>NC_090933.1:290466636-290776312 GCF_040938575.1 Ambystoma mexicanum | reverse complement strand
TGCTCTGAGCAGGGCTTTGCAAGCACAGGGCACTGAATGTACCCCTTTCTCATCTCTCCTCTCTCCCTGGTGCTAATAACATTGCCCTCTCACCACCTCCCTGGTAAGCACCACCCCGAAAATATTCATTGGGGAGAACTTGCCGTTATCTTTGGTGTGCGGGAGTTGCTGGGCCAGGATTGGCGGCACATTGCAGGGTGCTGAGTCTATTGTTGGGAGCATCTAGAACACCCGTGTATCCGGGTGAAGTTCCTTCCTTGCTTCTTTCCTTCCTTCCCTGCTCCCTTCCTTGATTCCTTCCTTCTTCCTCCCTTCCTTGCTTCCTTGCTTCCTCCCGTGCTTGCTTCCCCCTTCCTTGCTTCTTTCCTTCCTTCCTTCCTTCCTTCCTTCCTTCCTTCCTTCCTTCCTTCCTTCCTTCCTTCCTTCCTTCCTTCCTTCCTTCCTTCCGTCCTTCTTTCCTTCCTTCCTTCCCTGTTTCCTTGCGTCCTCCTTTCCTTGCTTCCTTGTTTGCTTCCTTGCTTCCCCCTTCCTTGCTTCCCTCTTCCTTGCTTCCTTGCTCGCTTGTTTCCTTCCTTCCTTGCTTCCTTCTTTCCTTGCTTCCTTCCTGCTTCCTTCCTTGCTTCCTTCCTTGCTTCTTCCTTCCTTCCTTCTTTCCTTCCTTCCTTCCTTCCTTCCTTCCTTGCTTCCTTGCTCCCTTCCTTGCTTCCTTCCTTCCCTGCTTCCTTGCGTCCTCCTTTTCTTGCTCCCTCCGTCCTTGCTTTCTTGCTCCCTTCCTTGCTTCCTTCCCTGCTTCCATGCATCCTCCCTTCCTCCTTCCTTCCTTCCTTCCTTCCTTCCTTCCTTCCTTCCTTCCTTCCTTCCTTCCTTCCTTCCTTCCTTCCTTCCTTCCTTCCTTCCTTCCTTCCTTCCTTCCTCCATCCCTCTTTCCTCCCTCCCTTCCTTGCCTTCTTTCTTTCCTTCTCTCATTCCTGAAGTGTATTTCTCCCTTCCTTTTATTCCTTCTATAGTCCTTTGTTTGCTTGTTTTTTTCTTTCTTAGTTAATTTCTTTTTATTTCTCACACACATCCTCTTTCTGCCTTTACTTCTTCTCTCTTCCTTTCTTTCTTGTTTCTCTCTTTTGTCTCTTTTTTCTTCCTTCCCTTCTTTCTAAATATTGGTCGGAATCCATGTGTTACTGTGTTTCTTGCACGGCATGACCTTTATATTTTACACATGTGTTTCAAATAAAAGTTAATGTCATTTTTATTTAAAGTAGTATTAATCTTTGCAGGCAGTGTGTACTCCTCTGGGTGCCATTATATATCTGGGAGACTTTCATTTCAGCTTGACAATTAATTGGGGTTCAGGAATGGGGTGGAGGGCCCCTCACAATAAACCTGAGCAAACCCACCAGCAAATCTAAGTGTTGGGGGGCTTGGAGGAAGTGGGCCTGGTCTTGGCCGGGAACTCAAGCGCAATAGATTCTGGAATCCTGGAGTTTTGACATAGTGACCTAATGACATTGCTGTGCAGAGCGCATCGTGTGGAAGCGTGGCCTAATGTTCACATGTACACCATGTACTTCATTGCAAGTATCTGTGGCCCACGTGGCCGGAGCAAGGTGTGACTCTGCACCACTGGCGGATGCAGGCGCGTCAGTGAAACTGGCGTATGTTTGCACATCCACAGATTGCGCTGCTTGCAGAATACGGAGCAAGTTCAGTGTACGCCGGTGCCACAGACGTGAGCAACCTTAACACAGACAGGCGGAAAATGCGGGTACGTGGTTGCCCATATACCACATATGCATTGCAAGTGCAACATGCGTTTAACATATGCACATACTGAGTGTGCATAAAATACACACAACTGTAAATACGCATGCTAGGTTGGAAACAAGAACAATGCGCATTGGCAGAGCCAACAGTTTGGGCTTTTTTAGGCTTAATCTGTTCCTTGTGCCCAGGGCTGGACTGGCCTATACGTAACTCTGGAGATTTTTTGGTAGCCCTCTGCACCCTGTGCCTCTTTTGTGTGGTATTTCCAAATGTTCCCATAGGAAAAGGGTTGGGCTTGCTGAAAATGTGTAATATGGGGCCACTTTGAAAATAATTTCCAGGGCCTCTTTTGATTACCAGTCCACCCCTGGTGTAGATAGAGTTTAAGGTGGTGGAGTCATCAAGGTGGTTGTCAGTGAGGGGCTATAAGATTTGCATGTCATCCTCATAGTTTGTACATGATATGCCGATGAGTCAAGGAGGGCAAATAATGGCATTGGGAATATGTTATACAAAGTTGGGGAGACGCACAAGACTTGGGGAACACCAAAGAAAATAGGTGCTGGTGGGATGCAGGCCTTCTCTGCAAATACTCAGAGGGATCTGTCCCCTTAAGAAGGAGGTGATCCAGGATATGGCTGCAGGTGAGAAGTTGGCTGAAGAGGATAAGTGTTGGGTAAGGATATTGTGGTCCACAATGTCAAACGCTGCTGATAGGTCGAGGAGAAGCAACAGGCTGGGCTTGCCTTCATCCCTGATTTCATCAATCTGAATCTTTAGGTCGAGTATTGCTGAATGTGTTCTGTGATCTGGGCAGAACTCAGACTGATGGATACCTAGAATATGGTTGGCTTCCAGGAAGAGCTGGATTTGCAGGTATGCTCCCTGTCCAGGATTTTTACAAGGAAGGGGACAGATGTGATGGGACAGTAATTGGTTCAGATTGTCGGGTCTAGTGATGTTTTTTTTTGATGAGGGAGTGTCCCCAGGCTTCCTTGAGGTAAGTGGGATCTGTGTCCATGGAGAAGAATGCATTGATGAAAGATGGAATGAGGGGTCAAGTATGTCAGTGCAGTGCTTAATGAGACTTGGCAGGCAGGTATCTCCTTTGCGCCAAGCCAATTTTAGACCTTTTAGAATGGCTACGACTTCATCTTTAGAGATGTTAGTGAAGTGGAACAAGGGGAGATTATGCACACTGACAGTGGGGCAGGATTAAGAGAAGGGCTGAGAACGCTGAGAAGCTTGCGAGTCGTCAATTCTGCCAAGCATGGCATTTTGGATACCCGTGCGCCAGAGGTCATCTTTGACAATAGTGACGGGGGAAGGGGCAAGAGGGGGTTTCCAGTTCCCTGAGTTTGGTGAATATATCGCAGGTGTTCTATTTGGCATCAGCAATACACGTATTGGATGTGAAGGATTTTGCAGCGAGAATGGATTTTTTGTAGAGTTTGAAGGCTGCCGTGAACTGCAGCTTAGAGGCTTCAGAGGGAATTAATTCTGTCCATTTTTTTTTTTACTGCCTGCAACTAATAAGGTACAATAAAGATATATATTTTTCGAATTTCATGTTTTGGTTAATGTTGGGAAGATGATGTCCCCAGATGGAAATCGGGGGACCAAAAACACACGAGTAATAAGGTATAACTTAGCCATGTTTTAAAATGTGTATTCATATTCTGACATGTCATTTATTATTCCTTTGACAAATTGACCTGTAGCTAATATGAAAATCCATTATTTGCGTCTGTCATCTTGAGATCCTGTGGCATCAATATACGCCTCAAAGTTTAATTTCCATCTGGACTTGTTGTGTCTGTCATGTCAAATTGTGGCCGTGATTGGACCAACAATGTTTGCATATTTATGTTTGAAGTGGTGCCTTTGCACTCACTTGGTCAGATGGTGCTGGTAAAACTGCATTTATTTTTTAGTACCTCTGTTTTAAGATTTGAGAGGCTGTAGGCCTCAAGTAGAGATGTGGTGTCCCAGATTTGCTGTGGCTGTTCTGAGATATCGGATGTGAGTTACTTTGTAATGTATGCGCGTGCGCATTTCACTGACATCTCATGTTACATCTGTAGAGCTACTATAAAGACATATGGGTCCAGATTACAGAAACTTTGCACGGGTGCAAGTAAAGTTTGCACGGTATTACCACGAGGTCAAAGTTTGCCCTATTAAAAAAACACTGGGACATATTAGAAAACGATTGCATCATAGCAAGTGCAGTTTGGCATATTAAAAGCACCCGGGCTAAAATTGCCCTAGGCCAAAAAATATACATTATCACTCCACTATTGCACCAGGGCAAAGTTTGTCCTAGTGCAAATACGGAATGGTATTACCACTAGGACAAACTTTGCCCTGGTGAATAAACACATTGGACATGTACCTTTTTTGCACTATTTCTTCCGGGGGTTTATGCCATGCTAAACTGCACTTGTCATGCTAAAATAGTTTTCTGATATGTCCCAGTGTTTTTAAAAATAGGGAAGTATTTTCCCTAGTGCTAATACCGTGCAAACTTTGCACTTGCACGGGTGCAAAGATTTTGTAATCTGGCCCCTCGTGCTCATTTGCATGGGGTGAGTATGGGCTCATTGCAATGCGCCTCGTTCCCGATGCGCATGGAATCTTTGTAGAGGACCTATGCCAGGCACACCGACTCTCGAAACAGGAGAGGAAAATGGCACATGAGGGCGCTGTGTTTTTCCTTCTCTTGCGGCGTGGGAAAACAGAAAAGATCAGAGGCGGCACTGCCCATTAGTCATCTGCCACCAGGCAGTACCGTTCAGGCATCCAAGAGTGAATTCCTTCATGCATTCAAATACCTTAGTCAACACTTTAGTGTGTGGACTCATTTATACAATTAAACCAGTAGGAAACACTGTTCTTCGCCCCAGTGAGGTTAAACAGGAACTGCTTTATTCTCTCCTCCTTCATCCTTGCCCTCTTTCAGCCATGCATTCCTTCCCTGAACACAATTTGCTCCTCACACATAATGAAATGAATGTGCAGGAAACGTTAAACGTTACAATAGTGTTTTCTTCTCACGGGAACAAATAAACAGCGGGAGCAAGGTCGCTGAGATTAGGAATTTCAGATTTTGAAAGCTGCAGCATTTCTTCATTAAATATGTATTTATTATTAGTACATTCACCATCCAGAAGGTTTTCCTGGGCCAATCTGATTGCTTGGAACGTGAGCAATAATGACCAGACTGATGTGGTCATGTGGCCTCCCATGCCCGCAGTATTAGGAAGTGCCTCGTCTAGGCCGTCCACACCACTGGTTGTCCCACTCAAAGGTTGACCCTTTAAGGGCATTGTTGTTCTTGTTCTTGTTTGCCACTGTTCGCACCTGGCCCGCTTTCCACCTACCTTTTTTTCTTACTACTGATGTAGCTGGTATTTCTTCTCCAAAATGTCTCCCACATTATTTGTATTTTATTTGATTTTCAAACTCTCACTTCCTCGTGTCTCGCGGTACTGATGTACATATTTCTGTTTGTTCTCCCTCTTAGCATCCTGCTCGTTCCCTCTATATTTCCAATCTCATCTTCCCCTCTGTTATCAGGAACATCATTTCACCAACATGCCACTGGTAGTGGAAGTGACATCACAGGACCCTTGACCTCTGATGACATCACAGGAAGTGATGCGATTTGATCCCACCCTGAAGTGACATCACTTGAAGCAATAGAACACAACCTTTCACCTCTTGATAAAACAGGAAATGACATCACGTAGCATTGTTCTGAAGAACACTCTGAAAAATATGGTTACAATATCAATGTAATGCGATATACATTTCATACAACAATCGATCACCAAATGTATCATTAATATCATTAATATCAGTGTGTATAGGCCAAAATGACCACATTTCTTTGAATGCAAGCAGACCAAATGATAATGATGTGTTATTATATAGCATTTATGCATACGCGTTTTATATAGAACAAATATGCATGCAACTTGTTGGTACTCATTTATCAACCTCAGAAGAATGAAAGGCTGAATTGGCCTTCCTCGGATTCAAACATGCAACCTTCAAATCATACACACACATCACAGCAGCAAGCACTCAACTCACTGAGCTATTTTTCTGGCTATAGCTACCTTTCCAGCTATAGTAAAATGAGCAATTACATGTCTGAACGTACTCAAAGTCAGAAAGCAAATTACACTCTGTAGTGGGTACCATTAAATTGATAATTATTTTACAGAATTCCAGAAAGACAATAGTTGTTATCCCTATTCTTTCTTATTTAGCATCACTGCTAAAAGTGTTACCCTTCACTTGTGGAACCCCCTTTTTTAAGAGGTGTGAACAAAAAAGCCAGGCACCCCAGAAACAAAGAGCCTCATGACTCTGGCCACAGCCTAGGAGCTTCCATTAAAACAAAAAAGAAGCAAATGTGTGTGTTTTTTTAGGGGGAGCAAGGGAGACACAGGGCTAGCAAGGGAGACCTCAGGGGTCACAGCTGCACCCTGTGGTCACCCCCAAATGACATGCCTGTTGTGTCCCATCCTGCTTCTCCAATTCCATTGGCATCTGGAATGCCAGATCCTTTGGCAATAAGTCTCACTCTCCTCATGATCTGTTTCAGAGACTTAATCTTTACTTTCTTTGTCTTACTGAAACTTGGATTTACCCCACTAACACTACTACTCTTGCCTCTATTTTCTCTTCTACCAACGTTTTCCATACCCCTCATCCTTCTGCCCACAGCTTTTAGGTAGGCATCACTTCTCATCGATCCTGGTTACACCATGCTCCTCCTAGCTCTCTTACTCTTTTTCCATCCTTTGAATATAATGTTTCCTGCTTTTCAAAGCCATTTAATATATCCTTTATTATCCTTTACCGTCTTCCTGGTCCTCTTCCTTCTTTTATCTCTGATCTTGATGTTCTATTTTCTACTTTTTTGGCTATTAGCTCCCCTTTCTTTTTACTCAGTGACTCCAATTTGCATCTTGATTCGATTAATTCTTCCTCTGCCTTCCTTCCTCTTCTGGATTATCTTTTTGCCCTCGACTGTCCTCCATCAAATTCATCAGGATCTTCTCTTGATCCCATCTTCTCTTCTGCTCTGTGTAATGCCTTACTTTCTTGCCATCCCATGTATTTTTCAGATCATTTCCTCCTGTCTTTTATCTTCTCTATTACTTCTTCTCCTCCATTCCCCTTCCTCCAACTCCTTTTTCCACTGTGATCTCTGCTCATTTGATTTGTCTACTTTTCCGTCATCTCTCACTTTTTCTCTTTCCTACCCCCATTGATTCTCCAAGCTATCCGCTAACTCTGCACTTACTTACCTTCAAGCAGCTTTCACTTCCACTCTGGATTCTCTTTATCCTGCTCACCCTGTTATTCCTTCACATAAACTACTGTGTTCATGGCTTACCCCTGCCACACTGACTTTATCTTTATCTTTGTCTCGTCATCCCTGTTGTCTCTATCAACTTTTCAAAATAATATGCTTTCTCCTCGTCTGCCTGATCCCTCTCATTCTTCCCCACTTTTTGTTACTGATATTATTTCACCACTAAAGTCTCTAACCACTGTGCCTCCTTTGCTTCCTCATCTCTGCCCCCTGCTCCCTTTCCATCTTCCTCCCATTCTGTTCTTCCCCTTCCTTTTCTCCATTGTGCCCTCCTACTGACTCTGATACTGCCCTTTTATTGCTCATGCTCATCCTACTGCTCCCCCTTCTGATCCAATCCCATACTCTCATATCCTGATGGTTTACCCACCGATTGTTTCTTATCTCACTATCCTTATTAATCTCTCTCTCTCTCCTCTTCTGTTTTAACTGATTCTTTCAGACATACCACTGTTATACCTATTTTTAAGAAACCTTAACTTGATCCCTCGCTTTCTGTTAATTTCCGACCTATTTCTTTGATCCCTTTTCTTTCTAAGCTTCTAGAGTGCATTGTCTATTCTCAAATTCCATCTTATCTTCACCTTCATTCTCTTCTTCCCTCACTTCAATCTGGTTTTAGGCCTCCCATTCTACAAATCTGCCCTCTTTCGTGTTTCTGACTTTTTTCTTTCCGCTCGACACAATAAGTTTTCTTCTATTTTAATTGTACTTGATTTATCTGCTGCTTTTGAAACTGTCAGTCATCCTACACTACTATCCTCCCTCTCTACACTGGGCATTTCTGGTTCTCCTCTTACCTGGTTCAAATCTCTCTCTGGATGCTCCGACTCTGTATCTTGGACCAGCCAGATTTCTCCACTGCTTTCGCTTCGGTATGGTGTTCCCAAGGCTCTGTCCTTGGCCCTCTTCGGTTTTTACTGTGCACTATTTCTCTCTCTTTTCTGATCTCCTCCTTCACCGTATCCTGTCACTTTTATGCTTATGACTCTCAAATATTCTTTTGTTTCTCAGAGTTCTCAGACTCTCTCCACTCTCTCTCCACTCCCTCAAGTTTCTGCCTGTCTTTCTTCTATCCACTCTTGAGTGGCTTCTCACGTTATCTATCTTAACCCTTCTAAGTTCTCTTTCCCCATTTTTCCCCACCCTCTCTTTCCCCCCGGTTCTTTCCCCCTCTTTTTCCCAACCCCATCCTTCCCTCCTGTTTTTCTTTCTTTTCCCCCTTCTCAACTTCCTTTCTCTTTAACTGCTCGTTATCTTAGAGTTCCTTTTGATTCCTCTCTTTCCAATTCCTCTTACAGCCTGCAATTGTTGTTGTATTCCATTTAATCTTTGTCATGCTCATCCCTTTCTTTCTTTTCATGTTACTAAACTTCTTATCTCTGTTTTAATGTGTTCTCACATTGACTACTGTTCTTCCCTTTTCATTGGACTTCTTCTTGACTTACCCTTCTACATTCTACTCATAATTCTGCTATTCATCTACTTTCTGGTTTAGCTAACCGCTCTTCAATTTCTTCTTAACTTTGTACAGCTTCTAATTTACCATTTGAGCTTCGTCTTCTGTTCCACTTCCTTTCTATTGTTTTAAAATGTCTCCATGGTCTTGCTCCTCCCTAACGTGCTTCTCTTGTTTCTTTGTACTCCACCACTCGAGCTTTGCTCTCCGAGGATACTTATTGTCTGGTTGTTATTAAGCCTCCTTGCGCTTCATCCCGGTTTCGCTCTTTCTCTCTTCTCGCTACACTTGATTGCAAATCCCTTCCTCTTACTATCCATTCCTCCTCCACTTATCACATCTTCCGTACCCGTCTGAAGGCCCATTTTCCATCCTTCCTTTTGGCTGGCTACATGATCTGATGTTGTTTTCTGCCATCATGTTCTTTGTTAAATTGTACAGTTTTTCTTCTTGTAAATGCACTTTGGCGAACGTATGTTATAATTTCAATAAATACAAAGATACATACAGACCAGCATTGTGCTGCAATCTGAGCCAACTGAGGTGCTCTGCTTCTTCCGGTTCCTGTTTGTCAAACCTGTCTCTCCTTGGGTAGTGTTGTAATCAGCAGCATCTTTTATCCCAGTGGCTTCTCCATTGCAATCAAATAAGCTCCCTTTCAATACATTGTTGCCATATTCGGCTGTTTTTTTAAATGAGGTAAATATGTTTGTAGTCTCGTCACACTAAGTAGCAAAACATATTAAAGTACGTACCATTTGTGCTTATGCATAGTCATATATAATGATGCTGTATCTATCTGTCCCGTACACCAATTGCAAATCGTTATACATCGTGCAGTAATAATGTATTGTACTGGTTAAATTACACCATGACTAAAAACGATTCTACACTGAGCTAGTAGAGTTGAATCTCGCGAGTGTTGGATGTATGACATGTATTATCTTGATTCATAGTCCACTGAGTTTTTCTAAAATGTGTTGTGTACGTGAACTCGAAATGAAATCAAGTGATTAATGCATCGATCAGCCATTTAAGAATGTCTGCACCTATTAAATAGCTTACTAAAACCTTTATGTTAATAATAATGCACTGACGATCTTTAAAACACTACTTACAATCAAAACAGTGCTAGTTATAGTTATTCCCTATTTATTTGTACGCTCTTTACAGAGGGACATTTCTGTATTATTGATTATGCATTATTTGAAGGTATTTTGCACCACTTCAATATTACCAATTCTTGTTCTATTCCGTTTTTTCTTTGTTTCCACGTTCCCTCTACTTTTCATAATTTCATTAAACAATAAACGCCACTACATTTTCTCTGCACCTTTCTCTTTGAAAACACTGTAATCACACTTCATTCACTACGTGTGTATTTGTAAAATAAATTCTGATTTGGTGTTGAGTTGAGAAGCAGAACAGTATGTCGAAAACCATCTTGCACCATAAATATTAAGCCACACATCATTTGAAACATAAAATATGACATGACATGTCCAGCCACATCCATATATCTCAGGGAATGCCCTTGGTGAACAGCTGGTAATCCGATAACATTCATTTTTCATGTGGACATTTCTCCTGGTAAGCTCATGTGAATGCTCATTTGTTATCATGATATGATTGCCTCACTTTGTCTGCTTTTTAGAAAAGCTTGCATGCTTGTTTTTTATAAAATGCGACAAAATATGTTACAGTATTAAATAAGGCCTAAATACCGGCTATTGAATGAAAATAAACGTGCTTATACATATTTCCATTCGTTCTCTCTCTCTCTCTCTCTCTCTCTCTCTCTCTCTCTCTCTCTCTCTTTTTCTCTCTCACTCTCACTCTCTCTTTCTTTCTCTCTCTCCCTGACTCTTCTGTCTGTCTCTGTCTCCCAACCTCGCTCTCTCTACATTATTTTTTAGATCTCATGATTCATGCAGCTTACCTTTCACACTGAAACTGTTGGTTGTCTCCATGACCATCAGTCTGGCTTCAGAGCAGTCAGTGGCACAGAAACCTATCTCCTGAACACCTGCGATGATCTCTCCAATCTCGACACCAGCACCCCATCCGTCCTCATCATCCTTGACCTTTCCTCTACTTTTGACACAGTCAATCACACCATCCTGATTAATCAACCTGGGCATCACAGATCAGGCCTTGGAGTGGCTGACCTTTCCTCCTGGACAGACCCTCCCATCTACAACTTGGGTCCTTCTCTCCGCCACCTCTATCTCCAAATGTGGTATTTCCTAGGGCTCTAACCTCTCACGCTGACTCTTCAATCTCTATGTGGCCCCTTTGGCCCACTTAATCTCAACCTTCTGCTCTAATTTTCAGTGTTATGCGGATGACACAAAGCTCTCTTTCTGGCTCCCTACAGCCTCCTCTCCTCTCTCGCACATTCCAGACTGTCTATCCGTTATTCAAGGCTGGTGCACCTCCAATGATCTGTGCCTTAATGCCAGTAAGACAGAGATCCTTCTCATCAGGTCCCCTGTTCCAGCCTTCTGTCTCTTACTCTGGCCGCCCTCCGTGGGCCCTCTTCCTTTGCATTCCTGCGAGGCAAAAAAACCTTGGTGTCATCTTCGACTCCACTCTCTCCTTCTCTCCACACATAACTGACCATCCAAGAAGGCCCATTATCATCTGCACCTCCTCAGATGTACTCTTCCTTTACTCACTTTCCCCCAAAAGCTCATTGTCTCCAGAGCCCTGGTTCTCTCTAGGCTGGACTACCACAACAGCCTCTTTCCCTATCTGCCTTCCTGTACTCTCCGCCCTCTGCAACTAATCCAGAACAGGACTGGAATACTTATCCTTGACCTCAAGCCCAGGGATAGTATCTCTCCAGACCTGAAATCTCTACACTGGCTCCAGGTGGCTGCAAGGATCAAGTTCAATACCCTCTGCATCATTCACAAGGCTTTCTGGGGCGAGGAGTCACAATGCATTCAACTCTCTCTTCCTAAATACCTTCCTTCTCGAGCCCTTCGCTCTGCTGCTTTCAGCTCTCGGAGGGTCAGACGCTTCTCCAAACAGAGAGTAGGTGGTATGTCACTTTACTCTGCAGGTGCATCCCTCTGGAATGCCCTCCCTGGCCTTCTCAAACTGGAGCCAGACCACCTGAAGTTCCGGAAGCAGCTCAAGGCCTTCCTTTTCTACTCTGCTTTCTCTCCCTCCCTCCACAGCTAACTCACTTGTCTGTTGCACTGACTGCTTGCTGGGTTACCCTCTGAGTCACACTGGGTACCGGGCTCCTATTGAACAGTCTTCCCCGCGCTGCCTCCTTGCATGTTGTGTCCAAGGGGCTGTAACTGTTATCTCTGCAGTCCCCCACCTCCTTGCACTACCCAGAGCCACTCTGCCCTGACTGCACTTACTCAGAGCAATGCTTCCCTGATTCCACTTTCCCCTTCCCTCCCCCTTGCACTTCCCCCTTTCACTTCCCCTGCACTTTGCATTACTGCACTTGCACGATCTGAATGACACAAGGTCTAGTTAGATTGTTTGTCTTGTCGTCCCTCCGTACCCTCCCCTGTCTTGTCGTGTCTAAAACATGTGAACACATTATAAATGACTTATCATATATCATACCATAACATATGATTATGAACATGTATATGTGCCATTATCATAATTCCGAAAGTGCACAGGCTGCAGGTGAGGCTGGGAAAACTCCCACAAAATCCATCAAGTGGGATGAGCAGAAAATCAGTATCTATGCTTGGCATTACCACTCGATCTCGCTGTGGCTGGCCGAAACCCAACATCACATCCAAACTCCTGCAAGAGATTCAATGTGCAGGGCAGATCAGAATCCCCCATTCTCTGGGAATTCTTGGTGGGTTAATAAAGGGGCTACTCAATTTCTGGTTCTCTGTGGGGTTTTAGACTGAGCAACAGGGCTGACCCAAAATTGTACATTTTCCTGTGGTCTTTATGACATTTTGTTAGGATGGTCTCCTAGGCAAGTAGGGTGGGTTGCTAGGAGTCCGCAAATGCCAAACTCATGGAAGGCCTAACTCCTTCCCTTACCCCAAAAGGAACGCACGTCCAGACAAGTAGCAAGTTCAATTGAGGTTTATTACAGCCAACAAACCAACAGGGATCAAATGCGCTGAGGCAAATCCAGGCACAGCTCCAACAACTCTGGCTCGAAGGCCAGTTTTGATGGAATTCTACATCACAAGAACGTCACACCCTGGTCCTTTCTCCAGAAACCTAACTCCACTCTGGATTGGTTGACGAGTGGTAGTTCCCCTATAGTAACTCCTATAGAGGTTAGTGGATTGGATGCTACTTTGTCAGGTGTCAGGCGTGGACCATCCCAGAAAACTGTTACTTGCTAATTTTTACAGTATGTGGACCTAATGATTGGTTGGTGGCCCCAGCTACCCACCCCTAGGGACATGAATTTTGATTGGTTGAGTTGTGAGCCACCAGGGCTGGGACAAAATAAATTCCCAGCTCAGAATGCACCTGTGTGCAGCTATGTAACTGTGAGGTGCAATTATGTGTCTGTGGTATAACCGTATGTAGACCATTATTGCTGTGGGAGTGCTCCTTTCCCAGCGCATGACTGTAGCTCGAGTGTAACAACTTTGTTGTGACCATTGTCTGGTCCGTGAGACAGTTGCTCTTCCCAGCTGCCAATTCTTGGCCCATTATCAGCTCGGCTGGGTCACATGTCCAGAGACCGTGTTTGTGAGCTCTACAGCATATAATTATTCTGCATTGTATGGAGAATTATGCATCTCTACTGTCGGTGTTAACTCGGTTCAGGGTAAAGAATATCACTTGCAAAATTGCAACCTTGGCAGTGGCCTTGTTCCACACGCAGTGGTTTTGCTTGCACAGCATTCAGTGTGAATTCAGGTTTTCTGAGATGGTTGTGGCCTACTATGATTTCCTAAACCATGGTCTGGTTTCTACGGTATGTGTTTTCCCATTGAATCCATAGGTTAGTGCGTTATGGCTATGCCAGGTCCCTTGGGTGCTCCTGCCTTTCCATAGGGTTATTTGCATGTAAGCATCTGCAAGCATTCACATGTGGTCTTCTTGCTTCTTTGCAGTTTCTGTGTTGTTGCGATAAGCTAATGGCAAAATAAAGAACGTGCAGACAGTATGTGCATGTCACTGTCCTCTAACTCATAGAACTGTATGCCTGTTTTATTTGTGTATTAGGTTGTGAGGGTGTTGTTAAAATGGATTTCTGAACTCTTACCTGGTGGTCAGAGGCTCAGAAGCCAGCCTAGTTTCTTGGAACAGGGTAACCTTCTGGACAAGCTAGACCAATCAAGGTAGCTATGGCGGCAGTTAAGACTAGGTCGCAGGAGGGGTGAGTGTGACTGTAAGACCTCAATGAGCACACAGAGTAACGGACATTTACAAATCACTCCCGGTCAGGTGTATATATATCAAAAATACAAATAATTTTATTCCAAGGCCTTTGCAATTCAACACACAGTAAGAAAATCACAGCAATACTAATAAACCAACACAATCCTATCTATACACATGTATAACGACCAATGGGGTTCAAAGGATGAATGCACCACATGGGTCCACAACCTAAAGAGGGAAGGAATCAGGCAGTGCAAATAGTCTTTAGGCCCTTCTGTATCAAACCCAATCCTAATTGAAAGGCAGTCCAATCCCTAAGTTCAGAGGAGCCTAATTCTCAAATGTACTTGCGAAGCTGGCACACGCGGTAGTTCAAATGGGCAAAGCAGGGTCTTTTGTAAGGGCTGTAGAAGCTCGGGAAGGTAGGTGAAGTGATGCAGAATAGGTTCCCACTATTCAAGCAGGGCCTCCACTTGACGTCAGAGTCGATTCCAAGAGTTGGGAATAGTTTGCTAGTCCGCACTAGCAGTAGAAAGGAGAGGGGCCCTCAGGGGCCACTCGTGCGTAAAATGGATGGATGCGCTAGGGGCCACCGGTTAGGGTTGCAATTACTCACTGACCCCCGGTGCACTCCAGACCAACGTCGGTGGTGCAGTCCACTTCGGTTGCAGGTTCAAATGCGGCAATCTCAAGGCTCTGTGGCTTTCAGCAACAAAGTTACAGCGTTTATACCCCTATGGGACAGTGGCAATTTCTCCGCTCCTGGTGGATGGATCAGGCCAGTTCCACTGTAGCCTGCTTCAGAGCACAGAGGACCACAGCTGCAATAAACTTGCAAAGTTTGTCACCACGGCTGGATGACCCGGCAACCATGTAAACTCTAGTTCGGGCACACTCACTTTACTCCAGACCTGGGAATGCCAAGTGTACGAAATTTGGTGTGAGAGTGCAGTGAACAGGGAGCTTGTGATGTACCAAGTTTCAAGGGCCTCCTCAAAACGGTAGCGGTATCGGGGTAAAACCCCTGCGAAAGCTTATCAGCCCACTAGTTGGCCCAGGGACGCTTCCGAAAAGGCTTACTTGCAGGTTAAGATGAAGGTGGCGAGCATAGTTGGTCCCACTATTCTGATGGGTTGAAGCATCTTCACAGATCTTCTAGGATGACCAGAGGCAGAGTGGTCCAGCGGGACAACAGCGGGCTCAGGGTGACAAACCTTCCAGCGTGTCACCAGTGGTTCCTTGACTCCGCTTCTTAGTTTCAGGATACTTGGATCCTATCCTTCGTTCAGTGAGAACTCCAGAGATAGACATGATATGGGTGTTTGGGGCCTTCTCTTATCCAGAATCTCCTTTGTGCCAAAACGAAGAGGACTCAATGGGAGATCTGCTCACATACAGGCATACCATATGTGGACCAATCATGGACCCAGGCATTCACGGCACTCCAGACTCTCTTGCACCCAGGATGTGTATTGGAATCAGACGTTCCAGCCTACATCCTGGGGGCGTGCACACAAGGTATGCAGAAGCCCAGGAAAGCTTGGTGCTTCACGGGAAAATGCATGCTCAAATAAGGACTGTCCCAGGTCAGCTCGACCTGGGGAAGGTCAAGGATCAAGATGGCCAAAGGACAGGACAAAGACCCTCGTGGCGTGGCCATTTTGGAGCCAGGCCACCTAACCGTGGCAAACGTGGTAATCACGGTTTACCTGGAAAGAAAGGGTTACAAATATGTGAAATGATAAGATGCCACCAGCCCAGTCCAAGGCACATCTGCACTTCTGCTAAAAAAAATCATTTGAGTGTATCTAGGGCCTTTGGAAATGACTAGACCCAAGTGCACTGTACCGTAAGGTACATTGTACACTTGTTACATGTTGCAGACAAGTTGCAACATGGACATTGACTAAGGGAAATAATGTCTCCCAGTACTGACTGTCTTTAAAGGCATGTCAGTTTCCCCATTAAAATTGAGCACAAAGCTCAGGGGGGTGCAGCAGAAGGCTTTGCTCCTCGGGTAAAGTCAGACTATGGTTTTTAGACATCAGCAAAAAGTTGGGGGGTACACAAATGAAGGGAAAATTACACATGAAATGGGCATCTTTCCTAGCAGGTGTCCCGAATGTGCAGATGGCACATGTGCTTCATGTCTGACACTGCTATGTCGTTTGGTCTCTAACGACTTGAGGAAGGGCTTCTCAACATTTTACTCAATTCTGTTCATATAGCTGTCTCTGGTTGTGTCTTGTGTGTCTTCATCCACTTTGGGTAATGTTCGCACTGCTCCTGGGTTGTAGGGTTGACTGAGAGGGTATTTCTTGTGGTACTAGTCCATCGTGGAAGCAGTGGGAATTGGTGTGAGCGTGTACAATCAGCTGCCATATTGTCTTTGGTTCTTCTTTCAGTTGGAGTGTCTCCCGGGACGAGGGCCTAGTTTGACCTCTCCTCTACAGTCCCCCCTCCGGTCAACTTGTTTACCACACCACCACATTCTCTTCCATCGTACACCAACCGCCACACCTTTGTTATCCCTGCGAGGTGTCCATAGTAGTTGACATGATTGTAAAATGACGAGTACATGTAAATGACCCACCTTCAGGTTTGCACCAGACCCATTTCCCTATGTACTCCTTTGGGTTCCGTGGGTTGTCTATCTTCATTCCAGGCCAGCTGAAACCAGCTGGAGAAAAGGCTTGTGTATTTCCCTTACACTTTAGAACATCTTCACCAAGCTCCTCTTTGACCGCCTTGATGACTTGGGTGTCACATACACAAATTATGCTGACGACACCCAGGTCCTCATCACGCTCACAGGGAGTTATGAGGACGATGTTGCAAAACTAAATGAAATCTACCTTGAAATCCAGGCAATGGATGGCTACCCACAGTCTATGCTTAAATGATGACAAGACGGAACTACTCATTGTCGGTTCCCAGGCCCGTCTCAACAAACTCGACCCTAGATACCATTCTTCACCATTGATGGTAATATCATCAAAGTCTCAAAAGAAGTCAAAACGCTGGGTGTGTATCTCGATTCCACACTTACTCTCAAAATACAAATTAACGCAACTACCTCTTCCACGGCCTATACTAATAAACATATTAATGCCAGTAAACGTTTCCTATCTACCAACAGCTGCCTTACACTGGCCAGGGCCATGATATTGTCCAAATTGGACTATTGCAACACACTTTTCCTTGGCTCCGCCAACCTCAATCTGAATAGACTACAGATTCTTCAAAACAACACCCTCAGGTGCACCCTCAACCTCCCTCGTAAGGTCCACATCTACACCATCAGAAAGGAGATTCACTAGCTCCCCATCCGTGAGAGAATCAAACTATGCTCACTTGTCATCACACACAAATGCCTCTCTCTGACAGCCCCATATTACTTATCAGCCAAATTTACTAGACAAAACTTGTCCAGACCTACTAGATCCCCATATCTGCTCCAACTCAACTTCCGAAGGTTTAACTTGAAATCGGCAGGGGGAGCAAGCTAACCTGTGTTAACAGCGAAATACTGGAACACACTCCCCATGGTAATTAGAGCTGACACTTTGTTCTGGTCCTTCACAGCCAAGGTGAAGGAGCTGCTCACTACTCAACAATAGATTGCTACCTGCTACCAGCTTATTCTCACATTCAGTTAAACCATTGTGTTCCATAGCTGCGGACCAATTTGTAACATGGTCCTTTATAGAACTGTCCTATGCCTTTTTATCATGGACCACTCTGTAACCCGGTCCCTCATGCTATTTATTGTACTGTATCATAATTGACTGTCTCGTCGCATGTGCAACTTTCTGTAACCTATGTTGTTTTTAAGGATAAAGCACCCAGTTACCCCAGGGTTTGGCTGCGTTATACAAATAAACAAACCAAACCAAACGAGGCGGAAACAGGTCGGATTCTGCTATTTTTTCTCTCAGTCTTTCTCTTTCCTTCACAATATCATCCACTGCTCCTCCAGTCGTCTCCATCTCCATGAGTACTTGCATCCCTATTATTTCTTCTACCATCTTCTTGCACCTGCCAATACATATCTTGATCCCACACAGAGATGCTCCCAGTGCTAGAGCTCCAACTATCACCTTCAGTCCATAGCCAGCCAGGACGGCATACATGACCAGAGATATGCTAGCCAGCTCTTAACTTTCCCTGTTCCACTTGCTTCATCTTCCATCTTTGCATGTATCTGGGCCAATTGTGTAACTGCGTCTGAGAGAGTTCTGTTGTCTTCATCATTGCCAGGTGTAAATGTGCAACAGGAACTTCCTATTTTGTGCAAACTCCCCCTTCCATAGCCGCCACCAATCTTATTGCTCTGAGCTCTTCTTTTATGGCGTTGAACCCATTCACTGATGAGTTTATAGATACCATCAACTCCCAGCAAGTGATTTGTAACCATTTGGCATTTGTGTATGTCTGTACTCCGGGGATTAGTGATGTAAAGAGCATTTGTGTTCTGCTAAACAGTCTGTGTGATGCTGCTATTTCACCCAATGCTGCTTCTGATTTTATTGAGAAGTAATTCCCCCCTCTCTTCACTCTGCTCAGTCCTTTCTGCTGCTCAGTGTTGTCTGTTTGGACAGATGGTACTGTATGCAGTGATCTCTTCTTTCTCTTGTTGTTTTCCATTTTTGGAAAGTCATCAAGCTTCACATCCTTCTTCAGTACCACCTATGAGGACACGTTGATGTGTGCTAGGGAGCATATTCCTCGCCAGTTTTGTGGTAGCTTGTCATATGCTTTGGATCCACAAGCCCAATAGTGGTACATCACTGCTATTCCTGCTCCCATTTCCGGTATTTTCTCTGTCCTTTGGCATCCCTCATTTTCTCCTACTTCTTCATCACTGCTGTGTTGATAACACAGAGCGGGTGTTTTCAGAGGAATTATGGGAAGTGGTCCAGCTTCATTATCCACCCATGTCACTAAGTTTGTGCTTCTTTCCCACTCCTTGAGGCATTTGTCATTTTCTTCTTGTACGTCATTCACTTCAGATTTAGCTAGAGTTAGTGCCTTGCTTCCCACTACGCCATATTCCCATCTATCATTAGTATATACTCTTCCAAAGATCATTATCTGTGGCCTTTCCCAGCAGCCCGACTCTCTTCATATTTCCTTTACTCTTGCCCATGAGCATCGCAAGTACTTCAGTGTGATAGTCTTTGTTTCTCCTTTCTCTGGCCCTTCAGTTATGTATTGCAACCCGTCACTGAGCTGCCAATAATTGTTCAACATGGATAACGTCTTAATATAATTGTCTTCGTATGGAAAAGTCCTCTTGGACAGCCACCTTAATGTTGCTGTTTTCCCTTGAAATCTTCTGCACGTTTGGCACATCGCAAGATACATAAAGCATTGTGCTTTTGCTGCAGGTGTTTCTGGTGCTACGAAGGCTCTGGAGGCACTTATGGCATAGGTGATTTAGACAGCAGACATAACAGCTCTCCCTGGTCATATCTTTAACAATTTTGGACATGTGCAAGTAGATATATGTTAATTCCCTTCATGTCTGTGCCAACACTGCGCTTACCTCTCCTTACCTTGTTAGCAGTGTTTTCCATCCCACCTTACATGGTTCTTCTTGCTGGTTGGGTCGGGGGAGTGTTAATAAGGGACACAGCGGTGACATGCATAGCATAGTACAGTTGCCAGAAAGCAGTACCCAAGCACCCAGTGGATAATAGGAACCACACAACAGTCATAAGACATATCATTTTAATCATCATAACCACTTATGCTGCTTTTTGGAGCAGCTGAAGAGATGATAAAGTTGCCTGGCTGAAATTCAAGAGAAAAAACGTTATTTGTTTAGTAATTTTGAGTAGTATTCAAGCCGCCTGAACTAAGTAATCACTAAGTGCCCATGCAAAGGTTTCCTCACAAATGTTATGTATAGATGCATTTCCAATGAGGGAAGGACAGGGTATGCACTATGTTCGAGTTTTGGGTATGCTAAGGTCAAATATTCTACAAATGCCAGGAAGTAGATCTCAGGGGATCGTGCTCTAAAATGTCTAGGTCTTCTTATAGCATGGACAAATTGGTTGGAAAATGCTTTGGGGTGATCAACGGGAGGTAGCATCAAAGTACTTTCATAACACTTATATTAACAGTCACAGCACCCTGCATGTGTGAGGAAGAAGAAAGGTTAAATTGTGTTACAGCTTTCAAATGTGCATATCCTGCGTGTGCGAGAAAGGAGAAGGTTAAATCGTGTTATTGCTGTCAATGTGCACACATATTCGCATTGAAGGTTGGACAATGGGCACGTGCTTTGGGCAGGGAGAAGAACTGTGTCTCTCACTGGTCAATTTGATGTCTTGAAAGTCGTTCCAAACTGTTTCCCCTGTAGTCATAATGTTCAGTCTGTGACTGCCTCAACCACGTGAAGTCCTGTAAAACGGGGTGCATTCCAGCAGCGGGGGAAATTGTTTAACAAAATCAAGTCACCGAGTTGTACTACAAAATCTCTAGGAGTTATCTCCTCTGTGTTGTCAGTATTCTCTTGCACGTTGTCCTCTGGCCTGCCCTGGGTCCTCTGTATCTGGCGAGAGATGAAAGAAGCACTCGAAACCAGTGAAGTGACATAATCAAACATTTCTTGACCCAAAATTTCAGCAACATTTTCACAGCCCTTTAATGCCTTTGTGGGAGGAGTCATTGGGAGGTGCAAGTGCTGTCCCGTCACCACCTCATGCAGCTTTAAATGGTGGTAGGTCCCTGGCTTGTTGCGCATCTACAATAGTGCCAATGGAAAGCAGTGGAGCCAGTTTTTCTTTGTGCTCTGCTGAGTTTTTGCAATGCGCTCCTTGAGGAAGCCATTGAGGTGTTCACACACTCCATTTGCTAGCGGGTGGTATGCACATGCAAATGTGTGCTTTATTCCTAGTAGAGTAGTGATGTGTTGGAACATTTAACTGGCGAAGTGAGGTCCATTGTCAGACCTCAGGACCTCACAAACACCCCATCTTGGGAATACTAACCGGACCAGAAATTTAGCAGCTCGATGAACGTTGGCATCGGAACAGCACCCAGCCTCCATCCATTTGGAAAATGGGCAGACAACCACTACCATGTAGCGGTATTTTTGACATACTTGGATCATGTCCACGTAGTCAACATGAAGATGCAGAAATAGGCCTTGAGGTCTAGGTATTGCTCCTCTCACAACTCTCTGGGTGTGCCCAGCAGTGAACTGCTGGCACGTCAAACAGTTACGGATAGAATTTGCCACATGCTCATTTAGGTGAGGACAGAACCATGATTCTCCAGCGCATGCTGCAATGACCTCTTTCCCTGTGTGTGTTGTATGATGCAACTGTGTCAATGCTGTTTTCAGTAACCCAAGTGGCATAACCACCTTACCATTGTTGTTTTGCTACCATTGGGCATCGGTTGGGGACATTGATCATCCTCTCTTTACCCAGAGTTCCTTTTCCTCCCTGGGTGCAGCTCCCTGTAGTTCCATAATTTGAGTCTCTGGTAGGTAATTGTACCCTTCTTTCAACACCATTTGCCTCACTCCTCCTGTTACCTGTGTCCTCTCCTTCAATTCCCAAAATTCTCCAAAATATGATGCACATTTTGCCTCGTAATCAGCTGTTTTGTTCCCTCTTGATATTGCGTCTTCCCCTTTGGTGTGTGCCTGGCACTTTACCAATGCTAGCTCCTGCGGGTATGTTATTACTTCAATTAGTTCTCCTAACAGTAAGGTGTGTTGTACTGAAATTCCATTAGCTCTCCTGTACCTTCTCCTGAGCCATCTGACCAACCCTCAATGTACCGTTGAGGTGACATAAGCACTGTTGGAGTATATTGTCACACTCTTTCCTACGCTGTGTTGTAGAGCCAATATGAGGGCCACTAGCTCTGCTGCTTGCGCTGAATAATGAGGTGGTAAGCGAGCACTCTCCACCACCTCACTTGTCCAGTGCGCCTTCAATCTTACTACAGCAGCCCCCATTCTACCGATCTGATCGCTTTGATCAACAGTTGAAGACTCATCAATGTAGAGCACCTCTCCCCCTCAAGTGCATCTTCCTCCTCCTTGCGTGTCTCTGTTAATTGCTCTATGTTTTTGTTACAGTGATGAGCCCACACTCCTTTTTGATAGATGTCTGCCATGAATAATGCTGTGTTTACAGTCTTCCATCGTATTATCCTTAATTCTGCATAACTTGATGCTCTCTGTGTTGTCAGTGTGCTCTTTGGCTTGTGCAGCATTGCAAACAGGGCATGTTCCACGTAAAGCCTGGTTGTACATCCCATTGTTATTGTTGATACCCGCTCTATTGCGAAGGCTGCGGCAGCCAATGATCGTTTGCACGGATAGTGTCCTTTCATTACTGGGTCAAGCTGTCCACTGTAGTAGGCAATTGGCTTATGGCCCATGCTTGTTTTTTGTGTCAGTACTGCCTTCATAACCACACCATCGGTGTGTGAAAACAGGAAGAATTCCCTTTTGTAGTCTGTGGTCCCTAACACTGGAGCCGTGCATATTGTTTCCTTCAGCTCGTCAAATGCTTCAGTCAGCTCTTGTGTCCAAACCAGTGTTTTTGCACTTCTCCGAGCTTCTTTCAATGCAGTTAAAAGTGGTCTGGTGTATATGCTGCAATCAAAAACCCATGCTCTTTAATAGTTGCACAACCCGAGGAATTGGTGCATTTCCCTTACTATTTTAGGCTGTGGTGTGTGTTGTATTGTCTGTGCTCTCTTTGGGACAATGTGCCTGCCATCCTTGGATATCACCTGTCCAAAGTACAGTGCTTTCTTGTGACAATACTGCAGTTTGACCTTGTCTACCTTGTACCCCATGTTTGCTAGTACTGCAAGCATGTGTACTGAGTCTGTCCTGCATTCTTCTTCTGTCTTGCTACAAATTAGGATGTCATCTATATACTGTAGTACTGTGCTGTCTGTGGTGATGCTGCCTAAGTCAATTTGAATCACTGTGTTGAATATAGATGGTGACTCGCAGTACTGCTGGGGCAGCCTAGTGTGTTTCCATTTCTGGTCGCGGTGCATAAAGCTGGTCAAATCTTGTGAGTCTGGGTGTAGTGGTACTGCGAAAAAGGTGTTTTTCATAACAATCACAGTGAAGTCGGTGGCTTCTGCTGGAATGCCACACAGGATTGTTGTAGGATTTGCTGCTACCGGATACTCTGTTCTACAATGTGGTTATGTGGGCATAAATCTTGTATAAAACGCCATGACCCCCGTTTGCTTTCCATACGGGGTACACTGCAGTGTTGCATGGAGATTTTGATGGTACCAAAATGCCTCTTTCAATGAGGGCTTTGATTGTTTCATAAATGCCCTCATCTGCTTCCTTGGACAGGGGGTATTGTTTTACACATGGCAGTATTGCTCCAGGTTTCAATTTGATCTTTACTCCCCCTATACTTTGTATGCACCCCACATCATAGGGATGTGTGGTCCATAAGCTGTCGGATACCTTGGCCAAATTCTCCTCCCAGAATGATGGCTGTGCTTCTAGTGCCATTGCCATTTTCTGTGCAACCTCTCTGTATGTAATTTGTAACCATAACCTCAAACTCATTTTCAACATCATCTCTGTCTCCACTCTTTCTTCCGAAAACAACTCACATCTGTTACCTGTGTCAGCCTGCAATTATTGCCCTCCATGCTCTCCCTTCGTCATCTGTTGCATGTACTGCAACCCAGTCCTTTCTTGCCACAACTGCCTTGATGTCTATAGACACAATTGTTCCCTCCTTCTCATCCAAGGGTGTCTCTGGTCTTAACAGGTATTTGCCTGGTATCCTCCATACCTTCCCCGCTTTGCCTGGCATCCATGGAAGGGCCATGTCTGTCCCGTACTGGAACATTTCTGGGTCTGATGGCACCCCTGTCTGTACCGTGTTCCCACAATATGTTTGAACAATCTGCTTTACAGTTAGCATGTGCATTCCTGGTGTGGAGCATACTATGCCCTTGTCTGTGAATGAGATGGTCATGTTTAGTCTGCTTATTATGTCGCATCCCAATATGTTACCGGGTCTTGTTTGGAGTTGAGAAGGGGTAAAGATAAGTTGTCATCTCCTAAGGAGATGTTATCAGTATAAGGAACACTTCTCGAGCCCCAGAGAATCCTCTAGTGTTCATGGCATCGCCTGACAACGCAAATGTCCCTTTCATAATTCATGCCCTAGTCGCCCAAGTGTCAACAAGAAAGAAAAAGGCTTTGTCACCTATCGCCACCCATATGCGAGGTTCCTCTGCAGGATTGGGGGTGACCAGCAGGATGGGACACAACAAGTTTGTCTTTGGGCTGTCCTATTAAGGGTACAATGACAATCTGTTCCCCATGTAAGGGTTGTTCTCCACTATGGTGACACCTCTGAACCTTCTGATTGGTACGGTTGCCATTGTGTCCATGGGTTCTGGGAAGTGATGGTCCTGTATTTGCGCTAACTGGTGTGCTACTTGCAAATATTGGGGTAGTGGGGTGGTCATTTGTGGCGCTGTTGTTTGGGCTGCTGTCATGGGTGCAGCCTGAGGCTGTGTCTGCACTGGATGTGGTCCCTGTTGTTGGGTGTTCTGCACCTGTCCTTCTTGCTGCGTGTCTTGGGCATAATAGTCATCCTGTCTTCCTTGGTAGCCCTGCTACCCCTGATCTCCCCAGCCTTGTTGCACCCCCTAGGTCCGCATGTACAGGAAATGAGTTCTAGCTGCCCGCAGGTGCAGCACTGGGGTGGTTCTCTCCCTTGCCCTGGGAAACCTCCTCCAAATTTTCCTGGTCCCGGTGGTATCTGTTGGTTATATCCCCGAAACCCACTTGGGTGTTGATGTGATTGTGTTCCAAAACCACATCCTCTTTTGAAACCTCCCCTCCCTCGATAACTCTGTTGGTACCCACCCCTACCCATGTACCCTCCTCCCATGGGTGGTGCATGTTGTTGCATGGGGTGGTATGGTATCTGTAGTTGGTATTGTGGCTTAATTGTCAGTGCTTGTGTCTGTGGGGTGGGGCTTGTTATTACTGCTCCTTCCAGCGCATATTTTGACAATTTCTTTTGAACCAATTTCACCTCATCTGCTTTTCTCTCTTCTGCCGTTTGTTTGGCCTTCTCCTGCCATTCCCTGCAGTGATGCACTATGGTGAGCTGTATTTCTGCCCAACCCTTTGCTTCTATCCCCACCAGTTTTCTCAAACTTTTCTATACAGGTTCTGGTAACCTTTGCACCAAGATGTGATAAAAGATCGCTATCGTTTTGTCCCATGGCTCTTGAGTTTCAAGGCGCCAAAGCTCTAATCTCTTGAATATAATTAATAGGATCTTCGTCGTCACACATCTTGTGTGTCGTAATAGCACCTATGTCTATGTCTGATTTGTCGGGATATTGTGTCCTGAATGCTTACCATACTGCGGCTGTGCAATTTGCAAACGGTGACCCATCGTGGGCTATATTTTGTATGGTCACCCCAAGGAACCCCGCCCTCTTCCAAATGTCATCAGCTGCATCACCCAATATGGGTACCAGCAACCTCTTGATGTCACCCACTGCTAACCTGTACCCTGCTGTCAGCTTCTCCATTTCATATATTCATTTATCAGCCCCCGCACTCAATGATGGTAATCAGCATTTAACGTTTTCATTGTGTGTTTCCAGGGCATATTTTGCTGTCTTGTCTATCCCCTTTCTAGCAGAGGCGTCTGAGAGTATGATGCTCTTTCTTCTGGTGTCTGTCTACATTTTCTACATTGTCTGATCTGGATAGGCCCTCTTTCGTCCTCAATGTCTGTACATATGTCTATAGGTTCTAGTGCATATGTACGCTCTAGTAGGTCATCTGCTCTAGACAGTCGTACTCTGGATTGTGCGAACATTGCCTCATCTCTCTTGCGCCCTGGGAGATCTCGTAGTTTGTTAATGTATGTGTTTTGTGCGGTGTCGCTATCTGTAGTGTCTTCTGTTTGTTCATCTGAGTCCTTCTCTCCTCCCCTTTGTCCTTGGGGCCTGCACTCCCATGATGTCCCTTCACCCGTCCTTGTGAGATGGAGTTTGCTGTGCCCCCCCAGGGGTGTTCCTAGGTCTGGAAACAATCAGGGGCTAAGCTAATGTCGGGACTGGCGGGACTCGGGGCTAGCTAGTCTTTTGGTTGTAGCCCCTGAGCTTCTATTCGGGGCTGCAACCAAAAGACCCAAAGCCCCCCTCTCTCATCATCACTGTGTTTGTCATCATTGTCAGACCCTTTGTCCGTGTTGCTACAGAGCCCTTCTGAAAAATTCAATTTTCGCGTGATTGGGCTGGAGTTATGCTCTACATTTAGATTGATGTCTGTCAATTTACATTTGTTCTCCTCTTCTCGTACCCCTAGGGGTGCAGCGCCACTTCCTGCCGAACCTTCCCTAGGTATATCTGTGTTGTCTTGTTTGTTCTCCTCTCCTAATCCCGTCTTTTCCTGTCCAACTCAAGTGCAATCTGTTAACTTACCTTCCCTATTGCTCACGTTTCCTCATCCTCCTGTGCCCGCTTCCTTGCCAACCTCTGAAACTGTAACTTCCTCAACCTCCTCTCTTCATACTTAGGTGTTTCCTGCTCTAATATTTTCCTCCTCCATTCTGCCATTTCTGCCTCTTTCTCATTGTTCCCCTTCTTCTCCCATTCCTCCCTCGTCTTTCCCCTTTGTTCCCTCTCCATTATCTCAGAATGTTTACCCTTCTCCGCTCCCGCTGTTCCTGTTCCTATTCCTCTTCCCTTCTCTGTTCCCTGTCCTCACGTTCTATCCTTGCTTCTTTCTCCCTTTGTTGATGCTCCTCATCCTCCACCCGCGCTCCCCAGTCACACCTTCCCTGTTCCAACGCCAAGCCCTATATTGCTTTTGTGTCCCTTCAGCTACCCCTGTTGTCTTCCCCTTCAATTTCAGTAGTATCTGTGGGGCTATCCAGTCCACCGCCCCTATTCCCTCAAATTTTGTTTTTGCATACCCCAGCCCCTCCTCATTATGTTCAGTGCTGCTGGCGGCCTGCCCTCTACCTCGCTGTTGTTCATCTTTGGCATATGGTGGTGGTTTATGTGTTGGATTTGAATACCCCTCTGCTGCCCTTAGCTCCCTCAATGGATATATTCCGTGTTCATCATCTTTGTCATTGGATATTAGACTAGGTGGGGCTGGAGGAGGTGCTAAAGCGTCAGATCCTTCCTCCTTTACCTCATGCTGGCTCATCATCCATGTCCTTTCTCCCACCCCCTCCGGAAACACGTGCTAAATTTCGAATATGGACATGCATTTTGCTAGTTTCTTCCCCTTGTGTTCTATGCTCTGTGAGGGTGTCAGTATTGATTGTAGCACGACCTTGGATTGGAGAAACTGCAGTTAGGCGGCCATGGCCTTGCTATTTTCCCTTCAGTACCTTTTGACCACTGTATACTATATTTTACGATCTTATCTTTGTATGGTGGCAGGGTTTTGCATGTATGTTGTATTGGCGTTACTCCCCCCACCATTCCGCTATACATCGGATACATCATTAATTGTTTACCCGACCTCTAATCGAAGATTTCAATACTCTGCCGTCAATGGAGAAAAGTTACAATGCAATGGTTATCACCTTTAATTGCTACGAGCCCCAGTGGCTCTGCAGCTTAAATGGTGTCCTCCGCGTACAGCCTGTCCTTCGCCAGCACTGCCATTCTCCGGCACACCACCTAAATCCTGCGAATGCAACTTCTGCACACCGCCGCTCGTTCACCTCTCTACCAATCACAAGTACGCACCACTAGCTCCTCACCGTCACAACACTCCATCCTATGCACCAACCTATGGGTGACATCACCAAGCTAAAGTTCGAACAGATAGGTAGACAATTTATGCACACATAGAACAATGACTCATTGCTTCAACCCACATAAAACCCCACAAACACCCCACAAACACCCCACAAAACCCCACAAAACCCCACAGCTGTCTTCCCACCTCTCCAGGGTAGAGTATACTTTTATTTCTTGTGACTAACTGCACCCGTTGTGTCACCTAACGTGTGAAACACCTCTCTCCAGGAGACTTAACCAGCTAATGCACCTTCTGCAATCTAGGATAGCTCCAGCTATCCCAGGGATACCGTCATCTATGCTCCAAACTAAAACATCCAACTGATAGGCATACTTTATTTAAAAAATTCTATTGTCCAAGCCAATCAAGTCGATAGTCCCGGTTTACCAACGGATTCTTTTACCTCGAAGGCTTAATATTCCCTAGACATAGAAAAGGGACTTCTATCTCCGTTGTGGTCCCTACTCAACTTGCACCGGCTACTAATAATTATTTGTTACAATCAACACCTCCCTCCTACTGCACATATAATGCCCCTCTCACACCTTTCATTGATGATAGTCCCATGTTCATGGTCACTGCTTAGCTGCTGGCTCCCCGTCAACTGCTCATCTCGCCCTTCTTGTCTGTCTGGGACCCTATGCCGATCACAGGCAGGATAGTTTCCAAAATGGCTCCAGATGACCTATCTCCGGTTGCGCTTTTCCACTTTTTCTCGCAATACCCTCATGGGTCCCACAGCTGTTCAGATCCGGCGGTGAAGGAGGCAGATTCTTGCCGGGCTGGTTCTACGAACCATCACCTCTGATACCAACTTGTTAGGGTGGTCCCCTAGGCAAGCAGGGTGGGTTGCTAGGCGTCAGCGGATGCCAAAACCCATGGAATGCCTAACTTACCCCAAAAGGAACGCAAATTCAGAAAAGTAGCAAGTTCAACTGAGGTTTATTATAGCCAACAAACCAACAGGGATCAAAATGCAAGGAGGCCAATCCAGACACAGCTCGAAGAACTCTGGCTCGCAGGCCAGTTCTGATGGAATTATACGTCACAAGTATGTCACACCGTGGGCCCTTCTCCAGAAACCTAACTCCACTCTGGATTGGGTGATGAGGGGTAGTTCCCCTATGGTAACCCCTATAAAGGTTAGTGGTTTGGACTCTACTATGTCAGGTGTCAGCCCTGGACCATCCCCGAAATCTGTTACTTGCTAATTGTTACAGTATGTGGACCTAATGATTGGTTGGTGGCCCAAGCTACCCACCCCTAGGGCCGTGAATTGTGATTGGTTGAGCTGTTAGCCCCCAGTCCTTGGACAAAACCATTCCCTGCTTGGAATGCACCTGTTCACGGTGCTATGTGCAACTATGTGTCTGCGATGTGCAACAACTATGTGTCTGTGCTGTAACCATGTGTAGACCATTATTGTCCTGAGAGTGTTCCTTTCCCAAAGCATGACTGTAGTTTGAGTGTAACAACTTTGTTGCAACCATTGTCTTGTCTGCGAGACGGTTGCTCTTCCCAGCTGCCAATTCTTGGCCCACTATCAGCTTGGCTGGGTCACGTGTCCAGAGACCGTGTTTGTGAGCTCTCGAGCTCTGAATTATTATGCATTATGTAGAGAATTAGGCTTCTCTGCTGCAGAGTGTTACCTCGGTTCATGGTAAAGAATGTCACTTGCAACATTGCAACCTTGACAGTGGCCTTGTTCCACATACAGTGGTTCTGCTTGCAAAGCATTCAGTGTTTCTTCAGTGTTTCTGAGATGGTTGTGGCCTACTATGGTTTCCTAAACCATGGTCTGGTTTCTACTGTATGTGTTTTCCCATAGTATGCATGGGTTAGTGTGTTAAGGCTATGCCAGGTCCCTCGAGTCCTTCTGCCATTCCATAGGGTTATTTGCATTTAAGCATCTGCAAGCATTAACACGTGGTCTTCTTGCTTCTGTGTGGTTTCTGTGTTGCTGTGATAAGTTAATGGCAAAATAATAAACATGCAGACAGTATGTTCATGTCACTGTCCTCTAACTCATAGAACTGTGCACATGTGTTCTTCGTATATTAGGGTGTGTGGATGTTCCGATTGTGCGGATTGCGCGTGTGCTTCATATCTGACGCCGCTATGTCGTGTGGTCTCTAACGACTTGAGGCAGGGCTTCTCAGCGCTTTAGTCGATCTGTCCATATAGCTGTCTCTGTCTCCGCCTTGTGCGTCTTATTCCATTTTGCATAATATTCGCACTGGTCCTGGGTTGTAGGGTCGACTGAGAGGGTATTTCTCGTGGTACATCGTGGGAGCAGTGGGAATTGGTGTGAGCTCATACGATAGGCAGCCATATTGTCTTTGGTTCTTCCATCGGTTGGAGTGTCTCCCGGGACGGGGGCATAGTTTGACCCCTCCTCTACAGTCCCCGCTCCGGTCGACTTGTTTACCACACCACCACATTCTCCTCCATCGTCCACCAAACGCCACACATTTGTTATCCCTGCGAGGTGTCCATAGTAGTTGACATGATTGTCAAATGACCAGTACATGTAAACGACCCACCTTCAGGTTTGCACCAGACCCATTTCCCTTTGGGTTCCGTGGACTGTTGGTTGGAGTGTCGGGATGAGGGCATAGTTCAACCTCCCCTCTTCAATTTCATTGTGTATAGTGCTTGTTTTGTTAAGTACCCTAAAGCCTGACATCCCCAGGGACGTCATTTCACCAAAATGCCTGGGGTAGCGGAAGTGACATCACTCAACCTTTGAACTCTGATGGCATCACAGGAAATTATGTCATTTGATGCCCACCCCAAAGTGACATCATGGGAAGTGATGGAACACAACCTTTCCCCCTTGACAAAACAGGAAGTGGCATAATATAGCATTGTTCATGAATATACTACAAAAAAAATGTGGTTACGATATCATTATAATGTGACATACATTCCATACAAGAATGGATCAACATATGTATGGTTAATATCAGTCTGTATAGCCCCATATTAACAAATTACTGTGAATGCAAGCAGACGTCCAAAGCCAAATGATAATGATGTGTTGTTATAGAGGACTTACACTTAAGTACTTTATAAACAACAAATATGCATACAATATCACCCAACGTGTGTTGTTACTCATTTATCGACCTCAGAAGGATGAACGCCATGGAGAAAGCTGCTCTTGAGGTGTTTAAGAACAGACAAAATCAGTGACTTACCCCCTGAAGTGTGCCTGAAATAAACCTTTAATGAGTCTAGCCATTATTGAGTAGAATTCCAGAAAGACAAAATATTTGATATTCCTATTCTCTCTTATTTGCTTCCTGTATAAGCGCCTAGCAAGCGAACATTAAATAAATAAATAACTAATTTTGGATCACTGCTCAAAGTGTTAAACTTGTGAAACCCCATGTTTTTTAAGAGGCCTGAACAAGAAAGCTAGCCACTTCACAAATAAAGAGCCACATGGCGCTGGTCAAAGCCCAGCAGCTAACATGTATTTTAAAAACTTTTTTTAGGGGTAGCAAGGGAGACCACAGGGGTAGCAAGGGAGACCTCAGGGGTTGAAACTGCAACCCCCAAATCATGAATGGAAGGCAGGAGATGGAGGATGATTGGCACTAAGAGGTGAGTTTCAGTTCATTCTCTTGTCCATGCAAATCATTTCTTGCAAAGGCTAGCAATTGAACATAGCAAGGAACATACTGTCTTGCACAGGGAAACGACAGAAAGGATCTGTTACCCATTCTTAGCAGCAGCCATGCCCCACTGTAGGTTTTACTGCATTAATCAGTGGCATAGCCACATCTGCCACATTCTATCAAATATCAAATCACCGGTACCCCTATATTCAAATACTTGCATACACAAAGTGACCTTGTGCCAGACTATATGCACCTGCTGCCTGTTATTATCTAACAGCGGAAGGGAATGTCCCCCAGTGTGCATTCAAAGCCATATAGTCAACTAGCTGTGGTACCCAGTGTTGCCCGTGTCCTGATCAAATGGTGTCTCATGTGCCCTGGAGGATGTTGCTCTTGTCCTCTTGTTGGCAAGTCTTGTTTCAGTTTGCCGTCGTGTCTTATGTGCCCTGGAGGATGTTGCTCTTGTCCTCATGTCAGCAAGTCCTGCTTCAGTTCCTCTGGCATCTCATTTACCCTGGAGGAAGTGGCTCTTGTCCTCTGGTCTACAAGTCGTGCTGCGGTTTGCTGTGTTTCCGAAGCTCTTGATAATGATTTTCGCTTTGCATCAAATGGAGCTTTTCCAAGTGATGTTTGTTTTTGTGTGGCATGTTTCAGTCACTCAGTGGCTGCAGCACATTTGAGAAAGTGTCCAAGAAAGATTGATTGATTGTGATCTCTTTTGTGAATGAACTTAAGTAAAAGTAAACTGTAACCTTGCCATTTGCCATATTTGGAGTGCGTGATAAAAAGAGACATTAATACCTTTTAAAAATGCTTTAATAAACACTTTCGAACTGTATACATTAGTAATACATTTCAAAGGAATAACCAACACATCGAACATTTTGCTTAAGACACTTTTCCAAATTGTGCCTCCTTCTAGTACCTACTGTAGTGAATCGGGGTCAGCCTCAGTAAATTAAGGTGTCCACAGAGTGACTTTTTTGCATCCAAACATAGACTACAATCTTTCCCCAGACAAATGAGGACACCATGCAAAAATTGGTATCAGTGGGTTCAACAGTGTGGATTTGTATAGCCAAACAAACATACACACACACACATCCCTAAAAATGTTTGCATATGAGATATATATATATATATTTTTTTTTTTTGTTTTTTTTACATGGCCACACTAGTGGCCATGTATTTATGGTTAAATTGGTGTTTCCAAAGGAAGAGCACTGTTTGGGTGGCTTATAACTTCGCTCTCCCTGGACGAATCCTCACCAAAATTTGCAAAAAAAGAATATGGCCCACTCTGAAATTGAGTTTGGTGAGGATTCGTCCAGGGGGGGCAAAGTTATAGGGGGGGTCCCAAAACTTTTTTTCCCCATAGACTGAATGGGGAAAAAACTTTGTTCGCGCCTACAGCCCAAACCGCTGGACGGATTTTCACCAAATGTTGTCCAGGAGTAGCGGCTTGGTCCCGAAATCGTGATTTTGCAGATTTGGTGAAAATCCGTCCAGTAGTTTTTTAAAAAATGACCAAAAAGTAGATCATAAAAAATTAGTGATATCTGTGTTCGGTACGCAGACACACTTCCCTGTGCGCTCCGCTGACAGTGTCCTGATTGTTCAATCATTTTGCGTGGTATCCGCGGACAGGCAACGTGTTCGCTGATTGGACGGTGTGGAGCGTGAAGCGCGTCAGATTTTCGGTAGCGCCCGCCATCTTGAGTTCGCGGATGTCCGCGGACAGCACGGTGAAACCTGGTTCAAAATTTGTATTTAGTAGAGTGTGTTGGTGTGTAGGAGTGTTTGGGGAGGGTGGGAGAGTATGAGATAGGTTGAAAGTTGTGTTTTTTATGTGGTAGACGTTCTTGTTGTGTTTGATTTGTCTGCGGACATCACAGGTGTTCTGAAATGTTCTAAATAAACTGAATGGGGGGTGTTCTTAGGACTCAATATGTGTCTGTTTTGTTCGCAGGCAAACTGTAACTGTTCTAAGAACACTCGCGGTGTCCTGAAATGTTCGTAAATAAACAAAATGGGGGTGTTCTGAGGACACTGTCCGTATTGTTCGTTGTCAAGTTGAAAGTGTTCTAAGAACTGTCGCGTTGTCCTGAAATGTTCGTAAATAAACAAAATGGGGATGTTCTGAGGACGCTGTCTGTTTTATGTTCGTAAATAAACAAAAAAGGGGTGTCCTGAGGACGCTGTCCGTATTGTTCATTGTCAAGTTGAAAGTGTTCTAAGAACTCTCGCGTTGTCCTGAAATGTTCGTAGGGGGTGTCCTGAAGACGCTGTCCGTATTGTTCGATGGCAAGTTGAATGTGTTCTAAGAAAACTCACGGTGTCCTGAAATGTTTGTAAATAAACAAAATGGGGGTGTTCTGAGGACGCTGTCCGTCTTGTTCGATGGCATGTTGAAAGTGTTCTAAGAACTCTCGCGTTGTCCTGAAATGTTCGTAGGGGGTGTCATGAAGATGTTGTCCGTATTGTTCTCTGGCAAGTTGAATGTGTTCTAAGAACACTCGCGGTGTCCTGAAATGTTTGCAAATAAACAAAATGGGGGTGTTCTGAGGACACTGTCCGTATTGTTCGATGGCAAGTTGAAAGTGTTCTAAGAACTCTCGTGTTGTCCTGAAATGTTCGTAAATAAACAAAATGGGGATGTCCTGAGGACGCTGTCTGCATTGTTCGCTGGCAAGTTGAATGTGTTCTAAGAACACTCACGATGTCCCGAAATGTTCGCAAATAAACAAAATGTGGTGTTCTGAGGACGCTGTCCGTATTGTTCATAGTCAAGTTGAAAGTGTTCTATGAACTCTTGCGGTGTCCTGAAATGTTTGTAAATAAACAAAATAGGGGTGTTCTGAGGACGCTGTCCGTATTGTTTGTTGTCAAGTTGAATATGTTCTAAGGACACTCGCGGTGTCCGGAAATGTTCATAAAAAAACAAAATGGGGGTGTTCTGAGGACGCTGTCCGTATTGTTCGTTGTCAAGTTGAAAGTGTTCTAAGAACTCTCACGGTGTCCTGAAATGTTCGTAAATGAAGAAAATGCGGGTGTTCTGTGTTCTAAGAACACTTGTGGTGTCCTGAAATGTTTGCAAATAAACAAAATGGGGGTGTTCGGAGGACGCTGTCCGTATTGTTCGTTGTCAAGTTGAAAGTGTTCTAAGAACTCTCGCAGTGTCCTGAAATGTTCGTAACTAAACAAAATGGGGGTTTTCTGAGGACGCTGTCCGAATTGTTTGTTGCCAAGTTGAATGTGTTCTAAGAACACTTGCGGTGTCCGGAAATGTTCGTAAATAAACAAAATGGGGGTGTTCTGAGGACGCTGTCCGTATTGTTCGTTGTCAAGTTGAAAATGTTCTAAGAACTCTCGCGGTGTCCTGAAATGTTTGTGAATAAAGAAAATGGGGGTGTTCTGAGGACGCTGTCCGTATTGTTCATTGTCAAGTTGAAAGTGTTCTAAGAACTCTCGCGTTGTCCTGAAATGTTCGTAGGGGGTGTCCTGAAGACGCTGTCCATATTGTTCGCTGGCAAGTTGAATGTGTTCTAAGAACACTCACGGTGTCCTGAAATGTTCGCAAATAAACAAAATGGGGGTGTTCTGAGGATGCTGTCCGTATTGTTTGTTGTCAAGTTGAAAGTGTCCTTAGAACTCTCGCGTTGACCTGAAATGTTCGTAGGGGGTGTCCTGAAGATGCTGTCCGTATTGTTCGCTGGCAAGATGAAAGTGTTCTAAGAACACTCAGAATGTCCGCGGACATTAAAAGTTTCCATAGGCCATAGTTGATATATTTGACTCTATGGGTGTGATATGCTGCGGTGGTTGTGGCCAGGGCATAGAGTGTTGGGTGCATGGCCATTTGGCCATTCACCCAACACTCTATGCCCGACCACCGCAGCATATCACACTTATAGTTGCTTATAACTTTGGGTCAAAAACAAATTTATAAGGAACAAAGTTATAAGATACTATGGGTGTGATATGCTGCGATGGTTGTGGCCAGAGCATAGAGTGTATAATATACTTACTGTTTGGTTTAGTAACTGGAGTACATGTATTTCTTGTTCATTTCTGTGATTAAAGAAAACAGCATGTTAGTATTAGTATTTTGTAATGACTTATTACATTGTATAATCAACATTTTTTTTTTGACCCTCATATTTAGTAGATTACAAACCATAGTACTGTGCAATTTGCTCAGTTCCTCTGTTCGTTGCTAAAATCATTGGCTCTGTGGGAGAAAAAAAAATCCATGTTGGATTAAAAAAAAACCTTTTTCTGTAATGCTACAGTTTATTTGTTTGTTTGTTTTCAGTGTTCACTTGTTGTTTCTGGCTATTGCTTTATACATTGGCTTGTTGCATTTTTTTGGAGCAGTAACATATTATTTATTTGTTTGGATATTGTAAAATGTTGAAGCAGTTAGATACCAGTAGTCGTATTCTAACTGTCTATTTTTTGATATATTTTAGTGGTATTGATTTATCTGTTTGGATATTGTTAAAATTTGGGACAGTTAGATACCAATTGGCGTATTCTAACTGTCTATTTTTTGATATATTTTAGAGGTATTGATTTATCTGTTTGGATATTGTTAAATTCTGGGACAGTTAGATACCAATTGGCGTATTCTAACTGTCTATCTTTTGCTCTAATTTAGTGGTATTCATTTATCTGATTAGTTGTTGTCAAATCTTTGGGCAGTTAGATAGCTTTTGGAATATTCTAACAGTTTATATTTTTTTACTACAAGTTTACTTAAGGTTTAAGTACAGTTTAGTTATCAAATTTTGGTTTTAAGAACATTAAATAAGCGTTTGTAAGATTTGCTGGCAATCTCTGCTTTAGAGTAATGGTACTATCATTACATTCAAACTATCCACATTTATTTTTATATATATGCAGTGTATTGCCCTGAATTGGTTGTGGCTCCTGCTTGGTAGATTATACCTATTGTTGTGAAGGTTTTCTTACCAAGTGATATTTGACCATGTGTGAATCCAGTCAGCTTGCAGTTATTATTGGTACCATCTGCATTGTAACGTAGAAGCATTAGTATTACGTATTTACTATATGTTTGTCTTACTAACGTGGAGCGATTATCTGAATTGCAGGTAGAACATAATCTACCATGGTTTGCATTTTTTACAAGTTGCTGAAATGGAATGGATTCACAATTAGGTATTGATATATATACTAAGCGTTCATCGGGGATTTGTTCTTGTGTCACATTGTTGCAGAGAGTGCATGTATGTTTCCACATGTATGGAATCTGGAAGATTTCATTTATAGGTATGTTTTTGTTTTCCAGTACTTGTAGTGAGTACATTAGATATTCTTTTGGATCTTCCTGTGATTTTATAGTGAAGTTCACCATTCCAGCACAGTAGTCCAATTGTTGTCTTATTCCATAAACACTATACGTGTTGTCAGGATTGTTTGTTGCGTTTCTATGAAGTACTAACATTTGCAAACACAATGGGTCTGTACCGTGTAAGTAAATGTTGTCAACAATTGGTGGTAATTGAAATAGAATATTCATTGCTACATTTGCGTAGCAACTTACACCAACTATATTTGAGAGTTTAAATGGACCAGGTAGTTCTGTATCTGACTGCTTTTTTTGGAGTTTGTCTTTCTTCTTTGAAGAAGTACCTGGTTCACTTTCCCTAATTGATTGTGGTACTTGAGGAAGTATTAGTTTCTTTTACTCTCTTTGGAGGATTTGCAGTGACATCCTTTTGCATTTCTGTTTGATTTATTTTTCTTTTATAACATTTTACTTTTTGTGGAACAGAATATGTGTTTAGATGGGGGTGTATAGTGAGCGAAGTCTATTGTATTCTAAACTGCAAGGAATATCAGCGTTTACTTTACTTAAATCAAAACATATTAGAAATAGACCGTCAAGTGTACGTAAGTGTGATGGTGCTACGTAACTCATGCCTTCTTTAAAGACTGCGTATGCAAGAATTAGAAAAATTGTTCTCTGCGTACATACATGCCTTTGAAGAGAAGTAATCGAGCTGTTGAGCGTCCTATAATTTTTACTTCTGAAAGTTTGTCAAAGAGAATATTGACAAACTGAATTTTGTTGTCACGTGGGTATGTTTGAAAGCCAACAACTGTACCCAGTGCTCCACTGACTAGTCCTTGGTCCACGTCAAGGTTACGTTTAAGCATTACTCTGCAATTTAAGGATCATTTTAATATCTTTTCTAAGCCTGCTGTGTTTGAGATTGATTTTTCTAAGCTATTTAGTCTTGTTGTGGCTTGCTCACACGTGGGTAGTGTCATACCATGTACATCTAGTTTGTCTGTGGTGCTAAATTCCATTATTGGTGGCATTTCTTTACTTAACATTAGTTCATTGAATTTGAAACAGCTTGCAAGAGTTGGCATTAAGGCCATACAATTGACATTTTTGTGGGCTAATTGTTCCATAACATCTGTAGCACATGCATTATAGCCATGAAGTGCATGAATGTGCCGGGTTTTCAATATTGCTTCTGCTTCTTTAGAAAGTATACCAACTCTGATACTTTTTAAGATGTTGGCATAAGTGAGATCTGCAGATTGCCGAATGTTTTCTGTTAATTCTCTGTATTGGAAATGTTGCCAAAGGTTGACATTTACAATGCTGCCAACAGTTTTACGGCAGAGTTTGTGTCCTAATGTTTTAAAAATAGGCTCACATTGTACTGGTGTCAATTGAAGAAGATCTCCGAAAACAATGATGTGTTTTCCTGCAAAGAGCTCTTCATAGTTTGTTTTGAGTACTTCTTTTAATCTGAGGTGAATCAAAGTCATAATTAGGTTGGAGACCATGCCCACTTCATCTATTAGTAACATTTTCATTTGTTTCAATACTCTGTGTAGTTCCATTGCAGCTTCTGCAGAGAGTTTGTAATAGTCTAATTTGTTTTGGTGTTCTACTGGCAATAGTAGTAATCGGTGTAACGTGACACTAACTATGTTGTTGGCAGATAAACCTGTGGGGGCAGTGACAACAGCTGACAGTTTGTTGTTTGTCAATTGTTGAAGGAACTTACTGATGATTTTGATTAGGAATGTTTTGCCAGAACCAGCTTCACCACTGACGTACAGTAGTATAGGTTTATAATTATGGCAGGAACATTTATTATTTTCATGTTGTACACCATGTGCAATTTGTTTTGTTACTTCTTGAAAAATGCTATGTTGCTCATTGTTTAGTTTTGATTGTAGTATAGTTAAGTCTTCTTTAACTTCATACTGACACATGGTGTTTTCTACTTCTATCATAGCTAATTCTGCCTCATTTATTATTAGTGGTTCTCCCATTGGTTCTTGGCTTCCTGTTACAGAAGGTTGACTACTGTCAGGAGTTTCTTCATCTAGTTGGGCCTGGAGTTCTTCTTCGTGTTGCTGTTCATTGTGCAACATTGTTTTGTACTGTGTAAAGTTTACATCAGTTATAGTGCTTTCATTTGCTTTGAAAGCATCTTCATATGAGTCATAGTTATCTAGTATTTCTTCTTCTTTTCTCCATGGGTTAAAGAGTTGTAGCAGGGACATGTAATATACTTCTTTAAGTTGAGGAGTCTTTAATGACAATTTGATATGATTAATTAAATTTGGTTTGGTGAGTTTAACTAAGCTGCCTTCACAGTTTGTCACTCTGTATTTACCTTTTTTTTATCAGGTTTTATATTGTTTTAGTATGTGTATTTTTGGGCTATGTGTTATAGACACATGGTTTCCAAAGTATGACTTCTGTTTGGGTAGTATGTGTCCAATAAATTGTTTTTTTTAAATGTCTTGGCTTTTGGGATCACGTTTGGCTATTGTTTCTATATCTTCGTATGATTTTAGAACTCTTTTTCTAGATTTAGCTGGACCAGGACTTAGCCATACTATATTTTTAGATTTACCATACAATGCAGTACCAGTAAAACGATCAGCTGCTTCATATGATCCACATTCTCTATGGGAGAGCTTTTTTATGCCCAAGCTGCATAATTTCTGAGACACTGTTTTATCTGATGACAGGTCATTCCAGAGGTCTTGGAGCTCTGTCTTTCCTGCTTTGGTTAAGTATGCTGTGACATATTGTGCAACTGCAGTAGAATTGTCTGCAATGTACTGCACATCTATGTTTGCATTCCATAAGTGGTCAATGATTGCATTATAATCATTGATATATTTTTCTTCTTCTTTTCTCTTTATGTAATATGTATTTTTAGGTGACTAACCTTTAACACTATGTCTAACTGAAGACCTGAGGTTGTTCACTTGACCTGTATTTGCAACTGATCTAGGGAAAACAAATTGGCATTTGGTGTAGTATTTCCCTTTGTTTTTTTATTTGCGACGACAATATTTTCCATGTTTGTGTCTTTAAAATTGTAAAAGTTGTGCATGAAGATCACTATTTGTTGCTTCCAATGGAATTTCACCAGTGACATATTTTTCAATAAACTGTAAAACAGTGGCATCACTGTCTTGACCCAATTTAGGAGCATCTTTAATCCATAAAAGCATATGGATATGTGGTGCTCCTCTGGCTTGGTATTCTTTTCTCCAAAAGAAGTGTTGCACTTCTCCAAGGGGAAGAACAGTTTTATTACAAATAAAATGTAGCATAGCAATGAAGCGATGGTGAAAATATCTTGAAACATTAACATGATCCAAAGAACAAAGTTCTCCAGGTCTTAGTATATCTATGTTTGTTTTGTTTTTGTTTGATATGCGTAGGACATCATTTAAATCTTCCCATGCATATTCTGCACAACTTAATGTAACAAACCAAATGGGTGGGCCAAGGTTTCTGATCATACAACATACATCTCCATGACGTCGAAACCAGTACTCTTTAATACCACGCATATTTGCTGATAGATTTGTAATATTTGATTGTTAAAACTCATCCTTTTGTTGCACTTTTTGTAATAATTGTGTAGCTGTCATATTTTGAAAGTGTGATCCTGATTTTAATATGTGTGCAACTCCGTAACATAAAGTTGCTAGTTCACTTTCAAAGAGTAGGTGAAATATGTATTCCACATTTTGTCTAAATCTGGGATCTTCAGAATATATCCGTAATGAGTGGTATTCTGATGCTGATATTTGAATAGGTCTATCATCGTACCTTCCTCCATTGCCAGTAGGAAAGAGTAGAGGAAAAGAACGTGCTTCTATACTTTTTTCCCATATGCTGATTCGTGATCCTTTTGTTTGACGCATTTGGTATGTTTCGAGTGCATCTTCTATGGTGTCATTAGAGTGCAAAGGATGAATTGTATAATTGTCTAAAGTATTTGATATTGTAGCAGAATCTAGGAGCTCAAATTGACCAGTTTCTTGTGTTTCATTAATTATTTCAGTTGTGTCCTTCAAGTTTTCTTCAATATTAATTTCTTTGTAATATTCATTATTCTCTTTAAGATATTGCAAGGCTTGTCTAACTTTATGTAAATCTACCAGCTGTTGCCATATTTTTTTTACTTTTGTAGGTACTCCATTTACTAAGCTAATTAAAGATTTCTGCATTGGACGTTGCACTCCTAGAGTATGCACATTTTCTTTTAGATCTAATGGTAAATAAACTACTTTTCCACGAATGCCTTTGACCAATTCAGAGGTAGGTTTTTTGCTGTTTTTGGTTGAAGGCGTATCATTGCTTGAAATGGGTGCACTGTTTGAATTATGATGCTCTCATATAAATTGAGTTGTTGTAGGGGTTTTGGTAGTGGGTATAATTCCAAATTATTTTTGATAGCACGTGAAGGAGTTTGGTTGTTGTCAAGTTTTGTAATGCAGTAACTGCAAAGTATTAAGGGGTCAGTTATTTCTTATTTGTTTTCTGCTGCAAGGTAGAGAGCTAATTCATACCATTTAGAATATTCCTTGTCTTCTATTTTGTATGATAGGTCTACAGTAGTTTTTGTGTTACTTTTATAAATAGTTCTGCAACAACATACACGCACATGGTTTGGTACTTCAGCTGATGTACTTTTTAATTTTATTATTTCTTTTTTGTATGTGTTTAGTAAAGGGTTGCCATATGTAGAATTGTTGCTAATTTGGTTTAAATCTATTTCATTCTGTAAGTGGCTTTCACTTCCAAAATATTTTTTCTGGATATAGTCAATTTCTTCAAGTAGGTCTTTTGCTGTACCATGTAGAAGAATGTTATTTAAATTTGCTAGTGCTAAAGCAGGACATTTAGCATAGTACAGTTTATAGACTAGATTTCTTATAGTTGAATAATGTGTTGATATCATTTTGATATCATGGAAGGTGGTTGTACAAGTAGGTCCTGTAATGCAGGCCAATGAATGTCCTTGTAGTCCTGTGTACTTGTGCACTGGACAGGTATCCATATTTTGCAGTAGTTTAATTTTGATTTTGTCTTTGCTATTTACATATTGATTGAGGAATTGGTGTAAAGACTTGAACAATTGTTACACATTGACGTGCATGGCCATTTGTACACTAGATGTTCTGATTCAGTTGAATGGAGGGGTAATTCAAAGTTTTCAGGGCATATTTTTGTAAGGAGTACTTCTTGTTCCATTATGGTATTATTCACTTTTTCATAACCTCGACCACTGCTATGTATGGCAATTGTATTTGTTTACTTTTGTTTGTACGCTTCTTCATTAAAGTATGGTTCTGTGCTCGTAGTGTGATTCCATTCACCTCTGCAGATACTTAATAAGTTCTTTCTGTTGACATTTTGTTTATTGAGAAGTCTTTTTTGTAATTTAGTTATTAGTTTTGTTAGTGGTTTCATTTTGTTTAACACTAAAATAAATAACTTTCTTTTGAGAAGAATTGCACTATCAATGCTTCTAAGATTAATTTCCTACGATAGGTTTTAAGCATTGAACCTGATTTCTCTCCTGTTTTTATAAGATTTTGAAGGACTTTGTGACGGTTCATTTTGGCTAAAATACTTTTCTTGGTATGCTTACTTTGCACTATATCAAAATTTAAAGAAGCAGTTTTATCTGTAGTGATAGCTGATTTTCTATTAATTGTTTTTTGGTTTGTTTTACATTTTGATAGAGGAGGCAAAGTTTTAGTACTTGAAACTTCTTGTGTTTCACTAAATGACTGTATTAGCTGTTTTGTTTCAACTTTTTTTTTTTTTTACAAATTCTGCTAGAGATGGATGCTTATGTTGGACACTTTTATTTTCATTTGCTCTACTTCTGCGTTGCTTTCTACGGATTTGACTTTTGGTAGGCATTCTTTAGGGTCTGTTGATAAAAATAAAGAAGGTATGGGTTGGGGTGTTCTGCAATGTATGTGTGCTGTGTGCATGAGAGTTTGAGTAAGATGATAAAGATGTATGTAATGGTGTGTGATTGTGCATTGGGAACTACAACTAGTAGGGATGGGTATTCTTGAATTTATGTGCTACTAAACTGGGGTTCAGAAGACAGATAAAAGTAAGCTAGTGGTGTGGAGAAGTACAAATAGTAAATCTAATGTATACAATTAAAACAGTTGTTTGTTCTATAATATCAAAATTCTAGCGGTTGAGTTGGGTAATTTCGTGTCCAAAAATAGGAATTTGTGGGCCCTTCTGGCTGTAAATCGCTGTTTAAGACATGGGGAGTTTTTGGACAGAATGGTGCACAATCTCTATTTTTAGACACATTAATAGCACAAATTAACTTAACAGTGTGTTTGAGTAATAATACAAATATTATGGTGATATTCTACTTACTTTTTTTCGAAAATGAACAGGTTACTTCTTAGTTCTTCTTTGTTCTTCAAATTCTGCTGCTTCTTTTCAGGAGAATGGTCTTCACTGCAATTGTAAAATAAACATATTAGTAATTTTGTTTGTATATAGCACTGTTTTTAATTTAGACATTGATTTCTTTAATTGAAATCCTCAGCGCCTTCCTCAAAACCATTAAAACTATCTTATTTACATAAGATATGTCGCACCAGTTCATAACATATGACATTTTCTTAATGAACAAATTGTATTGCAATGGCTAACTGTAGCAAACAAATTATCTTTACTATGTCTTGTGAAATTCATAATGTACCACTAAATACCACTATTTCTGTAACTAAGCTCTTCCAGGTAATAGTGCCTCAATGTCATGCTTAAATTAAAGTAATTAAATAAATAAAGAAATAAAAAAAATATGTAATTGTATGAGTATTATTTCTTGAGATTTGAACATAGAGTGTGCATGCATGCAATTTTCTTTGAATATATGTAGTCTATATATTTCATTTCGAAAATGTTAGTTTAACATGATTTGGGTGTGTGTGTGTATAAAGAAAGTAAATAGTATGAAGGTTTATAAGTGACAGCTGATTTTAGGAGATTGAAAAAAAGACAGTAGATTCATTTTACAGATTACACAAGCTAAAATTCAGTTTGAAAATGTGTTCATGTACTGTACAGAAAATATGCATACCTGTAGTTTGTGTTCATGCATATGGATATGCATGGACCTGCAAGTAGAAATCTTGGAGACTTGTACAGTATTTCTTGTAGATGGAGCTTGCCAATGATATGACACTTGTACTCAGAGAGATTCACAGTACATTTGCAGTGCTGATCTATGATGATGCAGTTAGATGTAGAGGTCTTGAATGTGATTGGTGGATGGTCATGTGACTTCTTAGCTACATCCAATCAGGGAATGGCACAGAGGGTGAAGTGGAAATGGTAGAAGGGCTGTTCATGTTACGATATGTCTGCGGACAAGGCGGTAGTTCGCGGACATCGGGTGTTACATCCGGGGATTTTTGGGTTCAGAAGTCATGCAAATGAGAATGAGCACTGAAAGGGATTGGTCAGGAAAGTTTAGTGGGTGTGTTGTGCCAGGAGAGAGTTTCTCAGATACTCTTTTTGCTGAGAGAACAACTGATAGCTATGGCTGTGTGTTTCACAAAACAGGTTGTTTGGATTATGGGAGATTAGTGGATACATCGGTTGAAGGTGCATGCAGAAAGCTGTGGAGTAGCTGTAGATCTTGGATTTCCACATGTGGAAGTATACTGGCATGGAGTACGTGGAATGAAGTGGTTGGACTTGCTACCCCTCTGTGCTACTTTGGAGACAGAGCAACATCAAGACATAATTGTAATTCATTGTGGAGGGAACAGTTTAGGACATGTGTCTGGAATTTCTTTGCAAGAAGGACTTGGGAAGGTCATGGACATGTTTCCTAATTCTCAAGTAATATTTTCACATATTGCGCAGAGACAAATGTGGCTTCGTTCTTCTTCATTTGGTCCACAAATGGAAAAAGCAAGGCGCAATGTTAATAAGGCTGTTTGTGCCTTTCTAAGAGATTTTGGCATGTCCTCTTTTCACAATGAAAATATTATGTTTCGTAGTGCATACATTTTTCGCAGAGATGGAGTCCATCTTACTTATGCTGGCAATCAGATTTTTCTGAGAAATGTACAAAATGCATTGCAACCTTTTTTTAGAATTACAGCATCCATTTTGAAGTAGGTGTTGAGTATTTATAATTTTGGACATACAAACACCTCCCAAAGGCTCTTTTCAGAGCCACCACTTCCTCCCAGAGAAAATTGCAATGGTTATGATAGGGTAGCACCCCATATTTTTAGATGTCCGCGGACTGTCCGTGGACTTCTAAAAAATACAAAGGGCCCTGCTTCATTTATTTTCACTTTTATTTTTTAACTGTGAAAGGCGGCTCTGAAAAGAGCCTTATTTTTTTATATTTTTGTTATTTTGTATTTTTTTTTGTTTTTTATACATGACACAATAGGAGAGGAGGGGAAAGGAGGGTAAAGGGGGGGACACCAATCACAGGGATAAGAAAGGGCGAGCTGAGAGAGGAAGATGTAGTGTGGGTTTTATTTGGGTAGTGAGCAGGTCTTCTCATGCTCTGAGACGATAGTTTCATAAGCACTGCGAAGTCGCTCCCCCTGCAGAGTACTGTGTCACAGTACATACATACAACTGTGTCCCTCGAAAGGTAAGGGTCATCACAATTCTGTATGGCCTGTGAGGCAGCTTGAGGAAGACGCTGTCCCACAGAGGTGGTCCTTGTGGTGACAGGATCAGAAACAAAGGTTGAAGTAAAGGAAATCAACCTACTATGTTCCTCGCAAGGTACAACCTTGTGAATGGCCCCAGAGTGAAATGACCTTAGGTGTCGCTTCATGGTAGTGGGGCCAAAGCTGCACGAACCATGCCTCCCATGACTGAGTGCATTGCACTCATTGCACGTGACACGGTTCGCACAAGCCTTAGGACCATTCCCATAAATGGTAAACAACCGCCACACCCAAGACTCATGCCTAGTGCAGGTAGTAGGGATTTCCTCAACCCATTCTTGTCATCCTCTTCTTCCTCCTCTGCATCCTCACTCGTTTTCCCCTCTTCAGGCCCTTGGGAAGGTGGTGGTGGTGGAGGGGGTGGGGGTGGTGCTGAAGCAGGTGCAGCACCAGGTGGCAGTACTGCAGCCATGGATGCCATCTCGATGTTGGTGTAATCTGCAAGTTGCAGGAAAAATAGCTGTGCTCTGAAGAATAGCCAGAAACACAATGGGCCTCATTACAACCCTGGCGTTGGACCATGGTGCTATTAGCACCATGGTCCATGCCGGATTCCGCCATGGTGGATGGCGGATTTACCGCCCCATTCCAAGGTTGGCGGGGCGCTAAATCCCCATTCACCATGGTCCCTTCCCCATTCCCATTTTCGGCCCATACGGCTCAATGGGAATGGGGAAGGCGCTAATTATGGCACCGTAAATTACGGTGCCGTAATTAGCACCAAGGTCCCTTAGTGGGTTGGACTTTAACGCCTGCAAAAAGCTTATTCTCATTGGGCCTCATTACAACCCTGGCGTTAAGGGTTTAACGGTGCTGCAGCCTTTTACGGCGCCGTTAACCCCTTAACGCCAGGGTTGTAATGAGGCCCAATGAGAATAAGCTCTAGGGTGTGGTCTTTTATAGGGATGCTTGTACGCGGCTCACGGACATGCGCACTGTCCGCGGACAGATCGAACACAAAAAAAGGTTCAAAAACTTTCAAAAAGTATGTAGAAACTCAGGATTAGTATGTGGGACTTGTGCTATGGTGAGTTTTTATTGAGAAATATTGTGGATTACTTGAAAATGTACTTTTAAATTGTTAGGGGACACGAACAGTGTCCGCATTCAGAACACGCGATCAGCATGGGTGCAGTTACATGATCGGTTCGCGAACATGTTCGCGAAGGAAGCTGCTGTCCACAGGACACCAAATGCACGGACATTGGTTTCCGCATGGGCGTTGATGTTCTACGAACACTGTTCGGGTCCTGAAGTAATTAAAAGTGCGTCACACATCAAACGAACATTTCTGGACACCGTATGTGTTCTAGAACAGTTTGAAGTTGGTAGCGAACAGTACGGACAGGTAGAGTGTTCTTCAGGACACCTCCATTTTTGTTTATTTATGAACATTTCAGGACACTGCTTGTGTTCTTAGAACAGTTTCAACTTGCTAGCGAACAGTATGGACAGGTATAGTGTTCTTCAGGACGCCTCCATTTTTGTTTATTTACGAACATTTGAAGACACCAATTGTGTTCTTAGAACAGTTTCAACTTGCTAGCGAACACTACGGACAGGTATAGAGTTCTTCAGGACACGTCAATTTTTGTTCATTTACGAACATCTGAGGACACCGATTGTGGTCTTAGAACAGTTTCAAATTGCTAGCGAACAGTACGGACAGGTATAGTGTTCTTCAGGACACCTCAATTTTCGTTTATTTATGAACATTTCAGGACATCAATTGTGTTCTTAGAACAGTTTCAACTTGCTAGCGAACACTACGAACTGGTATAGTGTTCTTCAGGACACTTTAATTTTCTTTATTTACAAACATTTCAGGACACCGCGTGTGTTCTTAGAACAGTTTCAACTTGCTAGCGAACGGTACGGACAGGTATAGTGTTCTTCAGGACACCTCCATTTTCGTTTATTTACGAACATTTCAGGACACCAATTGTGTTCTTAGAACAGTTTCAACTTGCTAGCGAATACTACGGACAGGTATAGTGTTCTTCAGGACACTTTAATTTTTGTTTCTTTACGAACATTTCAGGACACCGCGTGTGTTCTTAGAACAGTTTCAACTTGCTAGCGAACGGTACGGACAGGTATAGTGTTCTTCAGGACACCTCCATTTTCGTTTATTTACGAACATTTCAGGACACCAATTGTGTTCTTAGAACAGTTTCAACTTGCTAGCGAACACTACGGACTGGTATAGTGTTCTTCAGGACACTTTAATTTTTGTTTCTTTACGAACATTTCAGGACACCGCGTGTGTTCTTAGAACAGTTTCTACTTGCTAGCGAACAGTACGGACAGGAATAGTGTGTTAGCGAGAATTCTATGTTTAGGCTGAATTTCCTAACCTAGTGAGTCCCCCAGCAGCTTTGCTGGATTTCTGGAGTTTGTTTTTTTCCATCCTGCCAAGAGTGGAACTCTTTTTCCCCCACTCTTGGACATGAATGTGGATAATTCCTTTGAATGTCAATGTGTTCTATGGGCTATGGGGTCTTTTACTCCATAGGGTCTCGTATGTTTTGCTATGTGTGTTACACCGCACCCTCCGTGCCGTAACACTGGGGCGTCCTAGAGGACCCCCACCATAGACTCCATACCCTGGGACTGACTACTGTCTCCCAGGGCATGTAAAGTCACCATTGGCTTTACTAGACCTAAATTTACTAACAGAACTAGTACAAACCATCCTATTGTGGACGTACTAGTAGAGGTAATTCGATTGCCCCTGGGTCTGTTATTCGAGGGGGCACTGTCCCGTCCCCAACTGTTCCGTCCCCCATCGTCGAGTTTTGGCTGGTGTCAGTGGAAACTACTTGTTATATTCGACTCCGAATATAACTCTATGGGATTCTTCCCATTGTTGGAGGTTAATACATTTTCTCGTTAGTCTCTAACCTACCGCCGGTTTATTTGTCTCTGTAACTCCGAACCAAAGGTTGAGCCCTTTGTTCCAGTTTTGGCGGGCTTCTACACCGAGGCCCTCCAAAGTGGTGCCATTCTGTCTGGGTATCACAGGGGGCGTGGGAGGGGGTTTAGCCACCCTGGACTGAGTTGCCTTGCCAACTCATGTCGCACTCTGGTGTGATTGGCCCAAGTGATGAGCCACCCCGCTCACCACTTAGCGTGTTTTGATTGACAGCTAGGCTGAATGAATGGGGGTTTTCTGCATGAAAGGAGGGCTTTTGGGACTGGATCTTGAGAAGTCGCCACAGGACCTAAGAATCCGACGAGGGTAAAGCTGAGCCGACCTGCAACGACGGCACCTACGGTGGAGCCCTGCTGAACCGACTCACCACTTCCCAACGACAGAGGAGATCTCCCTGCCGGAGAGTCTTCTTCCCTTGACTGGTGGGCACAACCAGTCCCTTTTGCTTTTTCTTCGCTTTCAGGGCGTAGTGGTCGAATTGCCTGTGCTGAGCACCCCGGCAACCGGATAGCCACTAACCCGTACCGTGACCAAAAGGTGGTGCCTTGTGACGGAGCACTCCACGGCTGGTCTCTTCCCTGGTGGTGCAACGATCTTCAACTTTTCTTTGACGACGAGATCATCTCTTCTCTTGGCAAAGCCCCGACTTGCATCCACCACCAGGAACAACTGCCCCCGCCGGAGCTGTCTCACCACATACAAGGTACCATGTCCGCCTGGCTTCCCTTGTGACGGTTAGCATGAGGTGTCTTAATCCTTGCCTCTCCATTGGGTCGTCTCCAAGCCTTCTTAACTTTCTGTTCTGAACTGGTCCAATCTTTCTGTGACAATTTGCGACCAAGACTCGAAGTGCATTTCCACTGTGATACTTTTGGGACATATCGCCTTGCCTCTCTCTGAGTGGGCCTGGCCTCTGAACTTTGTGATCTACAGTAGACCCTGCCTTACTTGCCTTGCATTTGTTCGTAAAAGTGTTGGTACCGAGTTGATTTCATACCCTGCCTTTTCTCTCCCGTCCTAACGAATACTAGAGTGCCATCTAGGTTAAAGCATTCACCTCTGTCTGCAAATAAGTGGTGCCGTTGAACCTAGATTTGTCGAACTATTGTAAGAGGAGTGAGATACTTATAGTAATTGTGATTGAAATTGTTTACCGTATTAGTGCCAGTGTGTTTTTCATAGATGTGTTTTTATAAATAAATAACTATATATCTTTACACCGAAGATCTGTCCCATGTTTGCTTGTTCTACTGTGTAAATTGCCCTATTTTGTATACTCCACAGACGGCCTAACTTTTCTTGAGAGAAGTCTGATTGCTCAGCCACAGCTACCAAGTGAGTCTGTGTGGTACAGACTGCTACCAAGTGGGTTTACTGCCAAACACCTGTAGTCCTAAATCTTTTGCAGTGGTCCCATAGGGAACTGCACAGGTTTCCACCTAACACTGGTGTACAGCGGTGGGATTTGTATCGAGTATACAGTTTAGAGTGCTTTTCAACACTTTAGGGTAACTAACCACAAAGCTTAGCACTAAAAAGCAACTTTCAAAAACATGTCTACTATGGAAGTTTACAGTCAAGAATCCTTGTCAGGTGAAAATACTGAGAGTTTGAGAGCTCTCTGTAGACAAGAGAATCTTTCTGTAAGAGGCAAGAAAGTGGAACTGATAGCGAGATTGCTGGAAAACCAAAGTCTGGGTACTGGTTCAGAGGAACCAACTTCCCCAGCGAATGTAGAAAACAGTAATGGTATTGATCTGAATCAAAGTCTTGATAAAGAGTCAGAAGAGGAAAGTGAATCTAATGAAGTTAACCACTCTGAGCCTCTTACCTACTGTACCTACGGGGCCCATACCAGGTCGCACATGTAACGCTGCTTATTTTGAACTTGAAAAAATGAAGCTCGAATTAGAATACAAGCGTTTTTTAGCTCAATCTGAAAGAAACCAAGAGCTAGAGTTCAGACGGATGAATGCCCAGGCTAAGCAGAAGCAAGCTGAGTTAAGACTCAGAGAAATAGAACTTAATCATGAGTTAGAGATGAAAAGGTTGTCTGTGGAAAATGCTTCTCTCTCCTCTGGTTCCTCTAGAAGTTCCAGTCCCAAAAGACACTGGATGCCTAAGGAATTAGTGGGTATGTATGAACCGAGATTGGATGTGTTGGATTGGTTAAAACTGTTTGAATATAATCATGGGCTCCAGGACATCACCGGGAATGAGTTACTTCCCTGGTTGTTCTCTAGGCTTCCCCCTGTTGCGACTGATGTGGTAATGGAGTTGGGGGAGGTGGATAAGAAGGGTTACGAAAGTGTGAAACTAGCTTTGATAGCTAGATTCGGGAAGACCCCTTCCCAGTATCTTAAGAGGTTTAGAACCCTCAAAAAGCATGATGGTACCCCTTGGGCTACCTGGGTGAGTGAAAGGTTGAAAAACGTAGAGGGATGGATTAAGGGTTACAAGGTGAACACTTATGAGGGTATGAAGAATCTTTTTATGTTGGAGTCTATTGATGATGCCTGTTCTCCTGAGCTCAGAAAGCACTTGGCTGATTCGAAGGAATTGGATTCCAGGAAGCTAGCTAAGGCTGCTGACTTGTGGGTTGCCAACAGGGCTACTCATAAGGATGAGGGAAAACAGCTTCAAAAAGACTCAAAAGAGAATTCTAATAACTCAAATTCCAAAGAGGGCCCCAAGCAAAACCAGAAAGGTAAGCCACAAGGAAAACCGCAGCAGAATAGTATACCGTCTGGTGCCGAACCGGAAGGAGGCCAGAACAAGCCACCATTCCCGAAAGCATTCGGTAAATGCTTTGTTTGTGGCTCGACTGACCACGTGAAAGGAGATCCCAGATGTAAGGGTAAACCTTCAGGGGTCCAGCTTGTCTCCTTAACCTTCGCTCCAGAGGAGGAAGTCCAAATGGCAAGTGGAAACTTTCTACTGCTGGCTGATGAACCCATTGGAGTCTCAGCCAGTGTTTCTTTAGTGTCTCTGGGTTTGTGGGAACAACCGAATTTAGATGTCTATAACTCCATCCCCGATAATACTAAAGAGTATTATAAGGACAGTGTCCAGGTGAATGGTCAGGAGACTCCTGCCATTAGGGACACTGGGGCCAGCATAACTGTGGTGGATAAATCTTTTTTTCAGGCTGAGGATGTTGCTAAGGCACCCAAACGCCTCACCAAGTTAGCTGGAGGGCCTGTGCAGATGCTTCCCCAATTACCAGTTCTCATCCAGTGTAACGACATGACTGTGAAGATACCTGTCAGCATACAGAGTGAGGTACCAGGACGCGTTCTGTTGGGTAACGATTTGAAAACTCTCAGAGTTGTGTCGCATACCCCCAGACCTCCTAGTAAACGGTTACAGGAGCTAACCAGACCTGCAAGGGAGAGAGCCATGAGAGGTACTCTCCAGGAGATGATGAAGAAAGATATCACTCCTGCTCCACTGGAATTGTCAGCTGCGGTCTCAAAGAAGTCAGAAGCGAAAGGGAAACCTAAGACTTCTATACCGAAACCAGCAGCCAGCATTTCAGTGCAGCCAACAAGGACTTCCCCGCGGTTGTCCAAAGTTACACCCGGAACTCCCCCTCCAGCTGAGGCTGAGAGGGATGTACAACACTGTGTGGTAAAATTAGACTCTGAAGAAGAGCTAATGGAAGGCCAGGAACTCATTGGAGATCTGGATCCTGTTGACCATCCTGAGTTGCAGTCCTTACTGGCAGGAGGTGGACCCAGCAGGGCAGACTTCAGTAAGGGACAGAGAGAATGTCCAACTCTGGAAGGTCTTCGCCACCAGGCAGAAGCTCAGGCTGAAGGGCAAGAGCCTGGGAAATACAGGTTGCACTGGGAAGATGGCCTCTTCTACAGTGAACCGACCGAGTCTGCACCTGGAGACTACAAACGACTTGTAGTACCCCAAGAGAACAGACCACAGTTCTTGCAGTTAGCCCACGAGATTCCTTTGGCTGGTCACTTGAGTTTCAAGAAGACTAAGGAAAGGCTTTCTCTCTACTTTTATTGGCCAAAGATGGGGGTCGAAGTAGAAAAACACTGCAGGAGCTGCCACACCTGCCAGACCTCTGGTAAGGTTGGCTCCAAGAATGTGGCACCTTTAGTGCCTCTCCCAGTTGTGGGAGTCCCATTTGAGAGAGTAGGGATTGAGATTGTTGGTCCCCTTGATCCTCCAACCTCCTCAGGCAACAGGTTTATAATTGTTGTAGTAGACCATGCTACTAGGTATCCTGAGGCAATTCCTATGAGGACTGTTACAGCTCTGGCTGTGGCTAAGGCCTTCCTTGGTATTTTTACCAGGGTCGGGTTTCCTAAGGCAGTAATCTCTGACAGGGGGTCAAACTTTATGTCCCACTACATGAAAGCCATGTGGAAAACTTACAAGTTCTCAACAGTTTACCACCCACAAACCAATGGGTTGGTAGAACGGTTCAACCGAACCATGAAGAGCATGATAGGTGCTTTAGAAGAACCCCTTAAACGAAAGTGGCACCTTCTACTGCCATGCCTTCTCTTTGCTTATAGAGAAGTCCCTCAGGAGGGAGTAGGATATTCTCCCTTTGAGCTTCTCTATGGTCATCCCGTCAGAGGTCCATTGGCCCTGATTAAGGAGGGGTTGGAGAGTGCTCCTTCCCCCAAGCCAGTCAGAGTGACTGACTACGTGATAGGTCTCCGGAGGAGAATGTCGCACATGATGACCGAAGCAAGTGATAACTTGAAAGCTGGACAAGCATTGGTCAAGCACTGGCATGATCAAAAGGCTAACATGGTTGAGTTCACTCAAGACCAGCTAGTTCTTGTTATGATCCCAACAAGGCAGAGGGCCTTGCAAGACAAATGGATGGGACCCTTCCGAGTTGTGGGTAAACTCGGGGAGGTCAACTATCTGGTGGACTTGGGCAATCCCAAGGAGGCTCCGACAGTCTTCCACACCAACCGACTCAAAGCGTATGTCTCAAGACCTGATGTAGGAGCGTTGCTTCTAGCATCATCCGAGGAAGAAGAAGAGAGTGAAGCTCTTCCGGATCTCTTCAGAGGCTTAACTTTAGATGAAAAAATTGAAGGAGTAAATCTCTCCTCCAATCTGACACCTGAGCAACAAGAAGAGTGCAAATCTATGTTAAATCAGTTTGCCTCTCTGTTCTCACTTTCACCAGGCTTGACCCCTTGGGGCCAGCATGACATACTCACTGGTGACTGTCTGCCAGTCAAAAGCAGAGGATACCGAATGTCAGAAAACGTACGAACCCACATCAAAGGTGAAGTCAGCAAGATGCTTGATCTCGGGGTAATAGAGCCCTCTACTAGTCCATGGTCTAGCCCAGTTGTGTTAGTACCAAAGTCCGGATCTAAAGAACTTAGATTCTGCGTGGATTATAGAGCTCTTAATGCAGTCACCACGACTGATGCCCACCCTTTTCCAAGGACAGATGAGTTGGTGGATGGACTTGGTTCCGCCAAGTTCCTCAGCACATTTGACTTGACGTCAGGCTATTGGAAAATAGCCCTGACATACCATGCCAAGGAGAAAACTGCATTTTCTACCCCCGTTGTCTTATACCAGTTTAAGGTAATGCCTTTCGGATTAAAAAATGTACCTGCTACATTTCAACAGATGGTAAACCAGGTTCTGAATGGGACTTCTGCATGGCATACTTGGATGATGACATAGCAGTGTTCAGCAATTCCTGGGAAGAACATGTAAACTACCTAAGAGATGTTTTGCAGGCTCTTGGACAAGCCAATCTGACCATAAAGGCGAGTAAATGCCAAATTGGACAGAGTAAGGTAGTCTATCTTGGACATGAGGTAGGAGGTGGAGAAATAATGCCTTTGCTCAGTAAGATTGAAGCTGTGCAAAATTGGACAACACCTACTACTCAGACCCAAGTGAGAGCCGTCCTTGGCCTCACTGGGTATTACAGGAATTTCATTGAGAACTATGGGACCATAGCTTCTCCTCTGAATGTTATCTCCTCTCCCAAATTTCCTAAAAAGGTTAGATGGAACGAGGAGTGCAATCAGGCTTTTGAAAAACTGAAAAAGGGTCTTTGCCAAGCCCCAGTACTCAGAGCTCCTGATTACCACCAAAACTTTCATTGTGCAGACAGATGCTCCAAATGTAGGAATAGGTGCCATACTCAGTCAACTGGATGGGAAAGGTAGGGAGCACCCCGTTTGCTTCATCAGCCGTAAACTGAAGGATCCTGAAACAAGGTGGGCAACAATTGAAAAGGAATGCTTTGCTATCGTGTGGGCTCTGAAGAAGTTTAGGCCATACTTGTATGGTTCTACTTTTGTCATTCAGACTGACCACCAACCCTTGAGATGGTTAATGCAAATGAAAGGGGAAAAGCCAAAACTACTGAGATGGTCTATCTGCCTGCAAGGGTTTGATTTCACCATTGAGCACAGGTCAGGGTGTCACCACCAAAATGCTGATGGTCTTTCTAGGATGTATGTCATCGACTAGAGGTATGAGATTCATCCAGGAGTGGATTAAATCCTCCTGTCCCTTAGTCTGGGGGGGGCGAGTGTTAGGGCAAATTCTCTGTTTAGGCTGAATTTCCTATCCTAGTGAGTACCCCAGAAGCTTTACTGGATTTCTGGAGTTAGTTTTTTTTTCCATCCTGCCAAGAGTGAGACTCTTTTTCCCCCACTCTTGGACATGAATGTGGATAATTCCTTTGAATGTCAATGTGTTCTATGGGCTATGGGGTCTTTTACTCCATAGGGTCTCGTATGTTTTGCTATGTGTGTTACACCACACCCTCCGTGCCGTAACACTGGGGCGTCCTAGAGGACCCCCACCATAGACTCCATACCCTGGGACTGACTACTGTCTCCCAGGGCATGTAAAGTCACCATTGGCTTTACTAGACCTAAATTTACTAACAGAACTAGTACAAACCATCCTATTGTGGACATACTAGTAGGGGTAATTCGATGGCCCATGGGTCTGTTATTCGAGGGGGCACTGTCCCGTTCCCCCTCGTCGAGTCTTGGCTGTTGGCAATGGAAACTACATGTTATATTCGACTCTGAATATAACTCTATGGATTCTTCCCATTGTTGGAGGTTAATACTTTTTCTCGTTAGTCTCTAACCTACCGCCGGTTTATTTGTCTTAAATAAATCTACCGGTTGGTATTTTCTGCCAGAGCTCGTTTTTTAAAATGGCGTCTGTGTTCGTCTCTGTAACTCCGAACCAAAGGTTGAGCCCTTTGTTCCACTTTTGGCGGGCTTCTACACAGAGGCCCTCCAAAGTGGTGCCATTCTGTCTGGGTACCACAGGGGGTGTAGGAGGGGGTTTAGGCACCCTGGACTGAGTTGCCTTGCCAACTCATGTCGCACTCTGGTGTGATTGGCCCAAGTGATGAGCCACCCCGCTCACCACTTAGCGTGTTTTGATTGACAGCTAGGCTGAATGAATGGGGGTTTTCTGCATAAAAGCAGGGCTTTTGGGACTGAATCTTCAGAAGTCGCCACAGGATCTAAAAATCCGACGAGGGTAAAGCTGAGCCGACCTGCAACGACGACACCTCCGGTGGAGCCCTGCTGAACCGACTCACCACTTCCCAATGACAGAGGAGATCTCCCCGCCGGAGAGTCTTCTTCCCCTGACTGGTGGGCACAACCAGTACCCTTTGCTTTTTCTTTGCTTCCAGGGCGTAGTGGTCAAATTGCCCGTGCTGAGCACCCCGGCAACCGGATAGCCACTAACCCGTACCGCGACCAAAAGGTGGTGCCTTGTGACGGAGCACTCCACGGCTGGTCTCTTCCCTGGTGGTGCAACAATCTTCAACTTTCCTTCGACAACGAGATCATCTCTTCTCTTGGCAAAGCCCTGACTTGCATCCACCACCAGGAACAACTTCCCCCGCCGGAGCTGTCTCACCACATACAAGGAACCGTGTCGGCCTGGCTTCCCTTATGACGGTTAGCGTGAGGTGTCTTAATCCTTGCCTCTCCATTGGGTCGCCTCCAAGCCTTCTTAACTTTCTGTTCTGAACTGGTCCAATCTTTCTGTGACAATTTGCGACCAAGACTCGAAGTGCATTTCCACTGTGATACTTTTGGGACATATCGCCTTGCCTCTCTCCGAGTGGGCCTGGCCTCTGAACTTTGCGATCTACAGTAGACCCTGCCTTACTTGCCTTGCATTTGTTCGTAAAAGTGTTGGTACCGAGTTGATTTCATACCCTGCCTTTTCTCTCCCGTCCTAACGAATACTAGAGTGCCATTTAGGTTAAAGCATTCACCTCTGTCTGCAAATAAGTGGTGCCGTTGAACCTAGACTTGTCGAACTATTGTTAGAGGATTGAGATACTTATAGTAATTGTGATTGAAGTTGTTTACCGTATTAGTGCCAGTGTGTTTTTCATAGATGTGTTTTTATAAATAAATAACTATATATCTTTACACTGAAGCTCTGTCCTGTGTTTGTTTGTTCTACTGTGTAAATTGCCCTATTTTGTATACTCCACATACGGCCTAACTTTTCTTGAGAGAAGTCTGACTGCTCAGCCACAGCTACCAAGTGAATCTGTGTGGTACAGACTGCTACCAAGTGGGTTTACTGCCAAACACCTGTAGTCCTAAATCTGTTGCAGTGGTCCCAGAGGGAACTGCACAGGTTTCCGCCTAACATAGTGTTCTTCAGGACACATCCATTTTCGTTTATTTATGAACATTTCAGCACACCCGCGCTGTCCGCGGACACCTACATTGTTTTTTCTTTAAACGGAAACTAATTACAACACAATATAAAAATGGAACATTATTTAACATATATTTAATAATGATCTTCAACAAAAGTTTTCAAATTATTAAAATTGGTCAACAATAAATCCCTTTTTTCTTTTATGCTGTCAAGAGTGTTATCCATAACAGTTTCTTCAGAGGTATTTTCTATTTTGGTATGCTCTGTACAAAAAAAAAAAAATATATATATATATATATATTAAATGTATATAAAATAATAATAATTAAATGATTTATATTGTAAAGTGTTTACCATTAGTTTCACTATCTTCTGACATTTCCTCGTGTGGGAAATGCTCCTCTAGCCATTCCAGAGTACTAGACATTTCTGTGAGAAAAAAAAAGATAATGGAGCCGATTCATGGAATTAATGTGCGCTGAAATTTTCAGCGCAACTGTGCGAAAGCGTGCGAATCGCAGTGCCAGTGTGAAAATCGCAGCTTAACCCACGCACAGCGATTCATGGAAGTCCGTGCACGAGGAAATTCCAGGATGTGCGCCAAAATTCTGCGTGGCGCACGCTGGCGCACACGTCTCCAAACAGCATGCGCTAAGTGCACAGCAAAATCGCACATAGCGCCGCGCACACAACAAAAGTAGGAGGAACAGGGGGGGTGACACGCGGAATGGGGAACAACTTGTGAAAATGTGGGCGTCACGGGGGAAGTACAGGAGGCAAGTGCACGGAACGCCCACACGCTCGCCTACAACACATATTCATAAGACGCGCACAAGCCTAAACACGTCCGCCACACGAAGGCAGGCGGTAGCGTCCCTGCGCATGAAAAAAATGTGCGCTAACAAAAATCACATGCATACAGCTAAGATGAGTGTCCCATACTGTGTCTGTCTAGGGCAAATGATGTGCAAAGGGTTACGCGACAAACACGGACACCAGCTGTGTGAAAAATAGCGTGTGCGTGTATTTCGGGGGTGTGCGGGAAGTTTCACACGCGATAGGCATTGGGCGTGTGGGGTACGTGTATAACTGGGGTTCGCGTGGAGTTTCATATGCGATTGGATCCGGGTATGTGTATGTCTGGGGTGCGCAGGAAGTTTCACGCGAAAGGGCCTGTGCGAGTAGGGTACGTGTATTTCTGGGGTACGCAGGAAGTTTCACATGTGAAAGGGCCTGTGCGAGTGGGGTACGTGTATTTCTGGGGTACGCGTGGAGTTACACACGCGATAGGCCCTGTGCGAGTGGGGTACGTGTATTCCTGGTGTTCGGGGAAGTGTCACACGCGATTTCAGCAGGGTACATGTATTTCGGGGGTGCCGGGATCCTACACGTGAATTGGCAGTGTGGGTCCTCCCAGGTGTTCCCTCTACACCCTCCACGGCCCCTGCAGGCAGCCCACACCACAGGGGACTACCGTGCACCCCTGGATATGTCACGCAGGCAGCCCATCCACCATGGGCATGCCCCCCAGCAAAGCCACATGTCACCTTGCTCTACTGATCACCAAGCATGACCCCCTGCACCCCCACCCCCCAGCCGTGCAGGGCACCTGCCAGCAGACACCCACACATGTCCCCCAGCACCCCTACCCCCCAGCAGTCAGGGGCACCAGCCAGCAGGCCCCCACTCATGTCCCACTTATGTCCCCCTGCACCCCCACCCCCCAGCAGTCTGGGGCACCTGCCAGCAGGCCCCCACTCATGTCCCACTCATGTCCCCCTGCACCCCCACCCCCCAGCAGTCAGGGGCACCTGCCAGCAGGCCCCCACTCATGTCCCACACATGTCCCCCTGCACCATCACCCCCCAACAGTGCAGGGCACCTGCCAGCAGGCCCCCACACATGTCCCCCAGCACCCCCACCCCCCAGCAGTCAGGGGCACCTGCCAGCAGGCCCCCACTCATGTCCCACACATGTCCCCCTGCACCCCCACGCCCCATCAGTGCAGGGCACCTGCCAGCAGGCCCCCACACATGTCCCCCATCACCCCCACCCCCCGCAGTCAGGGGCACCTGCCAGCAGGCCCCCACACATGTCCCACTCATGTCCCCCAGCACCCCCACCCCCAGCAGTCAAGGGCACCTGCCAGCAGGCCCCCACTCATGTCCCACACATTTCCCCCTGCACCCGCACCCCCAGCAGTCAGGGGCACCTGCCAGCAGGCCCCCACACATGTCTCACACATGTCCCCCTGCACCCACAACCCCCAGCAGTAAGGGTCACCTGCCAGCATGCCCCCACTCATGTCCCCCTGCACCCCCACCCCCCAGCAGTGCAGGGCACCTGCCAGCAGGCCCCCACACATGTCCCCCAGCACCCCCACCCCCCAGCAGTCAGGGGCACCTGCCAGCAGGCCCCCACTCATGTCCCACACATGTCCCCCTGGACCCCCCCAGCAGTGCAGGGCACCTGCCAGCAGGCCCCCACTCATGTCCCACTCATGTCCCCCAGCACCCCCACCCCCCAGCAGTCAGGGGCACCTGCCAGCAGGCCCCCACACATGTCCCCCAGCATCCCCACCCCCCAGCAGTCAGGGGCACCTGCCAATAGGCCCCCACTCATGTCCCACACATGTCCCCCTGCACCCCCACCCCCCAGCAGTGCAGGGCACCTGCCAGCAGGCCCCCACAAATGTCCCCCAGCACCCCCACGCCCCAGCAGTCAGGGGCACCTGCCCGCAGGCCCCCACTCATGTCCCACTCATATCCCCCAGCACCCCCACCCCCAGCAGTTAAGCGCACCTGCCAGCAGGCCCCCACACATGTCCCCCCCGACAGGTCATCACACTCCAGACCCATGCCCCTCATGGCCACACAGATCCCACCCCAGTCCAAACACCCCACATTGAATTCCCAAAGTCATGATAGAAAATACATAACCAGCATGACCATGAATCAATGTCCCTCAGACCCACGCAATGGTGACACATGACTGTGAAAAGATCAACATTGTGACATGCACAAAACAAATGAGATAAGACCACATCAGTAAAGTATATAATAAATCTGTATTCAATAATTAACCAAATGAAAAAAAAAATCACACAATAATGGAAAAAATGAAGAAAAAGCTGCATGTCCAAAATATTTAAAACAAAAAGTGTGAAACCAGAATCCAAATCAATCAAAAAGCAAATGGGTCCAAAGAGTCTGTCCGTCCAACCAAATCCAAAGTGTAAAAATAAGACACATCCATTGATCCATGGTAAAAAAGAAACTTAAATTAAGTGAAATCCATTGTAGAACTATATACAAAGTACAAATCCAGGGTCCATGAGCCCAACCATTGAAAAGAAACCTACAAAAACCCTACCTAATGAACAACTATATACAAAAAGGTGGGGCATTGTCCAAGCGCCCCAAATGAAATGAAAACCAAAAGGAAACCTAACACTAATTAACTATATACAATGGCAGCGGGCTAGTCCAACGGCTCACTTCCTGATTTCCCGGGCCAGGGCATCATCGAACTCCTGCTCAATGTCCCGGAGGCGGTCCTCTTCTAAGGCCCCGAGGCTTCACAGGGACGATGACATCCGGACATCCAGGTCCCTGCGAATTGCCTCGAGGCACTCAGCCCGCCTCAGAGCCCTTTGCATGGAGTTCTCCGCCCTGACCATCGTGAGCCGTGCCTCTTCCGCCCGCTGCAGCTCCGCAATTATAGCATGGCCTAACCGCTGCCACACGGAAGACACTTCCCGTCCTGGGTCCTCCTGCCCTCCGGCCGATGCCTGCCCCTCCGATGTCGAAGGCCCCGAGCCATCATGGCTCCCACCTTGTTGCTGCTGCTGCTGTGCCTGTGCCTGTGCCCTGACTCCTGCTGCCTGCACATCCTCCTCTAGCTGGGGTGCAGTTGTTGAGGTGGCCACCCCTGCTGGACGTCCGACTCCCGACTGTGGCAGGGATGTGTCCTCCAACAGCCTGGCCGCACGGTCAGAGGCAGCTCCACAGGGTACCCAAGTGATACATGGGTGGGAAGATGGCACGGAGGACGACTGGCGCATAGGGGGTTCAGGTGAGGAGGGGGTCGAAGCAAGGTTCAGTAAACGGAGGAATCCGGCTTGGGTGATCTGTCCCAGTAGGCTGACGTGGTCAACAAGCCATTCGAGATGACCTGCACTCTCCCCATGAAAAGACTGCAGGTCACCTCGCATGTCCCGTTGACACAACGCCACCCCACCCAGGACAGGCTCAACCCGGTCCCGGATAGCCACGTCCGCAGAGAGAGGAAGGCAAGTTGTTGTAAGCGGATCCCCTTCCTGAAAACGGGTCTGGATGTAGGCATCCCTGCTGGTGCGGGATGATGCAGTCACAGGATCGGGGACAGGATTACACACAGGCACCTCCGTGGTGGCCTGTGCTGCCTCCTGTCCCTGCCCCTGCACTGCACCACTGGCACCAGTGGAATCCCCACCTCCAGACCCCGTCTCTGTCCCTTGCGCGGTCTCCTCCTCCACCAACCCCCCCACCAACCTGGATGACTCTGTGCCATCTTCCTTCGTCGGACCCTGTGGGGTCTCAGCTGCCCCTTCTGCTGCCGAGGAGTCCAACTCCGACCTCCGCCTCTTGGACCTACCCTCGGCAGCTGCGGCTAGGGACGCGACATCGGACTCCTCACTCCCTGACGAGATCACAACCTGGGAGGGGAGCCGGGCCTTGCGTCTCCGGCTGGTGGTGTGATCCCCGCCACTGTGCTCCACAGCACCCTCTCTGCCCTCTTCATCAGTTGACGCTGCAGACAGGGAGAGATAGGAGACAGCCATCAGGACACTCTACAATGGACTGATACACACATGCCAGTTGCACATGAGTGTCAGTGTCAAACTTCAGACATGGCATCACAATCCCCAACACACATGGCATGTCAACTCACACACCTGAGCAATTCCACAGCCATATGGCAACAGCCAGCACCATCCATACACATACAACAGCATGAGCAGCCAAAGGTGAGCCAGACATCACATGAAACACAGGGAGTGCACTAGACATGCACATACACCACCACACTTACATGCATGTGTACACCTCCACCAACTGTTGCAGTGATGAGATCGGCATCCATGTCACATCTGGCAATCAGTCTTCAACATATCACTGTCCCAAGCATCCATGTTGCATCACTGTTGCACCCTTGTGAAATACACACACTTGCACATGTACACAGTGCAGATACAGACAGCTGGAAGCGACATCCATGTGTGACACTACAACCATGCCAACTTACATACACAGTCATTCAAGCATGTGTGCTCACACATCTGCATTTGGCATGCAAACTTACACACACATGCACCATCCATGTGTCTCACACATGAGAGGACTCGCATGTGTTAGCCTCACGGCCCTGTACATACACATCCATACATGGCCCTACAAAACCACATGTGCAACCTGCACACTACTGGCACACCACCACACGCACAGCTTACAATCAGTATGCATGTACACTTACCGCTCGACTCCAGACAGGTCTGCCTCTCAAGGACCTGGACGTGGAGCGTTGGGGATATGCGTTCCAGGACCCTCATTTGATGTTCCGACAGGTGGCCCCGGTGCCCCTTAGCATCCGCTGCCTTCAAGAGGCGCCAGGCTTTGTTGAGGGTCCTGGACCTGAAATCCTCCCAGCGCTTCTTGGCATGTTGGAATCTTCCAACTGCCACCCCCTCCGCATTGATGGCAGTCACGATGTCCGTCATGGCAACCCCAGAGGCAGGCGTGCTAAGGCACTTTCCTCGAATTACACGCTGACGTGCAATTTTCTCACGTGCCAAATCACTCTGTATCAAGCTGGCCACGCGAAAAAACATGGAAGACCATGCTCCTGCCCTGAAGGCCATTTTCCTGCCCCCAAGAGCACCGAGCATGCTCCCACCTGCCATCTGCTGCTGCCTGCCTGCCTGCCGCCCACGTGCCCTGCTATTTGGTGCCTGCACATCAGCCATCTGCAGGGGTGCTGTTGCTGTGACCACCCCTGCTGGAACAGAAGACTCCCGACTGGGATACCATCGCTCTACAGCCCAGCCCCAGGACCCAGTTGCCCACCCACACCTGCCTCTGGGGTTGCCATGTCGGGCACACCACCATCTGAGACCACTGGCAACCCCCAGCCAGAGAGGCAGAGAGCCACCAGCTTCACTGCCACCGAAGTTGGTGTCCTGGTGGAGCAAGTCCTGGGGCAGTATGATGCCCTCTTCCGAAGTTCGCACACCGACAAGGAAGGACGGACCAGGATCCGGACGGACATCGTGACTGCCATCAACGCGGAGGGGGTGGAAGTCTGAAGATTCCAACATGTCAAGAAGAGCTGGGAGGACTTGAGGTCCAGGACCCTCAACAAGGCCCGGCGCCTCATGGAGGGGGGCTGGGGCAGCATGAGTACCATCCAGATGAGGGTCCTGGAACGCGTAGGCCCAGCGCTCCACACCCAGATCCTTCGGAGGCAGACCCGTCCGGAGTTGAGCGGTAAGTGGCCAAGCATTGCTGTGTGAGACAGGGAATGTTGCAGGGTGCTGGTTGTCTGATACTTGCCTGTATGTGTGACATAGGCCATGTACATATGTGTGTGTGCAGGGACATGATGGTCATGCATGTGAGACCAGTAATGTGTGAACCACATGGTTGGTGCATGTGTTACAATACAACATGCGGAGCAGCATGGGGTATGACCACATTAATGCATGCATGTCTCTGTTATTGGACATGGATAGGGTGTGAGAGATGGGTGCTGCTGTCATGGACATGTATGGTGTCCATGTCTGTGTGTCTGACTTGCGTGTCTGTGACTTGGAAATGCCATGGATGTATGACACATGTCTGTAACAATGTTCAGATTCACTGATGCAGCCTACTCATCCTTGTATCCACTGTGTCTGGGATGTACGAGGCCAGATGGATGAAACTAGGGTAAAGTGTGTGCATGTGATAGGCATGACACATGATGAATGTGAGTTTCAAACAAGCATTGTATGTTTCAAGAGTCCCGTGGACATGTATGCTAATGTTCATAGCATGCGCCATGCCTGTTACTGCATGTGTTTTGCCTGCACTGACCCATGTGTTGTGAAGGGACATGATGGAAGTGATGTTTAACAGTGCCACTCATCTGCTATTGCTTCCTGTCTAGGGGACCATTGTACTGTACCCTGATTCTTGTGTTCTATGTCTCCCTCTACACAGCGGCAAGTGATGAAGAGGGTGTTGACGGCGCTGTGGAGCAAAGCGGCGGGGATGCCCCCACTGGCCGGCGACGCAAGGCCCAGTCACCCTCCCAGAATTTACCATCGTCCGGGAGTGAGGGGACTGGTGCTGCGTCTGCCACTACGGCTGCAGCAGAAGGGGTGGGTGAGCCCCCACAGGGGCTTGCAACGGCAGAAGACAGTGTGGAACCATCCAGGTTGGTGGTTTCCACAGAGGAGGAGGAGGCCGCTACTGGGCCGCACATGGGGCCTGGTGGGGGTGGTACCACTGGTGCAAGTGGTGCAGTCCAGGGCCAGGGGCAGGAGGCAGCACAGGTCACCACGGAGGGGCCTGTGCATGTCGCTGTCCCTGACCCTGCGACTGCACCACCATGCACCAGCAGGGATACCCCATACCAGGCCCGTCCGCAGGTAGGGGGGATGTCCATGTCATCTGACACTCCTCTACCTGCGGACGAGGGGACTCCTGGCCGTATGGAGAAGGTCCTGATTGGTGTTGCGTTGCGCTTTAGTGACATTCGTGATGACGTGCGTGCTTCCCGGGGGGAGCACGTACGTCATCACGAAGAGCAGCGTGCCAACGTGGCCCAGTTGGGAGTGTCCATGGTCGGGGGTTTTGTACATGTGTCGGCCACTCTGGCGGCCCTCTCCTCCTATGTGGAGACTATGCGCCAGTCGTTCTCCATGCCGTCTTCCAGCCCAGATGCCACCAGGGCCCCCTGTGGACCTGCCCTGACCAACGCAGTCAGCTCGGTGGGGATCCCATCCCTGCCACAGTCGGGAGTTGGAGGTCCAGCAGGGGTGGACACCACAGCAACTGGACCCCACCAGAGGATGTGCCGAAATCATTGAGCAGGGCACATGCACGACGGCGTCGGTGGATTCCAACAGCCTGGATGCCGTCGTGCTGACAGAGGCAGTTGCGTCGGAGACAGCGTCAGGCTCAACGTGCGAGGCATCATGGCTCGGGGCAATCTACATCAGAAGGGCAGGCATCGGCCGGAGGGCAGGAGGACCCTGGAATGGGAGTGTCTTCTGTGTGGCAGCGGTTGGGCCAGCAGATAGGTGCGGAGCGGCGGCGGGCGGAGGAGGCACGGGTCACGATGGTCAGGGCAGAGAACTCCATGTGCAGGGCGCTGAGGCGGGCTGAGTGCCTCGGGGGAATTCGAGTTAGAGGTGGACATGGCGTTATCCCTGTGAGACCTTGGGGCCAGAGAACAGGCCCGCCTCCAAGACATTGAACAGGAGTTCGATGATGCCCTGGCCCATGACATCAACAAGTGAGCCATTGGACTTGCTCGCCACCATTGTATATAGTTCATTAGTGTTAAGTTTCATTTCTTTTTTCTTTCATTTGGGGTACATGAACTATGCCCCACATTTTTATATTTAGTTAGTAATTAGGTAGGTTTCATTGTAGGTTTCATTTATGTCGTTGGGCTCATGGACCCTGGATTTGCTATTTGTTCATAGTTTTACAGTGGATTTTTCTCCTTCATCTGTATTTTTCTTCACCATGGAGCAATGAATATTACGCTTTTCTTTCCCTTTGGATTTGCTTTGTTGGACGGTAACTTTGCACACATTTTCATTTGGATTAATTTGGATTCTCATGTTTTTTATTTATCATTTTTTGGGACATGCTGCATTTTCATTATTATTGGCATTAATGTTAGTTTTTATTTCATTCCCTTCATTTTGACTTGATTACATTTTTGTTTCTTACTTCAATGTGTGGTCTTCTCTCATTGATTTCATACATGTCACAATGTGGGTTTTCTCAGTCATGTGTTGCCATTGTGTGGGTCGGACAGACTTGTACTCATGCGCATACTGCTTATTTGTGATCTACCATGTAATGGGGATTTCAATTTGGAGTGGATGTAAAGCTTGGTTGGGTGTTTGGACTGGGGTGCTGTGGGGTGGGATTTGTGTGGCCATAAGAGCCAGGGATCTGGATTGTGATGACGTGTTGGCTGGGGGACATGTGTCAAGGCCTGCTGGCAGGTGCCCCTGACTGTTGGGGGGTGGGGGTCACAGGGACATGTGTGGGACATGTGTGGGGGCCTGCTGGCAGGTGCCCCTGACTGCTGGGGGGCGGGGGTGCAGGGGGACATGTGTGGGGGCCTGCTTGCAGGTGCCCCTGACTTCTGGGAGGTGGGGGTGCAGGGGGACATGTGTGGGGGCCTGCTGGCAGGTGCCCCTGACTGCTGGGGGGTGGGGGTGCAGGGGGACATGTGTGGGGGCCTGCTGGCAGGTAGCCCTGACTGCTGGGGGGTGGGGGTGCTGGGGGACATGTGTGGGGGCCTGCTGGCAGGTGCCCCTGACTGCTGGGGGGAGGTGCAGGGGGACATGTGTGGGACATGTGTGGGGGCCTGCTGGCAGGTGCCCCTGACTGCTGGCGGGTGGGGGTGCTGAGGGACATGTGTGGGGGCCTGCTGGCAGGTGCCCCTGACTGCTAGGGGGTGGGGGTGCAGGGGGACATGTGTGGGGGCCTGCTGGCAGGTGCCCCTGACTGCTGGGGGGTAGGGGTGCAGGGGGACATGTGTGGGGGCCTGCTGGAAGGTGCCCCTGACTGCTGGGGATGGGGGTGCAGGGGGACATGTGTGGTGGCCTGCTGGCAGGTGCCCCTTACTGCTGGGGGTTGGGGGTGCTGGGGGACATGTGTGGGGACCTGCCGGCAGGTGCCCCTGACTGCTGGGGGGTGGGGGTGCAGGGGGACATGTGTGGGACATGTTTGGGGGCCTGCTGGCAGGTGCCCCTGACTGCTAGGGGGTGGGGGTGCTGGGGGACATGTGTGAGGGCCTGCTGGAAGGTGCCCCTGACTGCTGGGGATGGGGGTGCAGGGGGACATGTGTGGTGGCCTGCTGGCAGTTGCCCCTTACTGCTGGGGGGTGGGGGTGCTGGGGGACATGTGTGGGGACCTGCCGGCAGGTGCCCCTGACTGCTGGGGGGTGGGGGTGCAGGGGGACATGTGTGGGACATGTGTGGGGGCCTGCTGGCAGGTGCCCCTGACTGCTGGGGTGTGGGGGTGCAGGGTGACATGTGTGGGGGCCTGCTGGCAGGTGCCCTGCACTGCTGGGGGGTGGGGGTGCTGGGAGACATGAGTTGGTGATCATATTGCAACGTGACATGTGGCTTGGCGCTCTGCTCTGACAGCAAAATCGCGTGTGAAACTTCCCGCGCACCCCTGAAATACACGTACCCAGGCCAATCGCATGTGAAACTTCCCGCGCACCCCTGAAATACACGTACCCAGCCCAATCGCGTGTAAAACTTCCAACGCACCCCTGAAATACACGTACCCAGCCCAATCGCATGTGAAACTTCCCGCGCATCCCTGAAATACACATACCGAGGCCAATCACGTGTGAAACTTCCCGCACACCCCTGAAATACACGTACCCAGGCCAATCGCGTGTGAAACTTCCCATGCACCCCCAAAATACACGTAGCCAGGCCAATCGCGTGTGAAACTTCCCGCGCACCCCTGAAATACACGCACCCAGCCCAATCGCGTGTGAAACTTCCCGCGCATCCCTGAAATACACGTACCCAGCCCAATCGCGTGTGAAACTTTCCGCGCACCCCTGAAATACACATACCCAGGCCAATCGTGTGTGAAACTTCCCGCGCACCCCTGAAATACATGTACCAAGCCCAATCGCGTGTGAAACTTCCCGCGCACCCCCGAAATACACATACCAAGGCCAATCGCGCGTAAAAATTCCCACGCACCCCCGAAATACACGTACCCAGCCCAATCGCATGTGAAATTTCCCGCGCACCCCGAAATACACGTACCTGGGCCAATCGCGTGTGAAACTTCCTGCGCACCCCTGAAATACACGTACCCAGGCCAATCGCGTGTGGAACTTCACGCGCACCCCCGTAATACACGTACCCCACTCGCACAGGCCCTTTCGCATGTGAAAGTTCCCGCGAACCCCGTAATATACGTACCCTGCTGAAATCGCATGTGAAACTTCCCGCAAACCCCAGTAATACACATACCCCACTCGCACAGGCCCTTTCGCGTGTGAAACTTCACGCGCACCCCAGTAATACACGTTCCCCGCTTGGCGTTTGCTGTTTGGCAGCCCTGTAAACTGGTCCAGGGTTAGCGCAGCCCTTTGCGCTGAATTGGGAATTTTGATGGCTTTTCTTTGCGCGAGGGCGTTCTTGGGGGCGTAACTAGCGCTGCTGCAGGGTCGCTGCGCCACTCTGCACCACGGCTGGTTTTGGAAGCTAAAATCCATGAATACGCTGTGCGCGGAAATCGATTTTAGTGCACGCGGCTGGCGCAGACATTCGCACACGCACACTGTGCGCCACCCGTGTGTGCCACTTTTGTGCGAAATTCTATGAATTACCCTGAATATATTTTTTTTATCTAATACAGAAAGTTTATAAATATATGAGTGAAATGAAGTAAACTTACTATTTCAGGTAAGAAATGTTCTAAGTACTCTGTAGGTCTGGTCTTAGTATACTGGATTGAAATTAATAATAGAATGCTATTTATATCAATGCATAGCTTAATGCACTGATTAGCACTTGATATTTATCCCAATAATCCTTGACACTGTTTTTATTAACATTACACTAAGAATCCCTTGTACAGACTTTTCATAAAAGGTAAATGCACATCTGATGTCATCAGTGATGTCATCAATGACATTTGTGATGTAATCTTTGATGTCCTGGGTGTTAGGCTTAGCAGTGCACGGTGGTGGCGCGAGTTATGGTTGCTTAGCTTACCATAACTGGCGAATTTCAAGGGTTTTTTGGTTTTACTTGGAACCATAACGTCCCTTTAACAAAGTTTTTTTCACAGAATTTCATAGGTTTTTAGTAGCGCAACTTAACCATAACGTCCCTTTTACAACATTTTTTTACTGAATTTCATAGGTTTTTAGTAGCGCAACTTAACCATAACGTCCCTTTAACAACTTTTTTTCACTGAATATATATATATATATTTTTTATTGTGTTACATTTTTTCAACTTTTCAGAAATGCATACATCCTTGCCTAGAAATACACCTATCCACTACATGTGAGTGGTGCACTATTTGACTCAATTAAAAATTCTATAATTTTCACAATTTCCCTCCAAATAAAGTAAAATATGTGATACACGCGTGACCATTACGCTTCATAAAGCAATCCCATTGATCCTCCTTCAAGAAAGGTAATTCCCTGCCAACGGCTTTCCCCACCTTCCATCTGCATGAAGGCAAATGGCCTCTTTGTAGTGCATAGTATACAAACTCCCGGGCATTACTCCTTGTACTGAGGTTCACAATTGCCTGTTGTTTGCCTTGTTCGGTTATCATAGCTTTCATCACAGATTTAAAAATGGCTATCACAGATTTAAAATTGCTCAGAGATTCTTCCAAAATACCCTCCAGTGCTCTTCTTAGCCAGGAGCCTGGCAATTTACAGATGTTTACCACAAACCTACGTGACATTTGATTGGTGCACTGAGTATATTCCTCCAAGATAAGATTCAGCAAGCCTCTGGTGGGTGTATTGACCATCTTACAGTAAGATGTTAAGTAAACTAGTGCCAGTTTTTCGTTGACTGTCCGAATGCCTAGTCCCGATAGTTCCTTTGTTTTAGATCGTGCCCAAGATTATATGCCATATGTCATCAATGGAATCACTTTGGCCTGGTAAAGTTGTAATAACGCGCCCATAATGCACAAATACCTCCCAGGGCAATGTCACGCTTGAGCTTTACATGGTCCATCTTGGAAAACCCTTTGACATTGGAGTCCAGGAGGATTCTGAGAAATATATAGGATTTTACCACTTCCACCGGGACTCCCGCCAAATCCTAGGACAACTTTGAACTTATTTTTTTCCCAAATGGTTCAAATACCATTATTTGTGACTTGGAGATGTTAATGCTCAAGGAGTTGGCGTCCATGTACTTTTTAAAGCTGTGCAGCGAGTTTTGTAGCTCAACCGAGGTTAGGAACAATATGGCTAGATCGTTGGCGTAGCCAAGCCATGGGAGTAGTGTAAAACTTAATTTTGGGGGGATGGCGGAGGGGTGATTCAATGCCGCCCCCGAATCAGCTCTGTATAAGTTGTACAAAATCGGAGCTAGGGTGCAGCCCTGCTTCAGCACTTTGGAGGTGGGAGTCCATGCTGTATATCCTCCAGACAGATCAACTCTCACCTTCACCCTGGTATTGGAGTAGAGAAGCACCAGCATCTTGAGCAGGCCAGCTGGTATGTTGAGCAATTCCAATTTCTTCCACAGTCTATTGTGATCAACATTGTTGAACGATGTGCTCAGATTGTTGAAAATGTCATAGACAGGGACCCTCCTCACCATCCATGCTTACTCGATGGCTGTGGTTAGGGCCAGGATGTAGATGCTGGTATTGGTCTTCTTCCGAAAACCACTTTAAATTATAGGGATTACATCTTGTTGTTCTTTCCATAGCGATAATTCCTCCAGCAGTATTGTGGCCAATATTTTATGCTGGATATCTACAATCGCTAGCATGTGATACTTCTTAGGGTTGTTGCGACAATCTTATTTTAGGACGGGCACTATGATGCTCTCCTGCCAGGAGGATAGAGTGGGTTTGAGTGCCTCAATGCACCCAAATAAGGAGTGTAAGGCAGCCACCCAGGTTTGCGGGTCAGTCTTGATGACATTGCTGCAGATACCATTAGGGCCCGTTGCTCTGGATGCCTTAGTGGAGCAGATGATCAATTCAATGTCGTATTGCGATCTCACATAGGACCAATTATTTTCCATAGGAGGCTCCCAGGAGGTGGTCTGCTCTTTGCCTCCCAAAGTAAAACCAATGTGCCTAATCCAATCAGCCTCGCTGACCCTGTTGAGGGCACAGGCGTTTGAATCCCTCTGGTTCACAATCTTCCAAAACGATGATTGGTCTTTGTTTAGGCTGGTCAAGACCAGCTGTTTCCACCTGCAGCGCTCTGCCATGTATTTGTGCGGCTTTAGCCATTTGTGGTACATGGCTTTGGCCTGTCTTGCTTTTGTGCTTTGAGCCAATGATAGGAGTTCTGTGGCTTCTATCATACGCAGGTCACCTCTCAACTTTCTTTTTGCATCCCTGATGGTGCGATCAAAGTGATGGACGTAAAAGCCTTCCTGCCTGCCGAAGTGTTGGGGCATGCAGTGCATGTCTGGATCTTCTTTAGATTGGCTTTGATTTTGAGGAATACTTGCTCAGGTTGGAGCCTCGCTGAATTCACAGGCTCTCTCAAGGGAGGGGCCAGAAGATTCCTTACCTTTATCCAAGCTCATATCGCCAATCTGATCCGATTTACTTCCGGGGTTGATCCCCATTAGTCCTGTATCAGAGCCTATCGGAAATTGCGCCTACAGCATTAATTGTGCTAGGATCGGGTAGTGGTCACTCTCAGGGCAGTGGTAAATACACATGTCCTCCACTAGTTCATCCAGGTTCGCAATCAGCATGTAATTCAGTCTACTACTACCTCCTTTTTCTACCATGGTAAAAATTAGGTGGGTCGTCTGAGGATAAGCCACATTCATCAAGTTGAAACCATAAAAGGAAAGAAGTAAGGCCCATCCCATCCCCCACTGACTTGCCCATCAGGTGCAACCCAACTGGCCATTTGCAGGGCCGGAGGACGTAACTTCAGTGACTTGCTTTAGAGTCAGAGGTATTAAGGCGTTGACATCTTCACATAATATTACAGGGGCCACAGTGTTTGAGCCCCTTACAAAGGATTCCATTTCTTTCAGCGTGTTCTTCACTTCTCTGGCATAAGGTGGAACATAAACATTTATCAAGTATAATTCACGTGAGGACACCTTTTTCATAGTCTGTGTGTGGGTTACTCTAGCAGCAAGGATGTTAGGGAGGGTACTGGGAGTTCCTCAAGTTCCTCAAGCGCCAGAGGTCACTTTGCCCCTATTGCTAGACCACCCTTAAGTCTCCCTCATGGGCCCTTACTGGTGGTTTATGTATGATGTTCCAACCATCTATAACCAGGGGCTCCGTTAGCCAGGTTGTAGTAATAGTACACTAAGGCCATCAATACATTCAAATAGGCTTTCACCTTGAAATATATGGCTATGACCATGCTGTTCTAGCTTAGCATCAGGCAGATCTGCAACTGACCCTGGTTAGGAATGAGGTATCCCTCTAGTTTTGACTATAGACTCCATCCAAGCACAGTGAGATGCATTGGAGACCAGACCATGTGTAGCAGCCTCGGCACTTCGCTTGGATAGTTGGGCCAGGTGGGACAAACCTCCTGACTGACTTCCTGCTCCTTCTTCAGCCCGCGCCCTAGGGCCTTCAGTGCCATGGGATTTCTTGGGATATTTTGATCCCAGTGGGCTGTCAAGGTGTAGAAAAGAACAGTCATAGCCCAGTTTGTGGATTGATTGCTGAAACTCCATGATGTAACGCAGTATGCTGGGTATCGAAGAAGTAAACATAGGGGGCATCCTAGCACCTGTCCACTAGCTTAATGTCTCCATTATTTATAGAGTGGAGAGGCAGTACTGCATGCAAGAGTGTCATTGTTTTGCAGTGGTTCAGAAACAAAATGTTTTCCCCACAGAACAGGCTCTTAATCTACATGGTGTTGGACAATGACATCGGCTGTGGCGGGTGTATGTTTCACCATAAATCTTCTCCACGACCTCCAGCTTCATCAGGTACTGCTTGGTGTGTTATAATCAACAATGTCTCATTGAAGAGAACAGCATCACAGCCTCCTGCCTTATGTCCATCAGGGACGTAACAGTTAGGGGCTCTTGCGAGAAGTGGGTCATCTTACTCTCTATCACTTGGTGAGGCGTGCTCTTCATCAGTTTTTGGGAGTTTTGAAAGCCTCTTTGGCCAGAGGTGAGGGGCATATCCTCAAGTTCTTTTATTGATCTATCAGTGTGGCCATTTATGGGGCAAGATGGAGAGGGGTCCTGTTGCCCTTCCTTCACCTCCAACCTCGTCACTCTAATGGTGCAGCAGGCACAGGCGTTGGTACATATTGGGGCCTTTTCCATTTCCTCAGACTTCAATGTGGAATTGCCCACGATTTTCACAGCCACTCTCCTTTTTTTGTCAGCAAGTTGCACGTACGTCAAGGCCTGGTTTGCCTGTTATTTTGTGTCCCTTTTTTTCGGTCGTGCATACCATGTCACAGGGGCTGATCCATTGGTCATCTTTCCTGCCTGTTGGACATTCTCTGTTGTGGAAGCACACTTTTCCACCTGTGACCCAGCCTGAAACCCAGTTGGGACAGGTGGCAGAAGACTCTGAATGCTTCCCACTTCTTTACTGATGTTAGTCACTTGCATTGACAAAGGGTAGGGGGCTTTCAGTAATTCATTTAATGGGTGTGCAAGCTTAACAAATTTCTTGCACAGAGAAACAAATTTAGTAGCAGTGGCTTCATATTTATGGGTCAGATCCGTCAATAGATCTTCAAGGATGGCAAACATTGTTTCTGATTACATGTTTACCACGGTGGCTGCAATATTGAGTTTATACCTGACACTATTGGTCGACTGGTGGGTTTAGTAGTGTCTTATGAATTTTGAGCAAACAATAGAAAGTCGGAATGGTGGCTTCTCTATTGACCAAAAACTCACTTTCCTGTTTGCTTATCCAACCTCGTTCTTTAGCTTTAGTCACTTTGGATTCGATCAAGGACAATAGATTATTACTTGAATTCTCTGTCAATAAGATAATCTACCATATGGACAATTTCTTTGGCTGAAAAGAAATAGTAGTCAAAAAGAGGCCTATGAACAGGAGGCTAGAATACTTACAGATAAACTAAAAGAGCGAGAATATCCCAAAAAACGGATAAGAAAAGCATCTAAAAGAGCATTTAACAATAATTGAGTTTATCTCTTAGAAGAAAAAGTTAAAAAACCAAAAGATGAACGGATAGTTAGTATTAATACGTTCACTAACTTAAGCTTACGATCACTAACATAGTCCGAAAGTGTCACGCTATCCTCTCATTCCGTCCCTATTTCACAAGCATCTAGGATGGGCAATACTCACACTGTATCTAGGACAGGTAACGCTCACAATGCATCTAGGACAGGCAACACTCACAATGCCTCAGTTACCCCAGCCAGGTTCCCATTTCCTGTCACTCACAGTGGACGGGTGTCACGTGAGCGGGTTTACCCCAAGGGCCACATATGCAGACTCGGGGGTTCCCCGTTCCTTCACTGGCGTCTGCCATGGCGTCTGCAGGAGGGAGCTCGCAGACGGCGGCTGCAGGACGCTGCGCGCAGAAAGTCATTTCTGCGATCATTGAGATCATTTAAATCTAAACAACGCTCACGTGTCACGCTTGCGGATCATGTGACGCGTTCATCCATCTCACTCCCGGATCATGTGACGCGGAAGCACCCACTACTTAAGCGCTGAACTTCCGCACTTCTGCGCTTCAGAGCTGTTCTTTGGAGGACTCTGTACGTCGTTCGGATACTTTGTGTTTCACGGCTCTTGACTCTTGGACTGTTATTCGGATTTGCTTTGCTCACGTCCTTTGGCTCTGTTTGCTGGATCAATTGAACTCAGAACGCCTTTTGGACTGTCTTGGATTACCCTGAATGGACTTGGCATTTTCCTCTTCACTGCATTACGTTACCAAGTACTTTGGATTTTGGTCCTTTTCGTTTCATCAGTTACAGGAGGGCAGGTTGGGTCTATACCCAGTCTATAGTTCTTCTCCCTATTGTCATTGGGGAAACCAGCTCACGGGCCCCTCCACGGAATTATCACCCATCATAGGATTCTGGGCTCCATCACCCATCAGCTTAGGTAAGCACTGCTCTTTATTTGCTTGTTTGCTTGTACTGTACTCATTTGATTGCTAATAAAGGTTTTCCTTTACAGCTGCCTTGGGTTTCAACATTCCGTGGTTCCGGGCTTCAAGAACTACCCACCTGTGGCCTCAATGATCGCATAGGGAGTAATCTTGTATTCTCTCTCTGTGGTACTTGGGGACGGAGGTATCATACTCTTCACGAAAATCAAGCAACCTGACAGAAAGCAATGGAAAATCTTTGAAAGATTCACGGCTAAGTTAAGCTGTCTTCTTTTTGCCTATAGAAAATCCACCACAATAGGTAACCATGTCACAGCAGTAAATTAAAAAACAGGCCAGAACAAACAGAAACCCTAACTAAAATATGGGGTATGAATCCCCCTACAGGTCACCACCCATGTGGTAATTGTTCAGTTGCAGATACACTAGGAAATCTAATGAAATCGAAATTGGTCTAGACACGAAATGGAAACAACGAAGGGTTTAGATAGAGGCGCACACCTATAGTAAGTAAGATTAGTAAAGAGATTCGAGGATTATGTTGTATAAACTTTTAGGTGCGGGGGGGAAAACTGAGGTCATGGCACAAGACCCCGACAATAAACAGTAAACAGAAAGAGGATTCAACTTGGGAACCCTCCCGTCCCCTGCACACTTTCAAATGTTTGGATTAATCCAATACAGTTGTTTAAACTGCGTTATATGCATTGTACATACATTTGTTTCTAACACATATGGTCAGACACAGGAGTGTGAGATAAAAAAATATATATCTTTATAGTCAGGCTGTATTATTTTCAGCAAGAATTATAGTTCAGACAAAGATTATTTACAGTGCATAGAAACAGTATCAATAGATAAAGCTCAAATTGAAGAAAAATGGAGTCCAAATTGATTAGCGACGCGTTTCGAGGAAGTTCTCCTCTTCTTCATAAGGCCACACTTGGACTCTTAATGTAAAAGGAAAGCATAAATTCAGTAAATAAAATTTTGTAAGCACAATGCATAGACTGTTCATGTCATATTAAATGTATACAGTTAAAAAATAAATGGCATTAATTGTATTTAGAACATTAATCTGTCCCTAAAAAATAGGGAATTGAAACAATGTAACATGTTCTAATATGCATTGTAATTCATGCAACATTATAAGATTAACTAGGTTGCCCCTGCTCGAGAGAGGGGCTGAAGGTCTACTGAAGCATCTTTTCCTGCAAAATTAACTGTATAACGTCCATCATGCTGTAATTTAGTAGAGTACTACCTCTAATGGGATCTATCACGTGGATGGTGAAACATAAGCTAAAGAAAATTAAATATGTAGGTAAAACAACACACAGATAATTCTTAGGTTATATCAATCTAATATGGAAGAAATACAAAAATCGTTACCTCTGTGAGTAGAAAATGCCGGAAACAGAGAACCGGACGGAGCGGTGAAAATAGATAGACAGTCTTCGTACATCAGTTAGTTCCTTAAAACATGGCTAATTCCCAAAAAGATACCAAAAATCTAAAGAAAACAAAGCCTGATCAATGCCAAGCTCAATGTTCAAACGTAACAGTCATAGGTGTGAGATAAAAAAATTGAGTAACATACCTAACCAAAATATGGAGGGCGGAAAATAATCAATACAGCGGCCCATATAAGGATGTAGAACTTAAGTTTCCCGCCGTCACTACAGAGGTGCCTCAGTATGTGGGAATTCTGTCATACGAATAGCCAAACTGAACAGGAATGAAGTCCTGATTAGTATAATATACCTAGCAATCTGATATGAAGTAATGGAAACATAATATGATGTTTAATCAAGGCAAAAAATGTAAAGAATTACCGTGGTAAGAATGTGCAAATGGCACAATTCTCAAAGCTGATGTGCAACTGATGTCAAGATTGTGTGGCCGGTCAACAGCTGAAGAATCCGGCAGTAATAGGTCAGTTAGAGTATCAACTAAAGAAAGTGTAAGGAAAACAGAAAAAAAAGGAATCATGAGACTAAGGAACTATTTCCCTGGTCCCTAGATAGATAAATGCACATGCATTCACGCTTACCTGGAGCATAGGGGGGCAATCCTGAACAGAGTCTGTTCAGCCGAGTGGCTTGTTGTTCACAAACCATGGAGACTACATGTGACCATGGAGATAAATAGAGGACTGAAGTAATAGGTAAAGAAAAAGGACTAAGAAGTAAATGGGCCTCAAGGTCGGCCATCTTGGAACGAGGTTATATTGTAATGAAGGTGTAGATCTCTAGGCATTCAATGACAAGAAGTAACTTAAATCGGGAAGCGTAAAGGTGCGTAACTAAATAAATTAAAAGGAAAAAATTCATACAGTACAGAAACCTATTGTGCGATGTAAATCGGACATTACAAATACTAGTCCGCACATCGTAGAACGGGGAGAGGAAAGTTGAGAAAAATAGTGTACCATGTGAAATAGAGTCGAAATTAGCAATGACAAAGGGTCTTGAATCGAACGAAACGCTCGGATCTTAAAAGGGAAAAAAATAGCACGGAAAAAATGAATATAATGTTCAGATTATCTGGCTAAGGTCATTTAATGACCATGTGTAACCTATCAGTTCAAAATAGGTGGATCACATGGATTCACATTATGCAGGAAGAGGGAAAAAAACCTTAAATCTCTCTCTCATTGCATGGACAACCTAGTGCAATATAGCAATCTCAATGGGGTAAATGCATTTATTTTACAAAAGATCAAAATTAAATGTGATAAGTATAACAGAATGACAAAAAATGAAAATTAAGAATAAGAACAATTTTTACACTGTGTTTACAGGCAATTATTTTTATGGCAACCATCTACTAGTCTCAACAAAGTAGTGCCTTAGATCACAGTCAGACACAGGAATAGCGATGTGACTCTCAATTTTATGTTGAAGATCAATCATTCCTTATTGTCAAATTCAAATCACAGAAAACAGTTCAATGTGAAATCTTCATTTAGACCCCAGGGCTGTAAAGAGCTTAACTTATCAATCCAATAAGCTTCTCTTTGTAGTAAGAGTGACTGATAGTCACCTCCTCTTGTAGGTCGTTTAACAACTTCTAGCACCTGGTATTTTAGTTGGGCAATTGTATGTTTTTGCATGTTGAAGTGGCGAGCTACCGGTGAGTATTGATTATTACATCTTATGTTCGACTTGTGTTCAGACAGTCTTGATTTAACAGGTCTTTTGGTCTGTCCTACATACACTTTGCCACAAGGGCACTTCAACATATATATGACACCTGATGTCAGACACGTAGAATAGTCTCTTAATTTGATTTTTTGACCATTCCTGGGGTGAGTCACTACATTTCACCAGCTGGTGAAAGCTGAAAGAGTACCAAAGGAGAAACAACTTCTCCTAGCTACCAAAAAACTAGGCACCTTCCCCTGCTTAGGATGTATACACTGTAATAACACAATCAAAGGTAATGTAGTGACTCACCCCAGGAATGGTCAAAAAATCAAATTAAGAGACTATTCTACGTGTCTGACATCAGGTGTCATATATATGTTGAAGTGCCCTTGTGGCAAAGTGTATGTAGGACAGACCAAAAGACCTGTTAAATCAAGACTGTCTGAACACAAGTCGAACATAAGATGTAATAATCAATACTCACCGGTAGCTCGCCACTTCAACATGCAAAAACATACAATTGCCCAACTAAAATACCAGGTGCTAGAAGTTGTTAAACGACCTACAAGAGGAGGTGACTATCAGTCACTCTTACTACAAAGAGAAGCTTATTGGATTGATAAGTTAAGCTCTTTACAGCCCTGGGGTCTAAATGAAGATTTCACATTGAACTGTTTTCTGTGATTTGAATTTGACAATAAGGAATGATTGATCTTCAACATAAAATTGAGAGTCACATCGCTATTCCTGTGTCTGACTGTGATCTAAGGCACTACTTTGTTGAGACTAGTAGATGGTTGCCATAAAAATAATTGCCTGTAAACACAGTGTAAAAATTGTTCTTATTCTTAATTTTCATTTTTTGTCATTCTGTTATACTTATCACATTTAATTTTGATCTTTTGTAAAATAAATGCATTTACCCCATTGAGATTGCTATATTGCACTAGGTTGTCCATGCAATGAGAGAGAGATTTAAGGTTTTTTTCCCTCTTCCTGCATAATGTGAATCCATGTGATCCACCTATTTTGAACTGATAGGTTACACATGGTCATTAAATGACCTTAGCCAGATAATCTGAACATTATATTCATTTTTTCCGTGCTATTTTTTTCCCTTTTAAGATCCGAGCGTTTCGTTCGATTCAAGACCCTTTGTCATTGCTAATTTCGACTCTATTTCACATGGTACACTATTTTTCTCAACTTTCCTCTCCCCGTTCTACGATGTGCGGACTAGTATTTGTAATGTCCGATTTACATCGCACAATAGGTTTCTGTACTGTATGAATTTTTTCCTTTTAATTTATTTAGTTACGCACCTTTACGCTTCCCGATTTAAGTTACTTCTTGTCATTGAATGCCTAGAGATCTACACCTTCATTACAATATAACCTCGTTCCAAGATGGCCGACCTTGAGGCCCATTTACTTCTTAGTCCTTTTTCTTTACCTATTACTTCAGTCCTCTATTTATCTCCATGGTCACATGTAGTCTCCATGGTTTGTGAACAACAAGCCACTCGGCTGAACAGACTCTGTTCAGGATTGCCCCCCTATGCTCCAGGTAAGCGTGAATGCATGTGCATTTATCTATCTAGGGACCAGGGAAATAGTTCCTTAGTCTCATGATTCCTTTTTTTTCTGTTTTCCTTACACTTTCTTTAGTTGATACTCTAACTGACCTATTACTGCCGGATTCTTCAGCTGTTGACCGGCCACACAATCTTGACATCAGTTGCACATCAGCTTTGAGAATTGTGCCATTTGCACATTCTTACCACGGTAATTCTTTACATTTTTTGCCTTGATTAAACATCATATTATGTTTCCATTACTTCATATCAGATTGCTAGGTATATTATACTAATCAGGACTTCATTCCTGTTCAGTTTGGCTATTCGTATGACAGAATTCCCACATACTGAGGCACCTCTGTAGTGACGGCGGGAAACTTAAGTTCTACATCCTTATATGGGCCGCTATATTGATTATTTTCCGCCCTCCATATTTTGGTTAGGTATGTTACTCAATTTTTTTATCTCACACCTATGACTGTTACGTTTGAACATTGAGCTTGGCATTGATCAGGCTTTGTTTTCTTTAGATTTCTGGTATCTTTTTGGGAATTAGCCATGTTTTAAGGAACTAACTGATGTACGAAGACTGTCTATCTATTTTCACCGCTCCGTCCGGTTCTCTGTTTCCGGCATTTTCTACTCACAGAGGTAACGATTTTTGTATTTCTTCCATATTAGATTGATATAACCTAAGAATTATCTGTGTGTTGTTTTACCTACATATTTAATTTTCTTTAGCTTATGTTTCACCATCCACGTGATAGATCCCATTAGAGGTAGTACTCTACTAAATTACAGCATGATGGACGTTATACAGTTAATTTTGCAGGAAAAGATGCTTCAGTAGACCTTCAGCCCCTCTCTCGAGCAGGGGCAACCTAGTTAATCTTATAATGTTGCATGAATTACAATGCATATTAGAACATGTTACATTGTTTCAATTCCCTATTTTTTAGGGACAGATTAATGTTCTAAATACAATTAATGCCATTTATTTTTTAACTGTATACATTTAATATGACATGAACAGTCTATGCATTGTGCTTACAAAATTTTCTTTACTGAATTTATGCTTTCCTTTTACATTAAGAGTCCAAGTGTGGCCTTATGAAGAAGAGGAGAACTTCCTCGAAACGCGTCGCTAATCAATTTGGACTCCATTTTTCTTCAATTTGAGCTTTATCTATTGATACCTTTTCTATGCACTGTAAATAATCTTTGTCTGAACTATAATTCTTGCTGAAAATAATACAGCCTGACTATAAAGATATATATTTTTTTATCTCACACTCCTGTGTCTGACCATATGTGTTAGAAACAAATGTATGTACAATGCATATAACGCAGTTTAAACAACTGTATTGGATTAATCCAAACATTTGAAAGTGTGCAGGGGACGGGAGGGTTCCCAAGTTGAATCCTCTTTCTGTTTACGAAATGGAAACAAACCCATTTCACAAATTGTAACACCGATTTCATAATATATATGATAACTTGTCCCTGCAAACTAAGATACATAGGCAAAACCAACAGGAAAGTAAAAACTTGCATATTTGAACACCGGAGCTGTATAAAAAATAAGATCTTGATAGCCCCACTAGTTAAACAAGATCATACATATGATGATTTTAAATGGACATTATTACTAAGTGTTAAAGGACAAGACAGTAATAAAAAGAAAATGACCTTAATGGAAAAAGAACAAAGGCGCATTTACTTACAAAAAGTGACAAAGAAGGCCTAAATAAAGCCATTGAGTGTCACCGGATCTAGAAATATTATGAAATATTTAGGAAATATTGTGAATTATGAAAACCCAGATTGGAGTAATACAAGAAATAGATAAACCTTTGCAATAGGAATCTTCAACGAGAAGGGTTACATTTCCCTTTTTTATGTTTCCCAATCAAGAAGCTTTGTCACTCAATTTTAGGAGCAGTCCTTTTCACAATATGACAACATATATATATCCCCTAACGACTGATCCATCTACTGAATTCGTTCATCAGTGATCATTCGTACTTCTACGATTGATGACAGTTAGATGCGAGTTGCGTATTGAGACCTATTCCAGCCTCGTTCAACGCCTGTACAACTGTTAAGCTCTAGCAGGACATCCCGAATATACAGTTACGTTACATCACCTAGCTTCGAGATTGAGATTGTTTGCGTAAGATCAAAGGAAAGAGATAAGTAAAAATTAAAACGGGACTAATGCCGAGGTATGCAGAGTAATTCAAGATGACGCTGATGCGTCAAGATAAATACAACTAATAACAAAGAAAGGACTAAACCCTTATATATATATAGTATTTCAAGATGGCGTCTGCATACCACGAGGGTGTAAATATTTACCAGTTGGATATCCATGGGCGATAGAATCGGAATCTGGACTTCATACGAAAACAAGTAAGAACATAGAGACCGCGGCAAGTGTATTAAACAGCTGATAGCCCTAAGCATACAGACGAGGTAGCATTCTGATTGAGAATATCTATACCTCTGTTATAGGAGATATCAAGAACCGAGTCTTCCATAGAGAACATAGCGTCTTCCCTACATAACACCAGTACTCTTTCCTCATAGAGTCATAAAGGTAAGCATGATTGATAAGTGACTACACAATAAATAGACGCCAAATGGTTACACAAAAACTTAAAAACTATACTTCCAAGTAGAGTACCATATTGCTATTACTAGACGCCTCTTTTCTTTCTTCTATTCGATAGACTCACCAGCCAGAGGACTAGTCCTCCTGCTATACACCTAATTACAGCGTATCTGAAGAAAGATGGGTTTCCATTATAGAAACGAAATAGTGACCAATATCGGATTCTTACCGCTATAGGTAATTATAATTAGAGTCTCTAATTACCAGATAGATTTTAATATGGAATTTTGAACATGGAAATGCAACTTCTAAGAATGACTGCTTTGGAGCGGTAACATTAGGTTTCTGATACTACATGTAAATTTTGTTTACAAGCGAGCTAGATCATCAAGTATCTAATCTCGACCTAAGATGAGAACCCCTGCTATATTCAGGACCTCTATACTTCTGTAATCTTCTCTACGGACTATACCAGGTAACTAATATTCCTAGTATAGCCATAGATTAATATCAATCTCAGAGATCGAATGAAGCACCTATAGCTTATTTTATATTTTTTCTCCCTGTTTTCAACAGCCACAATATAGATAGCCAGACCTTGCAGTCTCAGAATCAAAATGGGAATTAGACCCACTTGAAGAAGACTTAATGTTTGTGATATTTTATGTTACGGTAACAATTGTAAAGTGATACTTAATCCTGATGAAAGTTCTGAGATTAAATGATGAGAACTGAAACATGTAGAGTGTGATATTCGGGTAAAATAAATAAACCGATAAAAAGATCAAACTCCAATTTACAGGAGCAATATACCTACACTTAAGAAAGTTACTAATCTCTAAGTGTTAGTAGATGACTGGGAATTACTTGAAGTATGACCTATTAGACACAGGTCGCTGTGTATCTGTTGTCACTGTTGATATATTTGTTTTAGATATATTGATTGTATTTTATGACAGTGATTTGTATATCATGACTTTTATCTAAGGTTGATGTGTAATTTTGTATATGCATTTATTGATTACAAAGTGATTATGTATATTAAAATACAGCACTAGTATAATGTTTTAGTGACTGTTGATAACAGTCAACTGCCTCCTGTTTAAAATAATACTTATTTCCCTAAATAAGGTAGAGGTACCACTTTGGTGGTTTCTTCGGGCCCTCCCCTGATAGTTTACTGAAGAAACCAACCACACTACACCATCAGGAGATTGTTGAAACTAGGAAGCAAGGGGAGTCATGATACCCACTTCTAGAGCTCAAAATATTCAACTTTTGAAGACAACTATCATAATTCAAGATTTTTTCACCTAGTAGACCCACGATTTCTGTACTTCTAGGCAGAATTTATCATAATTACTATATGACCTATGACCCCTATGCATGTTGCTTTGTTGGATTTTATCAATCATTTGTTTTAGATTGTGAATTCATTTTGAGCTTTCCTTTATCCTTATTGATCCGTAGGTGATGGCTATTGATGCACTTTAAAACATTCCTCTTTTAAGTTCTCCCCCAGTTTGGGGGATGAACCCTTTGCACTTTCTTGCAAAATGCACTTTATATATTTAAGAGTATTTGGGAACTGTGTATGTTGCTTACATTTTTTCTTATTTTTTTGTTCCAGAGCCAGCTAAACACAGCTACATAAAAAAGCCAAACATGAAATTAAAAATGTTTGGTTACATTTCACCATCATTCCAACCTCTTTGTTTTTGTCCCGCAACAATAGACTTTTTTTTACAAACACAATATATGTGAACTTGCCACAAAAAGGCAGCACTCTCAGTTACATCGACTAAATGCACACACGTGGCACCATTACTTCTAAAAATGTACATTTGTACAGAGATTTGGAAGGCTTTTCTACGCAAGCAGTATGTATGTGTAGTGGTGACAGAAAGGTGGCACACTGAGTTTCAGACACTGAATGTAACCCCCTGCCTGGGCTTCCTCTAAATATTCGTTGATCCTGTTATCCTCAATCGGACAAGCAAAGGACTGTGGATTTATATCCATGGTATTTTCCCTTCCCTGTGAATGAGATGACCCACTAGGTTACAGCTGCTGAATCATTTTGCCTCACAAGAATTCTAATATATTTCTATGCAAGCATTGAGTATGTGGGACTTGCCAAAATGTTTTTTAAGACATTTAATTCACACATCATTTCTAATCCATTTCATTTGCAAAAAAGATGTCTTTTATACATGTTCTACATAAGCAGCAACTATGAGGGCAAACCACATACAAATAGCACACTTAGTTGCAGAAAAGCATGCTTTGGCAAATGTGATGCAAATCCATCCAGTGGTTTCTTTTAAATGTGGCTGCTTGATTGTGAACTTTGGGCCTGGGTGTTTGAGATCTGTTCTGGCAGGTGGGAACCTGCACATGTGGGCTAATTCAGGCCAGGGGAAAGGATTTTTCAAGCTGCTTGCCATTTGTCCCTTGGACATTTTACACGGTCCGGAAGCAACCTGTGCTACAAAAAAAGGTAAAAGAGGTATATTGCATTCCTCTTGTTATTGCCAAAACAAAGGATAACTAGGGGGATTCCAGAGGTGTGGAAATGCTCTTCACTGCAGTGGCCCACAAGCCACTAAACAGGTGTGTGAACAATCGGGGTCCCAAATGCCGCTTTACGGTTCATCTGTGTCCCAGAACCAGTGTAGAGAACGAGCCAAGTACACCCACCTAAATCGACCCGCCCCTTTTACATGTGTGCTGGAAACCAGAGTATGTGATGTATACAGAACGGCTGAATCGACAAAGAGCAGAGTATGGACTCAGTCCAGTACCTGTGAAAGGGCAAGTGCCTAATAGAATCTGGGAGCCAAGGTACCCATTGAGAAAACCATATCTGCATACAAAGAAATATGATGGCCATTTTAACGAAATCCCTGAAGAAGCAGAGCCAATAAGTGGCAAGGATGAATGGTAGTTTCACTAACCATTGCTAGTATATGTTACATGAAGCTGAAGATGACGTATATAAAAGAGATACAGTGACTGAGAATGCACATATTCTATAAGGCATCAAGAAAGTTCTAAGAATAAGTGACATGTTGGGCTCAAAGTGAAGAAGCTTATGCCACAGAAACAGATGAAGATATCATGTAATTTTACACATGTACAGATGCAGAAGAAACACAAGCAGCAAAGTAATTGTTAAGCTAGCTCTAAGCTTATAGTAAATAGACTGTGGCAAGTGCCAATGTATACATACATAGGAATGAGAGAACTATGGATGTTTCCACTAAACGTATTATAGCAGGTTAGACAGTAGCAAAAGGCCTCATTACAGTGTGTGGCAGTAAAAAGCAAATTGAATTACAAGCAGAATTTCAGCGAAAAGGCGAGGCTGAGCGAACCAAAAAGCCAAGGTCTTATCCAAACTGGAGTGAACTGTATTTGGATACAAAATCTTGTGAAAGAACACACCTCCTGTTCAGAAGGCATGAATATAACAAGGAAGACGTCAGAGGTCTAGTAGAACATAATATTAAATGCACTAAAAAGCTTGATTTTATGGTCTCTAGTCACATGGAAGCATGAAGTTGGATGAACAAGATGGTCACACCTACGCACAAAGGCACACTGTGTTACTCACTCCCTAATTTTCTCAGAGCTAAGAACACTCTCAAGGACGAATTTCAAAGGCCTAATTGACAATAAACCACTGAGGTGAGGATAGATTGATATCCTAATTGGTGGGAAGCTAAAGTTAAGGCAACCTCACCAGCATCAAACACTTGTAGAGGACCTGCATATTTTAGGGTCCTATCGTGTGTAAACCAATGGGACGTTGTGTATTTAGTGACGTTCACAGTGGTCATTTTTAAGGGAGGTCTTAGTTGCCCCACCTGATGTTAAGTAACCAATCTTATAGTTATACATTTTTCGACTAGTATGGATCATATACTTTGATGTTCACTCAGAACCAATAACCCATGCTTATATATTTTTGTAGTTTGTCACGTAGGTTGACGTTAGTACACATGTGGTTTAGACGTCATTGATGACACATTTTGCTTATAAAAGTTCTGTTTTATCTTAAAGACCTTTAAGTTTGAAGATCGGGTATTTGTATTTTTTTTTGTATTTATTTATTTATATTGCGCAGCCTGCCCACGGGCATCAGGGCGCATGTTTTGGAAAGGTTACAGTGAGAGGTTACAGAAGGCAGTTACATATTACATAATTACATGGCCACGGTAGTGGCCATGTAGTTATGGTTAAGTTGGTGTTTCCATAGGAAGAGCACTTTTTGGGTGGCTTATAAATTCGCTCCCACTGGACGAATCCTCACCAAACTTTGCAAAAAAATGTATATGGCTCACTCTGAATTTTTCTGCAAAGTTTGGTGAGGATTCGTCCAGGGGGGGGAAAGTTATAGGGGGGGTCCCAAAACCTTTTTTTTCCCCATAGACTGAATGGGAAAAAACTTTGTGCACGGCTACAGTCCGAACCGCTGCACGGATTTACACCAAATTTGCGGCAGGAGCGGCGGCCTGGTCCCGAAAACATGCTTTTGCAAATTTGGTGTAAATCCGTCCAGTAGTTTTTTTAAAAATGCCCAAAATGTAAGGCAAAAAAATTAGTGATATCTGTGTTCGCTTCGCGGACGAACTTCCCTGTTCACTCCGCGGACAGCACCCCGATTGGCCCAGCGGCTTGCGTCATGTCCGCGGACATGCAACGTGTTCGCTGATTGGGCGGCGTGGTGCGTGATGCGCGTCAGATTTTCTGTCGTGCCCGCCATTTTGCATTTGCGGACGTCCGCAGACACCGCGCTGAAAGTTTGTTCAAAATGTGTATTTAGTAGAGTGTGTTAGTGTGTAGAAGTCTTTGGGGAGGATGGGGGAGTATGAGATAGGTTCAAAGTTGTATTTTATTTATGTGCTATACGCTTTTGTTGTGTTCGATTTGTCTGCGGACAACACGGCTGTTCTGGAATGTTCGTAAATAAACAGAATGGATTCTGTGTCAACTTGAAAGTGTTCTAAGAACACTCGTGGGGTCTTGGAATGTTTGCAGGGGGTGTCCTGGAGACGTTGTCTGTATTGTTCGTTGGCAAGGTGAAACTGTTTTAAGAACAATCGCGGTGTCCTGAAATGTTCGTACATAAAGAAAATGGGTGTTTCCTGAGGATGCTGTTTGTATTGTCCTCTGGGAAGTTGAATGTGTCCTAGGACCTTCCTCCTGTCCGCGGACATAAAAATGGTTGCAATGCTTGCATCTATGGGTGTGATATGCTGCAGTGGTTGTGGCCTGGGTATAGAATGTTGGGTGCATGGCCATTTGGCCATGCACCCAAGAGTGTATGCCCTGGCCACAACCACCGCAGCATATCACACCCATAGTGGCTTTTAACTTTGGGTCAAAAACTAATTTATAAGGAACAATGTTATAAACTTGTATGGGTGTGATAAGGTGCGATGGTTGTATTTATCTTGTTATACGTACTATTTGGTTTAGTAACGGGAGTCCATGTTTTTCTTGTTCATTTCTGTAATAAAAGAAAATAGCATGTTAGTATTAGTATTTTATAATGACTTATTACATTGTACAATCAAAATGTTCTTCTTTTAATTGACCCTCATATTTAGTAGATTACAAACCAGAGTACTGTGCAATTTGCAAAGTTTCTGTGTTTGTTGCTAAAATCATTGGGTCTGTGGGAGAAAAAAAATCCATGTTGGATTAAAAAAAAAACCTTTTCCTGTTATGCTACAGTTTATTTATTTGTTTGTTTTCCGCGTTTACTTGTTCTTTCTGCCTAATGCTTTATGCATTGGATTGTTTCAGTTTTTGTGAGCAGTAAGATATTAGGTATTTGTTTGGATATTGTAAAATTTTGGCCCAGTTAGATACCAGTAGGCGTATTCTAACTGTTTATGTTTTGATATAATTTTGTGGTATTGATTTATCTGTTTGCATATTTGTAAATTTTGGGACAGTTAGATACCAATTGGCGTATTCTAACTGTCTATTTATTGCTCTATTTGAGTGGTATTAATTTATCTGATTAGTTGTTGTAGAATCTTTGGGCAGTTAGAGAGGTTTTGAAATATTGTGACATTTTATATTTTTTTACTACAAGTGTACTTAAGGTTTAAGTACAGTTCAGTTATCAAATTTTGGTTTTAAGAACATTACATACGCGTTTGTAAGATTAGCTGGTAATCCCTGCTTTAGAGTAACGGTACTATCAGTACATTCAAACCACCCACATTTTTTTTTTATATATGCAGTGTAGTGCCCTGAGTTGGTTGTGGCTCCTGCGTGGTAGATTATACCTATTGTTGTGAAGGTTTTCCTACCAAGTGATATCTGACCATGTGTGAATCCTGTTCTGATCTTGATGGTCGTGCAGATTATTGAACCTCTGTCCCCAAGTACCGCACAGACAGAAAGGATACACTGTCTGTGCAATCTTTGAGGCCACAGGTGTGTTGAGCCGTCAATCAGGTAGCAGGAACGTTGGAAGGACCCCTGACTGCTGCAAGGCAATGGTTAATGGTTAAACAGGAGCAGTGCAATTGGTACGGTTAACGGGTAACAATCAGTATTAACAAGGCTTACCTAGGAGTGTTGCAAGTAGGGTCCTATGTGGTAAGAGCCACAGATTGTTGATGGTAGTCAAATAGGCGTTCTGCAAGGCTCGACACACCTGGGTCTGATGTAGATGGACCAGCAAGACAAGAAGGTCAAAACCAAGTTCCAAGATTCTAGGTTCAGAGAGGATAATCCAAAGGCAGTCCAAGAGAGTTCCAAAGTCAAGGAGCCGGGGAAACAAGGCGGAATCCAAGAAACAGAAATCCGAGGGGCAGGCAAGACAAATCCGAAGAACAGTCCGAGTTCGCAAAATCCGTGATCATAAACAGGTAAACAAAAGCGCTAAACAATCCTCAAGAGATCAGCTGTGAAGCCCTGTACCCACGTTGCCAAGATGCTTTCAAACTGATTAAGTAACCACGTGTTGTGTCTCATGGACGTGTGAGACGTGATCACGTGGTCACGGGACGCTGGATGTACGTTGCCGTGGGAGTCTCTGTGGGCATGACCAGCTGTGAGTGCGCCTCCATGGTAACTGCCAGGCGAAACAAAGGACGGTAGACGCCGGGGCTACAGGCTGGTGTCCTCCTACGCCAGGCAATCTGCTGGTTCTTTCTATGTGCAAGGACTGCTCTTGTTGTTAGGTGTGGTGTGGGGCGTGTGGTCGTGCGGTTCTTAATGGGAGACGTGACAGAGCCCACCCTCAAAGGCCCACGACCCCGTGGGCTGGACGGGTTATCCCGATGAAAGCGAGCAACCAGACGCGGGGCATGGATGTCCCGGGAGGGAACCGAGGAGCATTCTTCAGGGCCATACCCCAACCAGTCAACCATACTGGAGGCGACCCCTGCAGAAACGAGAACCCAGAATAGAACTGATCTCATACGTATCCGGGGAGGACACAGAAACAGGGGTAGGAGATTGGACCATCCAGGTGGCAGAAAGACAAGGCTTGAGTAGGGAAGTGTGGAACACCGGGTGGATATGCCAGGAAGAGGGAATAGAGAGCCGTAGGGCTACCGGGTTCAGAACATGTGAAATCTTGTAGGGACCGACAAACCGGGGCAACAGTTTCCGGCAACCAGGGATCCGCAAATGGCGAGTCGACAGCCAAACACGGTCCCCAACCTGATAAACAGGAGCTGCCACCCGTTTCTTGTCGGACTTGGTTTTCATAGAAGCTTGGGCTTCCCGCAAATTAACCAGTGTCTGGGCATGGATAGATTGCAGATCCCGAGCACAAAAATTTCCGGCGGGAGTGGAGGAGGAAGAAAAATCGGGAGAGGGAGAGAACGCGGATGCTGCCCATAGAGTGAATAGAAGGGAGAGAACCCGGTGGAGGAATGCCAGGCATTGTTGTATGCGAATTCGGCCAAATGGAGCAGGTTCAGCCATGTATCCTGATACTGAAGGGTCAGGCATCGCAGGTACTGTTCGAGAGCCTGGTTTACCCTCTCGGTTTGGCCATCGCTCTCCGGGTGGTAGGCTGAGGAGAAGCGGGCATCAATGCCAAGGATCTTGGTAAGGGCCTTCCAAAAACGGGATGTGAACAGCGTACCGCGATCGGATACAATGACTTGTGGAAGACCAAAGAGACAGAAGATCGACTTGAAGAATAGTTGAGCCAGAGCAGGGGCTGAGGGAATCCCGTGACAAGAAATGAAACGGGCCATCTCAGTATAGGAATCGACTACCAGCCAGATGGAGTCGTACCCTTGTCTGCGAGGCAAATCTGTAATGAGGTCCATAGAGACTGTATGCCATGGTCTGGGAGGAATAGGTAGGGGCTGAAGGAGACCCACGGGACGACCCCTGCGTGTCTTGCACTGTGCACAGATGGAGCAAGTGTTTACATAATGTTGCACGTCGCGCCTCATAGATGGCCACCAACACCATTGCTTTAGTAACTCCAAGGTGCGGTGCTGTCCAGGATGCCCATTGATGGCCGCGTCGTGAGACCAAGCAAGTGCCTGTTACGTACATCGCTAGTGGGGAGGAATAACTTATCTTGTATGAAGGGCAACCCTTCCTGAAGTACCAAATCCCATTCTGTTAGTGCTTGTGGATGATGTGAAACCCACTGTCGGATGAGAGTTAGCATGGAGGGAGAAGGAGTGCACATGCATATGACATGACCTTCGTTCAGAAGAGTATCTGGGTATAGGGGCAAAGAATCCCATCCGGGCAAGCGAGATAAAGCATCGGCCTTACCATGTGAAAGCCCTGGTCTATGTTTTACCACAAAGTCATAGGCGGCAAAAAACAGGTGCCAACGCACTTGTCTGCTGTTCAAACATTTAAGGGAGGCCAGGTCCTGCAGGTTTTTGTGATCTGTGTAAACCACGGTTTGATGTTTGGCCCCAATGAGATGGTGTCTCCTGGTCAGTAATGCATCCTTAATGGCCACTAAGTCCTTCTCGGTGACTGTGTAATGGGACTCGGAAGGTGTGAATTTCCTTGAGTGGAATGCTACGGGATGCAAGTGACCAGTGGAGGGACAGGGTTGGGAGAGCACTGCGCCTAATGCAAAGGAAGAGGCATCAGCCTCCACAACAAACGGGAGTTCGGGGTCGGGATGCTGTAGTAGAGGAGCTGTGGTGAATCTAGCTTTGAGTGTCTCAAAAGCACGCTGATGTTCTGAGGTCCAACAAAACTGGACCCGAGGACTGCTCAAGGCAGTCAGTGGTGAAATAATGGATGAAAAACTGGCAATGAAACGCCGATAAAAGTTGGCAAAGCCCAGAAACGACTGGAGCTGTTTGAGACAGGTTGGAGCGGGCCAGTCAATGATGGCCCGGACTTTGAACATGTTCATGGATAGACCTCCAGGTGTAATAAGAAAGCCTAGGAACTCTACTTCCCTAGTATGAAACACACATTTCTCAGGTTTGGCGTACAAGGAATGTCTTTTTAGCCGAGTTAGGACTTCTGTTACATGGCCTATGTGTTCCTCCAGTGAGGACGAAAATATCAATATATCGTCTAGGTAGGCCACAACAAAAACGTCTAAGACGTCAGAGAATACTTCGTTAACAAAGCGTTGAAACGTAGCGGGAGCATTGCAGAGACCAAAAGGCATTACAGTGTACTCGAACAGCCCCTGTCGAGTACAAAATGCCGTCTTCCACTCGTCTCCGCTACACATACGAACCAAGTTGTACGCCCCCTGAAGATCCAACTTAGTAAAGATGGATGCCTTGGTCAATCAGTCTAGAAGCGTGGAGATGAGGGGTAAGGGATACCGATTCTTGATGGTAACGGCGTTCAATCATCTGTAATCAACACAGGGACGTAAGTCACCCTCCTTCTTGGGCACAAAAAAAATCGGACTAGGAGCTGGAGAGCTAGAGGGTTGTATGTGACCTAAGCGTAGGGCTTGTTGGATGTATTCCTTGAGTACCAACTCTTCCGATGGAGATAAGGAGTATATTCTGCCCTTTGGTATGGTTGCCCCAGGAACCAAATCAATGGGGCAATCATAGGGTCGATGTAGTGGTAGGCCTTCTGCCGTGACTTTGTCAAAGACTTCTCGGAATTCATGATAGACAGCGGGGATCCCAGCTGTAATGGTCCCCAAAGTGTGTGGGACGTTCATAGATGGATCTGTCTCCTCAAGGCTGGCGGAGGCCATAGCCCCAAGGACAGTGGCCGGGGATGAAAACGTAGCGGACTCGATCAAACAGAAGTGTTGGCAAACTTCAGATTCAAAGGTGACCTGTCCATTGCCCCAGTTAATCAAGGCATTGTGCTGTTTGAGCCACGGAATGCCTAAAATGATACCGAACTGCGGCGTGGAAATGAGATCAAACGCTAGCGTCTCTTGGTGCGTGCCCTGAATCACCACTAACATGGGAGCGGTCTGGTACTCAATGGGACCAGAGACAAGTGAGGTACCATCAACCGCTTGTACCGGCTCTGGATACTTTTTCTTGATCAAGGGTAGATTAAGGTTGTGAGCCAGCGAAATATCAATAAAGCAGCCAGTGGCTCCGGAATCGATCACAATCTGTACTGAGTGTGCCAAATCTCCGGCTGGTTTCAACTGGGCTTGGACCGCAATCGGTCTGATGGGACCAAATACAGGTTCATTGGGGGTCAGAGAAGGACTCGCCCGTACCCCCATGCCTAGGGGCAAGCCTTCTGAAAACCCGATGTTTTATTTTTAGGGCGGCGGGGACATTCTTTAACGTAGTGCCCTAAAGTACCACAGTAGAAACAGGCGTTATCGGTTCTCCGACGTTCCCGTTCGGCCTGAGTGATGAGACTCGGGATCCCGCCGATTTGCATGGGTTCCGGAGCAGAGACGGATGGGGCTGGGAGTGTCTGATTGGAAAAAGCCATCTCTGCTTTCCTCTCGGATCTGCGAGCGTCCACCTGTAGGGCCAGGTCCACTAACTCAGGGAAGACTGAGGGAAGAGCCGGTACTACAGAAAGAGCGTCTTTCATGTGGCTAGAGAGACCACGGTAGAACACTATGGCTTTCTTTTCTTCAGGGCACGAGGTCTCTGCAGCCAATTGATTGAAACGGGTGATGTAATCAATCAGAGTTTGTTTTCCCTGTGTAAGATCAAGCAATTCCAGATCTCGGGATTGTGCCTTATCCCTGGTATCAAAAACCTTTGCCATTTCTGTCACCAGTAGATCGAAATTATATAGAGCAGGGTGATCGCTCTCTAGTAATGGGTTCACCCAAATGGCCGCTACACCTGACAGGTGAGAAAGAAGAAAAGCTGCCTTGGTAACAGAGTCAGGAAAAAGCTGGGGTCTACACAAGAAGTGAAGTTTGCACTGGTTGAGAAAGGTAAGATATTTCCTGGGATCCCCCTGATAACGTTCGGGGGCAGCAAGAAGAAAGGAGGTTGGAAGGACCACTGGAGTGGGGACTGTGGGTGCTGTGGGCGGATGTGCAGGCGGATCTGGGGTGGTGGGGTCGCCGAACTCGGCATCTGCGGGTAAAGGGGCACGTGTGCTTTGTAGGGCATCGAGTCTATGGTGGATGGCCGTTGTGGCTGCGGCCATGTCGGTCCTAAGGGCCGCAACCGCTTGCATTAGAGCAGCCACAGGGTCCCCGGAGGAGGTATCCATAATCTGGACGACGAGGACGGCTTCACAGTCTGTTCTGATCTTGATGGTCGTGCAGATTATTGAACCTCCATCCCCAAGTACCGCACAGACAGAAAGGATACACTGTCTGTGCAATCTTTGAGGCCACAGGTGTGTTGAGCCATCAATCAGGTAGCAGGAACGCCGGAAGGACCCCTGAACGCTGCAAGGCAATGGTTAATGGTTAAACAGGAGCAGTTCAATTGGTACGGTTAATGGGTAACAATCACTATTAACAAGGCTTACCCAGGAGTGTTGCAAGTAGGGTCCTATGTGGTAAGAGCCACAGATTGTTGATGGTGGTGAAATAGGCGTTCTGCAAGGCTCGAAGGTGAGACACACCTGGGTCTGATGTAGATGGACCAGCAAGGCAAGAAGGTCAAAACCAAGTTCCAAGATTCTAGGTTCAGAGAGGATAATCCAAAGGCAGTCCAAGAGAGTTCCAAAGTCAAGGAGCCGGGGAAACAAGGCGCAATCCAAGAAACAGAAATCCGAGGGGCAGGCAAGACAAATCCAAAGAACAGTCCGAGGTTGCAAAATCCGTGATCATAAACAGGTAAACCAAAGCGCTAAACAATCCTCAAGAGATCAGCTGTGAAGCGCTGTACCCACGTTGCCAAGATGCTTTTAAACTGATTAAGTAACCACGTGATGTGTCTCATGGACTTGTGAGACGTGACGTGATCACGTGGTCACGGGACGCTGGATGTTCGTTGCCGTGGGAGTCTCCGTGGGCGTGACCAGCCGTGAGCGTGCCTCCATGGTAACTGCCAGCGAAACAAACGACGGTAGACGCTGGGGCTACAGGCTGGTGTCCTCCTACGCCAGGCAATCTGCTGGTTCTTTCTATGTGCAAGGACTGCTCTTGTTGTTAGGTGTGGTGTGGGGCGTATGGTCGTGTGGTTCTTAATGGGAGACGTGACAGCTTGCAGTTGTTTTTCGTACCATCTGTATTGTAACGTAGAAGCATTAGTATTACGTATTTACTATGTGTTTGTATTAGTAATGTGGAGCGATTATCTGAATTGCAGGTAGAACATAATCTACCGTGGTTTGCATTTTGTACAAGTTGCTGAAATGGAACGGATTCACAATTAGGTATTGATATATAGACAAAGAGCTCGTTGGGGATTTGTTCTTGTGTCACATTGTTGCAGAGAGTGCATGTATGTTTCCACATGTATGAAATCTGGAAGATTTCGCTTATAGGTATGTTTTTGTTTTCCAGCACTAATAGTAAGTGCATTAGAAATTCTTGTGGATCTTCCTGTGAGTTTATAGTGAATTTCACCATTCCAGCACAGTAGTCCAATTGTTGTCTTATTCCAAAAACACTATACGTGTTGTCAGGATTGTTTGCTGCATTTCTGTGAAGTACTAACATTTGCAAACACAATGGGTCTGTACTGTGTAAGTAAATGTGGTCAACAATTGGTGGTAATTGAAATAGAATATTCATTGCTATATTTGCGTAGCAACTTACACCAACTATATTTGAGAATTTAAATGGTCCAGGTAGTTCTGTATCTAACTGCTTTTTTTGGAGTTTGTCTTCCTTCTTTAAAGACGTACCTGGTTTACTTTCCCTAATTGATTCTTTTTTGCTTGTGGTACTTGATGAAGTTTTAGTTTCTTTTAGTCTCTTTGGAGGATTTGCAGTGACATCCTGTTGCATTTCTGTTTGATTTAGTTTTCTTTTAGAACATTTTCCTTTTTGTGGAACAGGATATGTTTGTAGATGGGGTGTGTATAGTGAACAAAGTCTATTGTATTCTAAAATGCAAGGAATATCAGCGTTTACTTTACTTGCATCAAAGTTTATTAGAAATAAATTGTACGTAGGCGTGACAGTGCTACGTAGCTCATGCCTTCTTTGAAGACTGTGTTACCAATGTCTATCATTGCTTTGTCTAGAGTAAGACCTTGTGATTTATGAATGGTGACTGCGTATGCAAGAGTTAGAGAAAATTGTTCTCTGCGTACATACATGTCTTTGAAGAGAAGGAATCGAGCTGTTGAGCGTCCTATTCTTTTTACTTCTGAAAGTTTGTCAAAGAGAATATTAACAAACTGAATTTTGTTGTCACGTGGGTATGTTTGAAAGCCAACAACTGTACCGAGTGCTCCATTAACTAGTCCTTGGTCCACGTCAAGGTTACGTTTAAGCATTACTCTGCAATTTAAGGATAATTTTAATATCTTTTCCAAGCCTGCTGTGTTTGAGATTGATTTTTCTAAACTATTTAGTCTTGCTGTGGCTTGGTCACACATGGATAATGTCATTCCATGTACATCTAGTTTGTCTGTGGCGCTAATTTCCATAATTGGTTGCATTTCTTTGCTTAGCATTATTTCATTGAATTTGAAACAGCTTGCAAGAGTTGGTATTAAGGCCATACAATTGACATTTTTGTGGGCTAATTGTTCCATAACATCTGTAGCACATGCATTATCACCATAAAGTGCATGAATGTGCCGGGTTTTCAATATTGCTTCTGCTTCTCTAGAAAGTATACCAACTCTGATACTTTTTAAGATGTTGGCATAAGTGAGATCTGCAGATTGGCACATTTTTTCTGTTAATTCTCTGTATTGGAAATGTTGCCAAAGGTTGACATTTCCAATGCTGCCAACAGTTTTACGGCAGAGTTTGTGTCCTAATGTTTTAAAAATAGGCTCACCTTTTACAGGTGTCAATTGAAGAAGGTTTCCGAAAACAATGATGTGTTTTCCTGCAAAGAGCTCTTCATAGTTTGTTTTGAGTACTTCTTGTAATCTGAGGTGAATCAAAGCCAACATTAGGTTGGACACCATGCTCACTTCATCTATTAGTAGCATTTTCATTTGTTTCAATACTCTGCGTACTTCGTTTGCAGCTTCTGCAGAAAGTTTGTAATAATCTAACTTGTTTTGGTGTTCTACTGGTAGGAGTAGTAATCGGTGTAAAGTGACACCACCTATGTTTTAGGCAGCTAAACCTGTGGGGGCAGTGACAACAGCTGACAGTTTGTTGTTTGTCAATTGTTGAAGGAACTTACTGATTTACTGATGATTTTGATTAGGAATGTTTTGCCAGAACCAGCTTCACCACTGACATACAATAGTATAGGTTTGTAATTTTGGCAGGTGCATTCTTTGTTTTCATGTTGCACACCATGTGCAATTTCTTTTGTTATTTCGTGAAAAATGCTATGTTGCTCTTTGTTTAGTTTTGATTGTAGTGTAGTTAAGTCTTCTTTATCTTCATAGTGACACATGGTGTTTTCTACTTCTATCATAGCTAATTCTGCCTCATTTGTTATTAGTGGTTCTCCCAGTGGTTCTTGGCTTCCTGTGACAGAAGGATGACTACTGTCAGGAGTGTCCTTATCTAGTTGGGCCTGGAGTTCCTCTTCATGTTGCTGTTCATTGTGCAACATTGTTTTGTACTGTGCAAAGTTTACATCAGTTATACTGCTTTCATTGGCTTTGAAAGCGTCTTCATATGAGTCATAGGTATCTAGTATTTCTTCTTCTTTTCTCCATGGTTTGAATAGTTGTAGCAGGGACATTTAATATATTTCTTTATGTTGAGGAGTCTTTAATGACAATTTGATATGATTAATTAAATTTGGTTTGGTGAGTTTTACTAAGCTGCCATCACAGTTTGTCACTTTGTATTTACGGTTTTGCTCATCAGGTTTTATATTATTTTTGTATGTGTAGTTTTGGGCTATGTGGTATAGACACATGGTTTCCAAAGTGGTACTCCTGTTTGGGTAGTATGTGTCCAATAAATTGTTTTTTAAAATGTCTTGGCTGTTGGGATCATGTTTGGCTATTGTTTCTATATCTTCGTATGATTTTAGAACTCTTTTTCTAGATTTAGCTGGACCAAGACTTAGCCATACTATATTTGCAGATTTACCATACAATGCAGTACCAGTTAATCGATCAGCTGCTTCATAGGATCCACATTCTCTATGGGACAGCATTTTTATTCCCAAGCTGAATAATTTCTGAGACACTGTTTTATCTGATGACAGGTCATTCCAGAGGTCTTGGAGCTCTGTCTTTTCTGATTTGGTTAAGTATGCTGTGACATATCGTGCAACTGCAGTAGAATTGTCTGCAATGTACTGCACATCTATGTTTGCATTCCACAAGCGGGCAATGATTGCATTGTAATCATTGATATATTTTTCTTCTTCTTTTTTTTTATGCAATATGTATTTTTAGGTGACTTACCTTTAACACTATGGGCCTCATTACGACCCAGGCGGTAAGTTACCGCCTGGGTCGTACCTTTACCACCATGGCGTAAACTACGTTTACGCCATGGTGGTTGGCGGACTTACCGCCCCATTCCGAGGTCGGCGGGGCGGTAAGTCCCCAATCCCCATTTACCCTTCCCCATTCCCATTTTTGCCCCATAGGGCATAATGGGAGTGGGGAAGGCGTTAATTACGCCACCGTAAATTACGGTGGCGTAATTAACAACATGGTCCCTTAGCGCCATGGATTTTAACACCTGCTAAAAGCAGGTGTTAAATCCGACATGGCCCTAAGGGACCTCGGAATCAGGCGGTAAGGGTCGGCGCTGTTTACGCCGCCGTAAACCCCTTACCGCCTGGGTCCTAATGAGGCCCTATGTCTAACTGAAGACATGAGGTTGTTCACTTAACCTGTATTTGTATCTGGTCTAGGGAAACCAAATCGGCATTGGGTGTAGTATTTCCCTTTGTTTTTGTATTTGCGACGACAATATTTGCCACATTTGTGTCTTTGGAATTGTAAGATTTTTGCATGAAGATCACTATTTGTGGATTCTGACAGAATTTCACAAGTGACATATTTTTCAATAAACTGTAACACGGCCATCACTGTCTTGATCAAATTTAGGAGCATCTTTAATCCATAAAAGCATGTGGACATGTGGCGCTCCTCTGGCTTGGTATTCTTTTCTCCAAAAGAAGTGTTGCACTTCTCCAAGGGGAGGAACAGTTTTATTACAAATAAAATGTAGCATAGCAATGAAGCGATGGTGAAAATATCTAGAAACATTAACAGGATCCTGAGAACAAAGTTCTCCAGGTGTTAGTATATCTATGTTTGTTTTGTTTTCGTTTGATATGCGTAGGAAAACATGTAAATCTTCCCATGCATATCCTGCGCAACTTAATGTAACAAACCAAGTGGGTGGGCCAAGGTTTCTGATCATACAACGTACATCTCCATGGCGTCGAAACCAGTACTCTTTAGTACCTCGCATATTTGCTAATAGATTTGTAAGATTTGCCGGTAAAACCTCATCTTTTTGTTGAACTTTTTGTAATAATTGTGTGGCTGTCATATTTTGAAAGTGTGATCCTGATTTTAATATGTGTGCAACTCTGTAACATAAAGTTGCTAGTTCACTTTCAAAGAGTAGGTGGAATATGTATTCCACATTTTGTCGAAATCTGGGATCTTCAGAATACATTCGTAATGAGCGATATTCTGATGTTGATATTTGAACAGGTCTATCATCGTATCTTCCTCCTTTGCCAGTAGGAAAGAGTAGAGGAAAAGCATGTGCTTCTATACTTTTTTCCCATATGCTGATTGGTGATCCTTTTGTTTGACGCATTTGGTACGTTTCCAGTGCATCTTCTATGGTGTCATTAGAGTGCAATGGGTGAATTGTATACTGGTCTAACGTGTTTGCTATTGTAGCAGGATCTAGGAGCTCAAATTGACCAGTTTCTTGTGTCTCTTGAATTATTTCAGTTGTATCTTTCAAGTTTTCTTCGATATTAATTTCTTTGTAATAATTATTATTCTCTTTGAGATATTGCAGGGCTTCTCTAACTTTATGTAAATCTACCAGTTGTTGCCAATTTTTTTTGTCTTTTGTAGGTACTCCATTTACCAAGATAATTAAAGATTGTTGCATTGGACGTTGCACTTCTAGAGTGTGCACATTTTCTTTTAGATCTAATGGTAAATACACTACTTTTCCAGGAATACCTTTCACTAATTCAGAGGGAGGTAATTTTTCAGTTATTGGTTGAAGGCGTATTATTGCTTGAAATGGATGAACTGTTTGAATTATGAAGCTCTCATATAAATTAAGTTGTTGAAGGTGTTTTGGTAGTGGATGTAATTCCAAGTTATTTTAGATAGCACGTGAAGGAGTTTGGTTGTTGTCAAGTTTGGAAGTGCAGTAACTGCAAAGTATTATGGGGTCAGTTATTTCGTATTTGTTTTCTGCTATAAGGTATAGAGCCAATTCAAACCATTTAGAATCTTCATTGTCTTCTATTTTGTATGAAAGGTCTATAGTTTTTGTGTTACTTTTATAACACGTTCTGCGGCAACATACACACACGTATTTAGGTACTTCAGCTGAAGTGCTTTGACATTTTAGTATTTCTTTTTTGTATATGTGTAGTGAAAGGTTGCCATGCGCAGATTTGTTACTAAGTTGGTTGATAGCTAATTCATCTTGTAAGTGGGTTTCATTTCCAAAATATTTTTTCTGTATATACTCGATTTCTTCTAGTAGGTCTTTTGGTGTACCATGTAGAAGAATGTTATTTAAATTGGCTAGTGCTAAAGCAAGACTTTTTGCATAGTACAGTTTATAAACTAGATTTCTTATACTTGCATGATGTGTTGATATCCTTTTGATATCATGGAAGGTTGTTTTGCAAGTAGCTCCTGATATGCAGGCCAGCGAATGTCCTTGCAGTCCTGTGTGCTTGCGTACTGGACAAGCATCCATACTTTGCAGTATTTTAATTTTGATTTTGTCTTTGCTTTTCACATATTGATTGAGGAATAGGCGTAAAGATTTGAACTTTTTTTGGGAATGTTACACATTGACGTGCATGGCCATGTGTACATTAGATGTTCTGATTCAGTCGAATGGAGGGGTAAATCTAAGTTTTCAGGGCATATTTTTGTAAGGAGTACTTCTTGTCCCATTATGGTATTATTAACTTTTTCATAACCTCGACCACTGCTATGTATGGCAATTGTATTTGTTTGCTTTTGTTTGTACGCTTCTTCATTAAAGTATGGTTCTGTGCTTGTAGTGTGACTCCATTCACCTCCACAGATATTTAAGAAGTTATTTCTGTTCACATTTCGTTTATTGAGAAGTCTTTTTTGAAATGTAGTTATTAGTTTTGTTAGTGGTTTAATTCTGTTTAACACAACAATAAATAAGTTTCTTTTGAGAAGAATTGCACTGTCTATCAACGCTTCTAAGATTACTTTCATATGATAGGTTTGAAGTGTTGAACCTGGTTTCTCTCCTGTTTTTATCAGATTTTGAAGGACTTTGTGACGGAACATTTTGGCTAATATACTTTTCTTGGTATGCTTACTTTGTACTATATCAAGATTTGTAGAAGACGTTTTATTTGTAGTGATAGTTGATTTTCTGTTAATAGTTTTTTGGGTCGTTTTACTTTGTGATAGAGGAGGCAAAGTTTTTGCACTAGAAACTTCTTCTGTTTCACAACATGACTGTATTAGCTATTGTGTTTCAACGTTTTTTACAAATTCTGCTATAGACGGGTGTTTATGTTGGAGACTTTTCTTTTCATTTGCTTTACTTCTTCGTCCCTTTCTACGGAGTTGCTTTTTGGTGAGCATTCTTTAGCGTCTGTTGAAAAAAATACAGAAGGTATGGGTTGGGGTTTTCTGCAATGCATGTGTGTTGTGTGCATGATTGTTTGAGTAAGATGATAAAGATGTATGTAATGGTGTGTGATTGTGAATTGGGAAGTTGAACTACTAGGGATGGGTATTCTTCAATTAATGTGTTACTAAACTGGGGTTCAGATGACAGAAAAAAGTAAGCCGGTGGCGTGGAGAAGAATAAATAATATAGGTAAAGCTATACAATTAAAACAGTTGTTTGTTCTACAACATCTACATTTTAGCGGCTGAGTTGGGTAATTTGTGTGCCGAAAAATAGGAATTTGAGGGCCATTCTGACAGGAGATCACTGTTTTAGACGGGGGGGATTTTTGGTCAGATTGGTGCAGAATTTCTATTTTTAGGCACAGAAATACCATGAATGCACCGTACAGTGCATGTGAGTTATAAATCAAATATTATGGTAACAATCTACTTACTTTTTTTTCAAAAATGAGTAGTTTGCTTCTTAGTTGTTCTTTGTAAATCAAAATCGGCTGCTTCTATTCAGGAGAATGGGCTTCACTGCAATTGTAAAAGAAAGAAATGAGTAATTTGGTTGCTATATAGCACTGTTTTCATTTTAGACATAGATCTTTTTAAATTGAAATGCTCAGCGCCTTCCTGAAAACCATTAAAACTATATTATGACTAAGAGTAGGAAAGAAAATATCTTTACTATGGTTTGTGGAATTCATAATCTACCAACGTATACCACTATTCTTGTAACTAAGCTTTTCCACGTAATAGTGAGTCATTGTCATCATAGCTCTCAACCATGTGTGTCGCAAAGGCGGGTGAAATCACCTGATTTTGTTTTTGGCGGGTGACACGCCCATTGGAATGAATGGGCGTGCAGGAGGCTTGGCGGGTGAGTCAGTCCTTTACAAGGCAGATGACACCCGCCAAAAGCGTGTGAGTTGAGAGCTATGAGTCATAGCCTGCTTTTGCATGTAACAGTGAGTGAATGTCATAGTATGCTTGTCCTATATAAATGTATTTAAGTACTTATATAAACGAAAAAAAATAAAACCAATTATGTGTTTGTACAAATATTATTGTTTGAGATTTGATCATAGAGTGTGTATGTTATTTTGTGTGATTATATGTCGTGTATATATTTTATTTCAAAAATGTTAGTTTAATAGTATTGGCATGTGTGTGTGTGTATGAAGAAATTAAACGATATAAAGGTTGGTAAGTGACAGGTCATTTTAGGACAATGAAACAATGATCGTCCATTCATTTTTCAGATTATAGAAGGTAAAAGTCAGTTAGAAAATGTGTTCATGTACAGTGTAGAAAATATGCATACCTGTACTTTCTGTTCATGTATATGGATATGGACCAAGCTGCAAGTAGAAATATTGGAGATTTGTATAGCATATCTCATAGATCGTGGTTGTCAATGGTATGAGACTTGTACTCCGAGAGATACACCGTACATTTGTAGTGCTGCTCTATGATGATGCAGTTACATGTAGAGTTATTGGATTTGATTGGTGGATGGTCATGTAATTGCTCAGCTACATCCAATGAGGGAATGGCACAGAGAGTGAAATCGAAATGGTAGAAGGGCTGTACATGTTACGATACGTTCGCGGACATGGCGGTAGTTCTAGGACACCGCGTATTACATCCGGGGAATTTGGGGAGGGGAGGTATGGAAATGAGATTGGATGAAGCAAGGGATTGGTCAGTAAAGTTTAGTAAGTGTGTTGTGCTAGGAGAGGTTTTCTCAGATATTGTTTTTGCAGAGAGAAGAACAGATAGCTATGGCTGAGTGTTTCAAAACACAGATTGTATGGATTTTGGGAGACTCGTGGATTCATTGGTTGAAGGTGCATGCAGAAAGCTGTGGAGTATCTATAGATCTTGGATTCCCACATGTGGAAGTGCACTGGCATGGAGTGCGTGGAATGAAGTGGTTGGACTTGCTACCTCTCTGTGCAACTTTGAAGATAGAGGAACATCCAGACATAATTGTAATTCATTGTGGAGGGAACAGTTTAGGACATGTGTCTGGAATTTCTTTGCAATTTGCAATGAAAGAAGGACTTCAGAAGATAATGGACATGTTTCCAAACTCTAAAATAATTTTAGATAAATAAAGACAAGTGTGGCTTCGTTCTTTCTCATGTGGTCCACAAATGGAGAAAGCAAGGCGTAATGTTAATAAGGATGTTTGTGCCTTCCTAAGAGATTTTGGCATGTCCTCTTTTAACAATGAAAATATTTTGTTTCATAGTACATACATTTTTCGCAGAGATGGAGTCCATCTTACTTATGCTGGCAATCAGATTTTTCTGAGAAATGTACAAAATGCATTGCAACCTTTTTTTAGAAATACAGCATTCGTTTTGAAGTACGTCTTACGTAGTTAAAATGTTTTACATTCAAACACCTCCCAAAGGCTCTTTTCAGAGCCACCACTTCCTGTTAGAGAAAAATGCATTGGTTTCAATAGGGTAGCAATGCAATTGTTTTTCTGTTCGCGGACCGTCCGCGGACTTTCACGAAATGGAAATGGCTATGCTTTATGTATCTTCAATTCTATTTTTTAACTGTGAAAGGCGGCTCTGAAAAGAGCCTTATTTTTTTTTTTGATTTTTGTTATTTTGTATTTTTTTGTTCTTTTTTATACACGACACACTAGGAGAGGAGGGAAAGGAGGGTAAAGGGAGGGGGACACCAACCAAAGGAATAAGAAAGGGCGAGCTGTGAGAGGAAGATGTAGAGTGGGTTTTATTTGGGTAGTGAGCAGGTCTTCTGGTGCTCTGAGACGATCGTCTCGAAAGCACTCCGAAGTCGCTCCCCCCTGCAGAGTACTGTGTCACAGTACACACGTACAACTGTGACCCTCGAAAGGTAAGGGTCATCAGAATTCTGTATGGCCTGTGAGGCAGCTTGAGGAAGACGCTGTCCCACAGAGGTGTTCCTTGTGGTGACAGGATCAGGAACGGAGGATGAAGTAGAGGCAATCAACCTACTACGCTTCTCGCAAGGTACAACCTTGCAAATGGTCCCAGTGTGGAATGAGCGCAGGTGTCGCTTCATGGTAGTGGTCCCAAAGCTATACGAACCATGCTTCCCGCGACTGAGTACCATTTTGCACTCATTACAGGTGACACAGTTCGCATGAGACTTAGGACCGTTTCCATGAACGGTAAACAACCGCCACACCCAAGATTCACGCCGACGGCGGGTAGTAGGGATTTCCTCTACCTCATTCTCGTCATCCTCTTCTTCCTCCTCTGTATCCTCACTCCTGTTCCCCTCTTCAGGCCCTTGGGGCAATGGTGGTGGTGATGGGGCTGGGGGTGGTGCTGAGGCAGATGTAGCACCATGTGGTAATAGTCGAGCCATGGATGTCATAGGTTTGGAGATGGAAATCTCAAAATCTGCAAAGTATGCAGCAAAATGCAGTGTGCTCTGTGGAATAGTCAGAAACACAATGAGAATGCGCTCTAGGGCGTAGTCTTATATCGGGGTGCTTGTGCACGGGTCGCGGACATGCGCGCCGTCCGCAAGACAGATCGAACATCAAAAAAGGTTAAAAAAGTCACAAAAACTATGTGGAAAGTTAGGATTAGTATGTGGGATTTGTGGTATGGTGATTTTTTAATGAGAAATATTGTGGATTACTTGGAAATGTACTTTTAAACTGGTCGGGGACACAAACAGTGTCCGCATTTAGAGCACGAGATGAGCGTGGGCACGGTCACATGATTGTTTTGTGAGCATGTTCGCTAAGGTAGCGGTCGTCCGCAGGACACCCAATGTACGGACATTGTTTTGCGCATGCGTGTTGATGTTCTGCGGACAGTGTTCAGGTCCTGAACTAATTAAAAGTGCGTCACATGTAAAACGAACAGCTACGGACAGCCGTTTGTTCTTAGCACAGTTTAATTTATTTGCTAACAATACGGACAGACATAGCGTTTCAAGCACACCTCCATTTTCGTTTATTTACGAACAATTCAGGACACCACGAGTGTTCTTAGAACAGTTTCTGCTTGCTATCGAAGACTACGAATAGGCATAGTGTTCTTAAGGACACCTCCATTTTTGTTTATTTACGAACATTTCAGGACACTACGAGTGTTCTTAGAACATTTTCAACTTGCATGAGAACATTACGGACAGATGAAGTGTCCTAAGGACAGTTACATTTTCGTTTCTTTACGAAAATTTCCGAACAACTGCGGTGTCCTTGGACACCTAAATTGGTTTAATCACAAGGAACTGAAAGTAATTACAACACAATATAAGAAAAGTACTTTATTTCATATATATATATACAATTATGACTGGGAAGGTGGGGCAGAAACGGAAACAAAAACAGGAGAATTAGGGATTTCTAGATAACTGGGATCAGGTGAAGAAGGGAAGGAAATCTCATCGAAAAGCTTTGGTCCATAGACAGGGTTTGGGGTTAACTGCGTGGGATAGGGTGAGGGGGGACAAGTGCAGGTTGGACAATGGTGTGCTGTTGGGGGTTTCACATAATTTTCCACAAAGTTTTTCAAATCCATAAAATTTTGCATAAGGTCGTCCATTTTTTGATTAATCTGCTGTAGAGTGATATCCTCTGATTGTTGTTGTGAGAAGCTTTGAATTTTTGTATGGTCTGTAATAAAAAAATGTATACGTTAAATGTGTACAAAATAATATTTATTAGTTGGTTTATATAGTAAAGTGTGTACCATTAGGTGGACTATTTTCTAACATTTCCTCTCGTGGGAAATGCTCCTCTAGCCAGTCGAGAGTACTGAGAGTTTCTGTGAGAAAACAAAAAATTAATATGTTTTTTTTTCTAATATAGAAAGTTTATAAATATATGAGTAAAAAGAAGTGCACTTACTGTGTCTGGTGAGGTATGTAATCAGTAGTGTATATGTCTGGTCTTGCTGTTGGTTGTGGAGCGTCTGTGAGGTAATTATGGAGGAAGCCACTTTATCTTCTTTTGGTATATTCCATTTTAAAACATATTGTATTTACATGAATGGTTAGTGTGTTACATATATGGGTAACATTTTTTAAGTATTACTACATATACTTTGTATGTGTGCTGCTTTGTGAATTTGTTAAATGTTCCTATGTTATGATATAACTATTACACATACCTCCCCAGAGTTTTTAGGTGGTGGTACTGTTGTCCAAACATGTCTGCGGACCGTCAAATTCAGTAGAAAGGGTTCAGTATGTTCCTTATTATATGTACATAATGTCAAAGTTATTATTGTTAAGTTGTGCTACTAAAAAACTATGAAATTCAGTAAAAAAACTTTGTTAAAAAGAGACGTTATGGTTAAGTTGCGCTACTAAAAACCTATGAAATTCAGTAAAAAAACTTTGCTAAAGGGACGTTATGGTTTAGTTGCGCTACTAAAAACCTATGAAATTCAGTGAAAAAACGTTGTTAAAGGGACGTTATGGTTCAAAGTAATACCGAAAAACCCCTGAAATTCGTCAGTTATGGTAAGATAAGCAACCATAACTCGCGCCACCACCGTGCACTGCTAACACTAACACCCAGGACATCAAAGATGACATCACAAATGTCATTGATGACACCACTGATGACATCACATGTGCATTTACCTTTCATGAAAAGTCTGTACAAGGGATTCTTAGTGTAATGTTAATAAAAAAAGTGTCAAAGATTATTGGAATATCAAGTGCTAATCAGTGCATTAAGCTATGCATTGATATAAATAGCATTCTATTATTAACTTCAATCCAGTATACTAAGGTACTCATGTAGAAACATAGGCATTGTGTGCAACTTACATGATGGAGGTGCAATATTCATAAGCTTGCCATGTTCAATATTGAAATGATAACTGTTTTCATATTAGAGTTTTGCGTACAGTGAAACTTGTGATAAGTAGGTAATAAAACCCACTTACTACATAATTGCATTATTATACACAAATCACAAAGAGACAACACCACATACAAATATGAATATATACAAGGGAATTGAAGTAGGAAAAAGAAACAGCAATAGTAGCAGAAAGTGTTAATAACCTAACTGATTACCTTTATTCAGAGAAATGATTGCTCTGTTTCAAAGCTGTTACTTACCCTATCTATATATATCACATGATGTGTCTGGACCCTAAGGAAAATAGTGTGAGTACAACATATACAAATATGAGCATATACAGGGAAAGTACAGTAATAAAAAAACATCAAAAGTATCAGAAAGTGCTGATAAATCTACTGATAATTTTAATGCACAAAAAGGATTGCTGTCTTTCAAGGTTGTGACTTCTCCTATGTATATGTTTCATATGATATGACTGGACCATAAGGGAATTATTCTAAGAACATATTTGAAGGATAAGTCTACGAATATAGTAATTTACAATTTTTAGTTCCTGACTGTTACTGAAGAAAATCATGTGGCCTAGATATGTCAGGAAAGGAAAAAAAAGGGAGAGCCAGCCACATGATGTCATCAGTGATGTCATCAATGACATTTGTGATGTCATCTTTGATGTCCTGGGTGTTAGTGTTAGCAGTGCATGGTGGCGGCGCGAGTTATGGTTGCTTATCTTACCATAACTGCCGAATTTCAGGGGTTTTTTGGTTTTACTTTGAACCATAACGTCCCTTTAACAACGTTTTTTCACTGAATATATATATACATAGAACAAAGATATATACATACATTTACAAAGGTAGTTAGTCGTCTCAGTATATACAGAGGTAATCGAGGTGGCACAGCATGCAATAGGTGTTTACTAAAGGGTGGCCGAAGCTTTGTCTTACTCATAGAGCAATTGTTTTGCTCTGTTTTTGAAGGATTGGAGGGAGGGGACATTCCTGAGGACATTTGGTAGTGAGTTCCACAGCTTTGCTGCCAGGACTGAGAAGCTCGAGCCTCTGGCAGTCTGAAGCTTGAAGCTAGGAATGATGAGTGTGTGTGCTTGTGCAGATCTTAGGGGTCTGTAGGCTGTGTGTTGTGTGAAGCGCTCTAACAGGTAGGCCGGTGCTGCGTTGTTCTGTGATTTGTGGCTTAGAACAAGTGTTTTAAGGGCGATACGCCGTGAAATGGGGAGTCAGCGTAAGCTGCGTCTAGTGGATGCGATGTGGGCGCGCCTAGGTATGTTAAGAGCAGCCCTAATGGCATTATTCTGGGTTACCTGAAGTTTGTCAATGTTCCTTTGACTCGTTCCAAGGTAAAGGGCATTGCAGTAGTCAATTTTGGATAAGATGAGGGTTCTGGCGAGGATCAGGCAGTTGTCCATAGTTAAGAAGGGACGGCAGGCAGTGATTAGTGTGCACGTGTACGCAGATGCTGAAACTACTGAGTTGGTTTGTCTGGTGAGAGAGAGGGTGGAGTCTAGGTAGATTCTGAGTGTTTTAGTGACATTGGTGACCTTGATGATGTTACCATCAATGTTGAAGGCATCATATTTGCTGTCAAGTTTTGAAAGTTTGGACTGAGAGCCTTGGATGAGTAGCTCAGTTTTCTCATCGTTTCGGGAGAGACCGTGGTGGGCCATCCACGCCTGGATGACGGTGTAGACTGCATTGAGAGCCTTGACGTAGTTACATAATGAGTGATTGTGTTGATGTTCGTTATGCTCCTTGTTTTTTTAAAATATTAAAACAGTCTCCTTTTGTCAACTTGCTGAGTCGGCTCCATTATTGATGTATGAGTAAAGTCTGCATTCCCATCCATCTTGAGGGTAATTGCTACTCATCAAAGGGGCTTGACTTTCCTGTTCACTTGGTAGCAGAGAATGGTTTAAGAGCCATCAATCTGAGTAAACTTTAGAGTTTCGGCAATATCGAATGACTTTTGCCATTCGGCTGAAAGGACGAGAAGCTCCCCGTAGATAGTGGTAAGTGTAATTTAAAAAAAAAAATCTTGCAAGACCGGGTGTGACGGGTCCCACAATTTCCATATAATCCCCTCCCACTTCTACGCGAAGCAGATCGATCGGAAGTTTGAAGAGGCGGTAAAAAAGGCAGGCGATCTCGAGGGTCAGAAGATGAAAAATGATATTGGTGAGTAGAGTGAGTAAAAACTTGATGAGTTGACAAAAGCATTGGTGATGAGTGAAGAAAAAAGAAATTAATGGAGGGTGGCAGGATAATATAACGTGAGAGTAAGAGTAAGAGTAAATATATGTGGGGAATGAGATATTGGCTTGAGTGTGGCCGAGCAATATATAATCATGATAGAGGCCATAATAATAGAATACGCCCTCGCCTGCGTTTTTACAACATTACAGAAGAGGTTTGAACCCAGAGACCCATAGCGGAACATTAGGAGACGGAACCAATTAAAGACGGTTCCAAATTGGTTCATTTACACTTCACTTGAAGTATTTTTATAGGGCAAGATGAGAAAAGATTGTAAGGCAAGTTTGTTGGTTTGTTTTATGTGGTTTTTCTAAACGATGACGTCATAAGCAGAAAACATGAATTTATTACTTAGAATTGAACCTGATGGTTGTTTTTTGCAAGATTAAAGTAAAAATTGTGGTTAGTGGGATTGGAGCTTGCAACAATTGGTGCTCGCTCATATTAAAATATTTTTTATGAAACATATTTTTTAAATCTGTGATTGAAAATAAACGAGTGTAACACAAAGTTAAGAGTAGATGAGTTGAGAATGGAGGACATTACTCCACTTGTGCATCTCTGTAAGCAGTTGCGAAGCATGCACCTAAGCTCAGACAGTACAGTGTGGAATGGGTTAAAGGAATCGCAGATGAAATGTTAATGGCATGACCTCAAGGAGGGTCACTATTGAAGGCAGTCCTGCAGCATATGATGACACATCTGCATGCAACATACACAGGGAAGAAGCTAGAGAAGCGATTAGCTAGTTTAGAGCTTTGGAAAATGTACCAAGAGGAGTGAGATGAACCTCCTCCTATAGGTTGGATACTTAATACATGCAAAGAGGGGGTGAGGAGCCTTCTGCTCCCCCTGCCCCAGCTGAAATAGGAGACGGGAGCAAGAAAGATGATGCGTTATACCCATTGAGGGAGCTTAAAGCAGCAACTGGATATAGTTACTCGGCATATGAGTCACCTGTGCAAAGTAGTGACGAGAGCACAGAGAAAAATATTGAGAAAGATGTAATCTCTAAGATCCTGAGGGACAAGGAGTGACACGATAAGGAGAGAAATGATTGAGCAAGTACATCTCTAAACATAGGAAGAGAGATAAAACAATGGAAAGGACAAAGAGGGAAGGCTGATGAGATAGCGATTTTAAAGAACTAATGAATGGGCGGTCAGATTTTATTAAGACTCGGTGGTAAGAGCATTGAGGATGTAAGACAACAGGTAGATCAAAACAAGCAAGATAAAGAAAGATAAGGAAAGAGAGGAATGATTGAAAGATGAAGGAGCGAAAAGGAAGGATAGGCAAAGACAAGAGCAATTATACCAAGAAGAGCAGTCAAGAAAACAAGAAAGAGCAGAAGAGCAAAGAAAACGCGATAACAGACTGAGAGTGATCGATGAGCAGCAAAGGTTAGAACAAAAAAGAATAGAAGCAGAGGAACAGAAGTTAAGGGACATGAGAATACAGAGACGTAAGGATGAGGAGATACGCATGGCAAATGAGAGAAAGTATGTGAAGAAAAATAGGAAGACAGAGTGAGAGAGGAAGCAAGGATACAAACAGAATTTGATGATGATATGGAAGGTAAAAGAAGGCAGACAGCATGCGATCTCGATTGCTTGGAAAAAGAGATAAGAGATCCTAAGCCAGAAGTAGCATGGGAGGATATACAGGAATTCTTCCCAGAATACGAGTCATTAACAGGCCCGTCTAGAGTAAATCTAGAAGACGAGTTTGACACTAGGAGCATTGGGGAGGTGATCGAAAAAGTGTATCATGACATGAAAGCCCAGAAAGAATTAAAGGGGGAGGGAAAAAGCGATCGACTTGAGAGTACTCAGTTGTATGATACAGAGGGAGCCTCATGTAGTAAGAGACACAGTCAGATCGACCTAAGAGGCAATTCCACAATAAAAGGGGAGAATCGCTGCATTCTGTTAGCAGACTAAGATCGCTACCAGGTAGAAGGTGATGTGGTAATATTGTCCCTGCGTTGACAGCCAAATGATGAGAGAGGAAAATGAGTTTGCGGCGGCGCAGTTTCCCTTGTTAGAGAAAGGAGGGGCCAGACCACAGTATATACCATGGCCCCAGATGGACAAGGATAACTTAAGATGTAAACTCCTCAATTTTACTTAAGACACTGGGAAACAGCGTCAATTTAAGCATTGTTAAGCATTGTTGGGGCCCTGGGCATGGACATCTTTGCGGCCCTCCTTGACCAAACCAAAGGAATTAGGTGATCAAGAATATCTGGTGGCATCCTCATCCCCCACTGTGATCATAACCTATAGGTTGATATGCTGCCTCGCAGCATTCAAAATAAGCATGTTTATTCACTTTAAGTTCCCTTACCCTCTTCATTCTTGCTCTAATCAGAATGATAAACAAGTAGCATTTGAAGGCCAACATTAGCAATCTACGAAGAGGTTACTTCTCTTCTAGTATAGAAACAGAATATTTTTTATCAATAGTATCCAGGAAGGTATGCAGCCTGAATAGGCAGAGAACTCACTTTAGCTGCCTCAGAGAATGCAAAGTGCTCAAGCTTGGATAGAGTAGACCAATTGTAAGGAAGGAGAAAGCTACATATAGCACATCATGGATAGTGAATGCTGATTAGAAGCTACCAGGAAGGTGCCTCTATCCAGATAGACTGAAATAAGAAGTGGAACATAGTTTTAAAATAGTGTTGCCATTAGAGATCAAGGGAACAAGTGCCTGTGGTATGCAGTATATCAATGCTCACTATGATAGTGGAAGCAACCCCATAGCCAGTGAAATCATGAGTGAGGCTTTTAAGAAGATCATACCCTGAGAAGGAAATCACTCTGAAGGCCTGACAATTTTGAAAGGTTTAGGGACTGGCAATTCTGAGAGGTTAGGCAATAAAAGATTAAATGAGATGCCCAGGATCACACATTGATTAAGGATGAAGCTTGTATTTATGCCAACTATGCAATTTCTGCATGTGAACACTTTCTTTTCCAGCCCTTATCATGTACGAAAACAATATAATTTTATAAAACTGACTTGCAAAGTACACAAATCACATTTCCAAACCTGACAATGTTTAACACAAAAATATTACAGAAGGGTGTTACGCAAAATGGGAATGATTGTAACTTCATTCTCTCCATCATCAAGGAAAGTCTATAAGTACCAGCATACCAATCATTATGATTTAACAGATGTAATCCAGGTATGTCTTTTGTACTTTTAAGCTTTAAATACTTCCAAAATAATGGCTTGTGAAATTTTCATTCATAAACGTACAGAAAAACCTTTGAATTGTATACAAAAAGCAAAACGTTTTTTGTGTCAAATGAGCAGACCTTAAAATATGCTTGCCCAAGGCCTACAACATCTGCTCTGCTCTCTCCTGTCTACCACCCCTTCCACTCAAATGGCCTACATAAGAAGAAATATCAAGTAATGAGCTAAATGATGCCACCAGCATGCAAGAAGGCAAACCTCACAGAAGACAGCATAGTAATGCAAGAGATAATATATGATTTGACCAGGATCACTGTATTATTTGCTGGCAAAATCAGGATAGAAGCATGAACACTTTGGTTCCACAGTCTTGAATTTGGATACTTATTCACCTCTTGGACTAATAGTTTATGCTCGTCTTTGGAGGGGATTGCCTAGGTTTTAGAACACCCCATCTGAACAAACCAATTTCTAGACCTTCACCATACGAATGACATTTTAGTTTTTATAGCTACCCCTATCTGGTGCAGGAACATTGCTGATAATAGCATCTCTTATGCTGCAAAAGTACATATGCAGGTATGGTTATAAACTTCAGACATAGGAAAGGTACAGCCAGTCTTTCTGGAATGTGCTCTTCTAATCTTTCATGTGAACACATATCTCTGCAATGAGCGCTTAACACACTGAGCTAACTTCTGAACCATTGTGGCATTCAATTTATCAATATGGATTTCAACTTTGGCTATTGCACATGACCAACATAATTCCCACAGGAAGGAAAGAATGCTACAGAAGTTGTGATTTATGGAACACACAAACTATGTATTCTACTATGAACACAGAAAGCATTTCATGATAAATTGATCAAGGCAGAATGCACTTGTCAAAACAGACAGGCAATAGGTTTAGCGCATCAGCAGCATGCCATAAAATATCCTGGCATGTGCTATTTATCTCTGGTGAACAATGGAATCTTACTTTCGATCAGGCAGCCTTGTGGGGGACCCTCCAAGGTTGGGGCCCTGGGCAAGTGCCCCTTTTGCCCTCCCATAAAAACTTCTCTGCTGGGAAATGGATAGATGAGTTAGGGAAAATGACGGGAGGAAACACATAAGGGTCTCCTTATCGCCATACTTGGTGAGAGAGCTGATGATGTGTGGACAAGGGCAGGGTACCCTGGTGTGACTACAGTCAACACTGCTCACAATGGAGCACCATTCAATAACTGTATGGCAGCAGTCTGGAAAGCACTTAGGGTATTGTATCCAGACACGTCTGATATCCGAGCTATAATGACAAAAAATATGAAGGACGAAGATGATCCGCATGTCTATATTCAGAATTTTCAAGAGGCTTGGAGCCTGGAGACGCGCGAAGGTTGGGTAAAATCTATACCTGTGTTTATCATATATTGTGCCAAGGGCTGCCAGGCCCGGTACAGAAGCAGATCATGAAGTTAGTAGGTATAGAAGCCAAACCACGGTCGGATATTCAGTTGACCATTGCACACTATTGCAGGCTCTTGCAGGAAAAGAATCGCAAAAAAGACGATGCCCGGGAAGGCGAAGAGGCAAAATGAGTGCACAAAAAGTATGCCATTGAAGGAGCGATGTTGACGAGTGTAGATGGATCGAATTCAAAGCAAATTGCAAATATACTGCAGGTGAATAACCAAAGGCAGTTTGAAAAGAATAATAATGGGTTTACTTTGCGCAGAAGAGGTGAATTCCGAGGAAGAGGTTTTCAGAATAATCAAGGAAACTGGCAGAAAAATTGGTGAAGCTTTCAGAACAATCAAGGTGGTTTTCAAAATATGCAAAATGACAGTCAGAACATGCAAGATCGGCGGATTAGGAGGCCACCTATATGTTGGACAAGCGGGATGATAGGGCATTTTGCTTGCATGTGTACAAGTCAAGGGTTCGTGCAAAACGACCAATTTTCAAGGGGGGATTGCCAACCCTCCTGCATATTCGCAACAGTACAGTGATGGGTTTGCTCAGAATCAAACAATGCAACAGTAACAAGCGCTGAGAGTGCAGAAAGGTTTGCAGACACAGCAGGTAGCAGTGGCTCGGTCACAAGGGCAGTCGCGGCACACACCTATGCGAATTCAGCAGAGCACAAGTACAGGACAGTTAACGACACCTAGGGTAGGGAGTGTCACTGTTGGTGGAGGGAATCCATTTGCAGGTAACGTAATAAGTCTGTACCCACAATAGGACAGCTCACTAGGAGACTTGATGTGCTCAGTCCTATCTGTGAGACCAAATCCTCACGAGGAACTGAGGGCAGACGTCAACATAGGGGGCAAGAGTTTTTTGTTTTTAATAGACACTGGTGCAACACGCTCATGTATATGTGAGGGAAAGTTTTTAATGTCTGGCACTGCCATGAATACTGAAGGTTTTTCAGGAGCTACAAGCAGAGTTCCTTTCATTGATGAGTTACCAGTCTCTATAGGAGAATGTGATATGAAGGTACCTTTGCTATATTCAAGGCAGACGTTGTGTATTTACTGACTTTCATAGTTGTCATTTTTAAGGAAGGGCTTAGTTGCCCCACCTGATGTTAAGTAATCAATCACATAGTTACACTTTTTTAGACTAGTATGGATCATATACTTAGATGTTCACACAAAACCAATAGCCCATGCTTATAAGTTTTTGTAGTTTGCCACGTAGGATGACGTTAGTACACATGTGGCTTAGACTTCATTGATGACACATTTTGCTTATGAAAGTTCAGTTTTTTCTTAAAGTACTTTGAGTTTGAAGATTGAGTGAGTATGCTGATGTTCGTTATGCTCCCAGTTTTAGATAATTGATATTAAAACAGTCTTCCTTTTGTCAACTTCCTGATTCGGCTCCATTATTGATGTGTGAGTAAAGTCTGCATCCCCATCCATCTCGAGGGTAATTGCTACTCATCAAAGGGGCTGGACTATCCAGTTCACTATCACCACGTCTTTTTTCACAATTTAATTAATACCCATATCTACAACCCCTCTATGCACAGGATACCAAGAATGTGAGCCTATGCTCCAAAACCATCAGCTTTTATTGGTACTAGTCTATTTTGACCTTTATGGCTGCTATTGGTAACTGGTAAAATGGAACACTAGCTGTAGGTATGGTGTATAATGGTTCAAACCATTGTTACTATTAACCGCAGTGGTCACATATCAAAAGGTAAGGTTCACATTCGCACATGGAGATCTTTATTGAGCATCTCCTAGCCAATCAGAATATTCAGAGTACAATAAATAATTACTGGTATTGACTACATTCTCAACATTTTGACTTGAAAAGCAGACAGAGAAGCGACAATGCAATTGTCAGGCAAGATGTCTTTTTATTAAGACAGTTCCTCTCATGGGAGACATTTCTTCAAAGTACCTTTCAATTTAATTCAGTGAAGAGAGAGATATGGAGCCCTTTTAATAATACATATGAGTGATTATTTATGTATTTATTATGTTTTGTGTTGTGTTGTGTCTTAATGGATTTGTCTTGTTGGAATTGTGTGTGTCAATTGATTACATTTCCAATAGGTATAACATGTAACTGCCACTAATATGATAAGACTAGGTTTATGGTTATTATGATGACTTCATGGTAGTTTTAATTACTTAATATATTGTTTATTTGAATATGGTAATCCTTGAAGTTATGTGATGTGTAATATTTATATGTATGTAAGCATATCTTTTCATGAATAACGATTATTAAAAAAAAGAGAGATAAAACATAAAAGAAAAAGATGCTTTCACTTTCTAATAGAGAAACTCTTTAGTTTTACATGACACCTTGTGCATGTTCATGGTAAACCCACTCTGCTTTTACCAAGTTTGTAATTACAATGCTTAACATGTGAAGACAAACGTTTTCACTTAAATACTACAACATAAAACTACATTTAATTTTACTAACTCAGTTTGCCTATTTACTTAACTCACTATTAAATGAACATGTTTTGCTTCATCACCAAAACTCCAATACATGTATTTCTACTAACACAATGAACTAATAGCCTTATAGAGGTTCCATGTAATAATGTCGCCACAAAAATCTCGCCATGCAAAAATATCGCCGAAAAATTGCCGTTTTTTGTGGTGACATTATTGCATGGAACATGCGGGGGACACCCCCGCAACCCCCAAACTTTTATTTTTTTTTTACATTTGTTTTGCCCCTGTCCCCATATATATGGTCACCCATATAATATCACTGCAACCTTTTCCCGGTGATATTATTTACGGCAACCATATATATGGGGATAATATTACCTGATACCCCTATAGAGACTGTGATGCATCATTATTGCTTGGGATGTTGACTTTTTCCTATCCTATGTCCATTGGCTTAGCCTCAGGCCATAGCTTGGAAGTAGGTCATTATCTCATGATACCAACCACTCAATCAGCCTAAAATGCTATATTAAAATGACTTTTAAAACAGATAGACTACTATAAAAGGATAAGGCATCAATTGATCCCCCATCTAGACATTTCATAAATGTTATATTTAAGCAACATAACGTTGTTCTAAAGGAACATATTCACGTAAAATAGCTTTGTTAGTGAGTGGAAGGAGGGGGCACTTGAGACCCCCCTCCCTTATTCCTACACTTCCTGGGTAGGCTCAGCCACGGCTGCTTTGGGTCCAGGGCCCCGGCCCCGGGGCAATCGTGCGGGAACACCTTTAGGAACCGTAAACCCTTTCGTACAGGAATATCTCTGGGTGATGCGATACACTCGCGCAAACCCTTGTATAGCAAAACCCGGGGTGATTAAGACTCCATTTTAAAAATCACAGACTCAATTTTGCAATAGTAAATGGCTATAAAGGTTTCACTCCAGCCTGCAGCCCTCCCCGTCTAGCGCACACAGTAAGCGAGATCCTCCCCCCACCTCCTCCCCTCTGCCGTCCACACAACTGCTTGTTTCCCATGAGAAGGCTGGCTGCGAGAATGCAACAAAATCCACACTGTATCACTTGCCTTCCGACTCCCATCACTGACTCAGATACAACCCAGAGCAAGGGCCAGAGCAAGGGATATCTGTCTCTGTAAACCTGCCCCACACCCCACAGACCCTGCCCATAAAAACATAATCCCAGTGCACTCTAGGGCAAAGTCAACAGTTGGAAAAGACCCTTAAACCTGTGAGCCTTCTTCTCCCTCAATCAAAGCAAGAACATTCAAACCTGATGGTGGAATGAAGAGGCCTATGAGGAAACAATGTAAATGCAATGTAGATACAAGTACGTATGTGACTGGAAGCTCTTATGATAACCTGTTGTGTGAAGGCACAGTGTACGTCTACCTATGATTCTGAAATGACCGTAACAAATAATTGCAATATTACAATGTTTATCCAAATATAAATTTGTACGTAATAGCAAACGCTACCTCATTTTTGACAAAGCTGAATGTAAATGCATGCATAATGTCGTATAAGTATAATGCAGATGTTAGTCGCTCCTAGCTGGCACTCGCATAGATCTTTAGTCTATGAATAAGTGAATCTCGAGTCAAAGAAAGGTTTTAATACTTGGTTATTTATCGACAAATTCTCTATCTCTCTTTGTAGTAAAAATGCTAAATTATATAAAGATAAAAGCATGTTTCGAGCCTATGTGACTTAAGTGCGAAACAGCCACCCACATGTTAAAAAACCGCACGTTAATTGTATTCTGGAAGGCCTTGAGCCATTGTATGGTATAGGACCAAACTGCAAAGGGGGCCTCAACTCGCCTCAGATCATCTTGATATCAACAGAGAGTTAGGGCCTCATTACGACCCAGGCGGTAAGTTACCGCCGGGGTCCTACCCTTACCACCATGGTGTACACTACGTTTACACCATGATGGATGGTGGATTTACCGCCCCATTCCAAGGTGAGTGGGGCGGTAAATCCCCATTTCCCATTTTACCCTTCCCCATTCCCATTTTTGCCCCATAGGGCATAATGGGAGTGGGGAAGGCGTTAATTACGCCACCGTAAATTACGGTGGCGCAATTAGCACCATGGTCCCTTAGCACCATGGATTTTAACGCCTGCAAAAAGCAGGCGTTAAACTCACCATGGAGCAAAGGGACCTCGGAATCCGGCGTTAAGGGTCGGCGCCGTTTACGGCGCCGTTAACCCCTTAACGCCTGATTCGTAATGAGGCCCTTAGTGATGTTTGGACATTCAGACCCTGAACCCCCACACTGAAGTGCATGTTTATCATGATATGTACTTTTTGTAACTCAGTCATCCTAGCCATATATTCTGAAATTGCCCTTGTTGATGCTGAAGGACACCCCCGACCATACACTGACCCCTTAACCTCTACCCCTTGCCTAGTATATTCCAAATAAGTTTGGACAGGGACGTAATACCTTTGATAGGGGCGAATAATTCATGAACAGCAATAAATAACCTTTTTTCACAAGTGTTAAGATACAGGCCATGTCAGCGGACGAAACAATCAGACTTTTGAATGGATGAGAATGTGTGGCCACAAGGGCAAAATGTTGCCAAGATAGGATGTCAAAGAATCAACATGAAATATCAGGTTGATGAGCCCAGCTGAACGTTTGACTCCAAGCACCATGTCATCTCATCATGTGCCCGTGGACCAATCAGCCACCGCCGACCCTATAGCACCTATAGGTGCCTACTCTTCGTGTCCAATCCCGATTGACTCTGTGCCCCTTAGGCCTCCCCTATCATGGATGACAAAAACTGTATAAAAATGAGTTGTAACATGTTTCCTGCAGAGCGCTCTCGGCGTGAGCAGAGTAGATTCTGTTTGTCCTAATTTTAGATAAAGCCTTTAATCGCACTCTCACTTGGTCTAGGTCTTATTCCCTCCTGGGAGGTCCCGGTATTGACTATGTTGGGTGATTTGCCAGCAGTACTGGGGGTCTCTCACTTTCATTAAAGACCTAATGCATTATGAGATTTAAATCGTACAATTCACATATCCTATTTACATCATAATAATATGCAATGATTTTTAAGAGAGAAAATCTGTCAATTAGACATAACAGAGTTGTAGTTTAGTATATCCTGCATATTATTGGCTCAGTCGCAAATATTTTAACGTATATACTCACTCTCTCACTTCTATCCATATGGTCATCCTATTTTCTACAACATCATTGTGTTCTTAATGAGTTCTAGTTGAATCAATACAAAAATACATACTCTGTCATGTAAGTATTCAATTAGGTTTAACATATATCAGATTATATTTTCAAAATTCTGTTGAAATATAAGACATCTACAAACATTGATTTATTCTGACATTCTAGTCACTATCTATCAGCAGAGACTTATTTCCAACCAGACGGAAAAAATGTATGTTACTTTATAAAATGAAGCAAAACAGAGAATGAGAATGGAAGAAGGTAAATGAAACCCTTTGCTCTCAAGGTTGGCAGTTGATGGGTCCCCAGGTATGAGTGGGGACATATAGAACATGTGGTAGCCCCTCTACTGAGAATGAACATGGACAAATAACCTGCTATATGGTAGGTTTGCAACTCAGGAGAGTTTTCAATGACATGTTAGCTCACAGTACCTTTCACTGAGGAGAAATAACAATTTGCATATCAGTCTGGTCCAACCCACCTGGGCAGTCCAGCACCAAAACAAAAGACAATTCTCCTCTTAACAAGAGTATCTGCAGCAGGCACAGTCATTTGTTTCTGCTTTCTTGAGCCTCATCAGTGAGGTGAAGTTGTGCCTCTCTAGGGACAATGAACAAAGCTCCATGTCTGGAGTATCCTTAGTAACTTAGGGTGAAACTCAAAGGGCCCAGTTCATAGAAAAGGCACATAGAACCCACAAAGTACTCTGCGCATAACACCACTTTGCGCATATGTACGTGCATGCAAAAGCATGTTATGCTTGTTCCGCACATTCATGGAATTTCAAATGCAAAATAACTGTAGGCACAAGTAGCGGCCAGAACGTCAACGGCATGCCCCCATGCTATGCAGATCCAGCCACATGTAGCAACCTCTGCGCAGTCCGCATCCATGCCATCATGCACCCCATCAATACTGCGGCTTGTCCCCCCACAATCAAGGGAGCACCCCAGTGACTCTGCTTATGGTCCCCCCTAACTCCTAACGTCACCCCAAAAACATGCGTTAGATGTCACGTAACTCAAGTCATCCCCTGGTAAATCTGTGTGCGAACCCCTGTAAATGACGGCTGCATCCAGTTAATCTTCATACACGCAACCCTAACTTCAACCAGCACCTCAACTATGTGCCATCTGCCCTAAATTGCTATGTGAACCCTACCTCTGTGCATTGCTGTGCACCTCCTATCATGTGACAGTGAGTCCAAGAGTTTTGTGTGTAACTTTTCGCAATGTGAGGTTGTGCGTTGGGTTCTATGAATTCAGTTTGGTTTGCGCTTGACTGCATGGTCCGTCCCTCAACATGCCCATGTTCTTCCTCGTTTTGCCAGGAAAATGGGGAAAATGCATGTCCAACCCCCTACTTATTTCTCACGTAGGCAAGTTTGACACTTTGCGTAGAGTGTCGTGCAAAGCGCTCAGCTGCACGTGAAGCCGTCTTGGACCTGAGCAGAGACCCCGGAAGTTCCTTGAAAGGCATGCAAAGTCGATTGAATCAACGAAAGGAGTTTTGTGCTCTGAATCATGTGCAAAGTCTGAAAAAATATACCACAATGTGTGAACTGAGAAAGAACACAGCCATACAACCTGTTCTATGGGATGTTATCAAGTCAGGAGGGTCTTTAATCACTTTTTTGCTAACATTACATTTCACATATCTATAGGCATATCAGCCTGGTTCAACCAACTAGGGAAGTACAAGACTGAATATGTGAGCCACTATACTGATGATGTACATGGACAAATAACTATTTCCACGGAAGGTTCGCAAAACAACAATACCTTCACCCACCTTTTAGCATGCAGTACTTTTCATGGAGGAAAAATATCAATTTGCATATCAGTCTTGTCCAACCAGCAGGCTAGCCGATCACCAAAATACGTGGTAATTTGCCTCTGACCAAGAGTACCAACAGCAAACAAAGAAACATGTTTCAGCCGTGGTGGGCCTCATCAGTAAGGTGAAGCTGTGCCTCTCTAAGTGATCAACATCTGGATTACATTTAGTAACAGGGTAAAACTGACAATGAACACAGCCAAATGACCTGTTCTATGTGACGTTTCTCACTTAGGAAGGGTTTCAACCTCGTTTTAGCACACAGCACCTTCTCAGAGAAGAAACCACCATGTGCATGTCAGTCTGGTTACACACAGACCAGCACTGAAATGCTAAGTGAGGACATGACACAAAATTGGTGACAGAAGCAACATGTAGGTGGAATGACAGGATGTTGGTTTATGTGCTTGAAAAGTGTACCATTGAAAAATGTACCTAAGTTATTTTTCTTTTCAGTATCAGGGGCCAGGCCTGGAAAAATATGAATCATCTGGCCAAGAAAGCATATGCAAAAAAAGAATACTGAGCTGCAGCAGCAACAGCAGAGAACTCCACAGGATCATATCAGAATTCCTGAACCCCCATCTGCTCCTCTGCCCAGACCGCCTATTCACAAAGATTCTGTAACCCCTTCTCCGAAAAGTTCCACAAAATACAGCCCTAAATAGGACAACCATCCTCAATGTCAAGCTCTCCAACGTCCCTGCCCGCCTAACACCCATTCCCCTAGAACCAACCAACCTGCAATCCGAGACACCTCGATTCTTCTCTTTTGACCCCATCTCGAGTGGGGACTTCATCAAACTGCCACCCAACCCTCTGGCTCCCCCATTGACCCTTGTCCTGCCTCTTTCCTCAAAGAAATCTTTACCTCTACATGTGCAGGAGGACTGGCAAGGTCCACCTTCAATGACTCCCTTAATTCTGGCAACTTTGCAGAACCCTTTATAATCATGCATGTCAAACCCCTTCTAAAGAAACCATCTCTCGACCCTCTGTAACCTATCACCTACGGGCCCATCTCCAACACCTGATTTCTGGCAAAACTCATCAACCGTACTCCATACTCCCAGCTCAAAGGCTTCCTAGAAACCAACAACCTCATAAACCCAGCACAATTAGATTTCTGTCTTCGCCACGGAACAGAAACCACACTAATCTCTATCGGGGATCACCTCAAAGTTACTGCAGACACAAAAAGATGAGCAGCACTTGTTCTTCTTGACCTCTCACAAGTGTTTGACACTGTTAACCACATGATCCTCCTTGACAGATTACACTACCTAGGAATCCAAGATTCAGGGCTCAACTTTATCACATCTTTCCTCACTAACAGACAGCAAATCACCTATCTCCCCCCTTTCCTCTCCGCTGTATGCCCAGGGAGCACTGGAGTACCACAAGGAACCTGCCTCTCATGCCTGCACTTCAACCTTTACATGACGCCTCTGCCCGAGTCATCTGCTCCCACAACCGCACCTGTTATAACTATACCAATGACACACAAATCATCCTGAGGATTTCCAAACCAACCTCTGATCCTCACACTGACCTTGCAATGTGTTGTACAGACATCGACCTCTGGATGTTGAATAACCATCTTCCCCTGAACTCAGGGAAAGCAGAGATCATGGTGTGTGGCAAGAGAGCTCTATTCCCACAACCGTCGCCCTGTCCACCCTCCCCCAGACCTCCCAATCTCGACCACTGCCAAAACATTGGCTGCGCTATGGACTCTGACCTAACTCACACCACATTAACAATGTATCTAAATATTGCCTCTTCCAACGTAGGGTACTGATACACATCTTCCCTTTCCTCACTTACCCCAACAGACTAGCAGCAGTTACAGCTGGTGTCATGTCCCTATTCCTGGGTACTCCGGCCTATCAACCAAGCAAACTCCAAAGAGTCCAAAACTTGGCTCCTAGACTACACCTTGTACTCAGACAAAACAATCACATCTCTCCTGCTCACCGCACCCTACACTGGCTTCCCGATTGGGTATATGGCCTCCTTCAAAATACTGTGCATTACTCATCGAGCGGTGCACAAAGTCATTCCCAAATACCTACAAGAAAAGATTACACCTTACCACCCAACCCGCACTCTAATATCAAGCACTACTCTCCTCCTGGTGGTCCCTGACTCCAATTCAGCAAGGTTCAGAGGATCCAACTACTCAACCCTGGCACCCACAATGTGGAACTCAATGCCTAGCCTCATTTGTCACACCTAAGACTACATGGCTTTCCGGAAAGCACTAAAAACCTGGCTCTTCCCCTGAATTGGTGTAAAGACTGATTTGACCTCGACCACCCATGAAAATCTGCCCTCCCGACCAACCACCCAAGGCCAAGAATTGGCCAACAATGCATCATTATGGGCAGGAAAGATTAACCCGGGGGCATGGAACCAGGATGCCGGTAACAAATGAAATATAATGCTATGAACCTATTGGCCCCTTAAATGCGTGGATTTTGCTTACCCTAAACTGTTTGGAAACATTTCCTGGATAATCCATACCAGAAGCCTAACAGACCCTCCGCTCTACCGCTATGACTGGGCTTAATCAGTGTCTTCCACCAGATATGCGCTTTGCTCTCTCACCAGATGATGTCTATTTTTATCTGTCTGCGAATCAATGCACAGAACTCCAGACATGGGGAATAGTAGCACTTGTGTTCTTACACTATTACTGGGCTTGACCTTTGCCTCCCAGCAGCTAAGCACTAAACTCTCAGACCAGGTGACCCTATCTTTATTTGTATGGAAATGAATGCACTGAACTCCAGACAGAGGGCATAGTAGAACATATGTTCCCACACTATGACTGGGTTTGGCCTCTACTTCTACCGGATATGGACTACGCTCTCAGACCAGGTTATGTCTATATTTACTTGTATGGAAATTAATAAACAGAACAGGGCATGATCCTGTCTACATCAAGTATGCAATGTGCCTGGTGATGCCTGCCTTTACTTTCCTGAAATGAATGACCAGAACTCCACCACCCGGGACCTAGTAGCACTTACCCTTTGAAGGTAGGACTTGGCATGCCCTATGTCTCTACTGCATACACACTACGCTCTCCGATCGGGGGAGGTCTCTAGCATGTTTCAGCTCTCGAAAGGGCTATGATGAAGTACAACTCACAACTCAATCCTTAAACTAGTACAGGAACACCCAACCACTCGCTGTAAACAAATTCCTGAGACTTCAAAAAATGGGCCCATTAGCACTTATGCTGTACCATTAGAAATGTACCAGTTTTTGTCTCACCATCAAAGTACTATGCTCTAAGCCAGGAGAAGACTCTGGCAAGACAAGCTGCAGCAAATGACAATTATGTGCCATCACTTGCTATCAATGCTCATTCCATACTCTAGATCTAGAAAACGCATAGTTCCGGTACAAGCAATAAAGTCATACGGGCACAGCACCAACACCACAGCCTGGCAAGTTGCTGGATTCCCAGGCCCAGGCTTGATTAAGAACGTTTCCAGGAGAACTAAAGCACCAAACCCCTATATTAGGGAGAAAGATGTACCTCAATAGGCACTGGAAGGTTAGCAGGAACAAGAGACCTTCTCCCATTGCACAGAAACTCAAACACAGACCAATATGCTGACTCTCTCCTCTGCACCAACAAAAAATAGAACACAGCTATACCCCTCGAATAATTCAGCCTAGCTGCACACATAAATATTCACTGCCATGAACACCCAATAGTTCTTTAGAATGCAGCTATCCCCCACAAACAAATTGGCCTAGCTGCACACATAATCTCATATACAACCGCCTCTGTTAGAATGCAGCTACCCCCATGCCAACCGGCCTTGCTGCACACATACTACTGACCTCACACAACCGCCAAAACACTCCCAGCATTAAAACGCAGCTATCCACCACAGAGATTCGGCCTGGCTGTACACATACAGAGTGCACCCAAGCACTACTTACTAGCCTACTCTCTCCACTGACTTGGACTACCGTCCCCAAGGGTGTTCAACCCACAGCACTTTCAGATAAGACCAGTGATAATAAGGCGCTATACAAATGCCCAATAACATAACATACCATAACATACCTCTGGGAATGTAGTGCCTCAACATAGAGATGGTAGTTGGGGCATATTCCCTGTGGCTCGGCTAGAATTTAATGATTGAGCAACAACCATTTACATGTAATAAACAGATAGATTTGACAGTCGACGAAACATCAAATAAATCAGTTCAACACAAAATAATGCTTAAAACCCCTCTCATGGTGAACCTTTATATTGATTTAAAAAATCGATAACTCTCCCCACCTATAGGCTCATAAATAGGCAATACATCAATGAATAGATATAAATATGATGCAGTTCATAGGTATCCACAACACAATCAGTCCCAACTTTGACTGGAAACACCCCACCAGTGAATGGGTGCAGAACACAGTGCTTCATTATTTACAGTTCAACTCGAGTTCCAATAAAAATCTCCTCCGATACCCAATGTGCCTTTTTCTTTCCTTCCTGAAATGCTTGCCCTTTAAAGTTCTATACAGCTCTCCTTGGAAGTTCCTGAAAGCTTCTATATCCTTGAACATGTCACTCGGCTTTGACTTGGTTTTGACTTCAAATTAATTTCCAAGGTGTTAGACCACACCTTATACCTAAGAGTCAATTCTAAGTATAAGATAGCTGCAATTATCAAACAGCAACGAAAGAAAATCATAAATGGGTGATGGCCTACGAAGTGGTATAATAGGGACATACAAATTAACACAAATGAAAAATGAATTAAGAGGATGCATTTTTTTCATTTGTTTCAAAGTAGAAATGCACTAACTCTCTTATCCACAAAGAAGAGCAGTGCATTTTAAGGGGGCTGAAGAGCAAAGAAATGATGCGATGGCAAACCCTCTTGGATTGGGCTTTTCGGAATCTTTGTACAAGGAAAAGTGGGGCAGAGTTGGATATGAATTTGTGGGTGATAGAGTTTTAAATATATTTATTTCCTTGACCAGAAACCAGTGGATATTCCTTATAGCCTCGGTTATGTGCTCTCTTTTGGGGATGTTAAGAGCTGCACGTATGGCATTGTTTTCTAACACTTGGAGCTTGTGGATGTTGTGTGCAGAGGTCCCTGTGAAGAGGGCATTGCAGTAATCTAATATAGCCTCTATAATTGCTCTGGCAATCGTGAGGCAGATATTTGGGGTACGGAATTGTCTGGCTGCAGTAATCAGCTTCGTTGTGTAGGCTGCTGATGTGATAACGTTGACCTTTCGTGTCAGGGAGAGTGTAGAGTCGAGGTACACTCCTAGTGTTTTCACTGAAGTTGAGACAGGTATTTGCAATCTGTCAGTGCTGAACTTGGTATATTGGGGGTCAATATAATGGTTACTGATGAGGGCCCAACTAGTACAATTTCTGTCTTCTCATCCTTGAGACAGAGGCCGTTGGCAACCCTCCAGGCTTGGGTTGTAAGATAGATTCTGTTCCAGGTGTGAGAGTCTTTGGTGTGGTTGCCTGTGAGTGGCAGGAGAATTTGAGTGTCATCAGTAAATTTTCTATAGGAAATACAGATGGAGTCCAGGAGGTTGCAGAGGGGCTTGGTGAAAATGTTGTAGAGTGTCGGGGACACAAAAGACCTTTGAGGCACCCCGCAAGATATGGGAGATGGTTGGGCACAGGCAACATCAGAGAAAACTCTGATAGATCTGGCAGCCAGGAAGGAGGCAATGCAGGTTGTGACTTCAGGAGAGAAGTTGGCAGCTGAAGTGAGGTGATGGCAAAGCGTTTTGTGGTCCACTAGGTCAAAGGCGTCCGATAGGTCTAACAGGAGGAGGAGGGCTGGCTTGCCATCATCCTTAATTTCGTCAAGTTGATTTTTGAGGTTTAATAGGGCTAATTCTGTTCCGTGACCTGGTCAGAATCCTGATTAGCATAGACCTAGAAAATGTTGGATTTGGGTGTGAGTGGCTTTATCTAGGATTTTCAGCAGGAAGGGAACTGTGGTGATCGGGCAGTAGTTACTAGGGATTGTTGAGTCGAGCATAGGTTTCTTTAACAGAGGGAGAACCCAGGCTTCCTTGAGGGAGGCAGGGACCATGCTTGAGCCGAAGGAGGCATTGATGAAACTAGTGATAAATAGGGTGAGGAATTTAGCACAGTCCTTATTGACGGGGCTGTGCAGGGTCCCTTTTGCATTTTGAGGGCTTGAGGTTCTTGAGGATGGCAGCCACCTCAGTTTCCGATACTTGGTGAAACTGGAATTTGTGGTAGTTGGGGAGTGGGGAGGCAGTAGGCAGTGATTAGTGATTGTTTAGAGAGGATTTTCTCCTGTAAAGAGCTTTTTGTGTAGGAGGGTCTGTTAGATGTTTGCACACCATGTTTTGTCTTCAGTGGTGCCTGGGGGAGGGGCGGTGGGTGATTCTACCTCTTTGAGGATGGCGTAGAGCTCTTTGGAATTGGAGTTAGCATTGGAAATTCCGTGGTTTTATGAGGTTCTGTTAGCATGGATGATGGCTGATTTGTATGTCTTGGTAGCCGATTTGAATATGGCTTTGTGGTCTTCAGGAGGGGATTTTTCCCAGGTTGTTCCTGCCAGGCGATTGGCTCTGAGTTTTAAAAGATCACTAGAGAAACATTAATTGATGTGGGTCAGAGCTTTGGCTTTGCGGATAGTTAGTGGGGTGACAATGTCTACAGCTGTTGCTAGAGTTTTTAGGTAGATGTCAGCCAGTGCATCCTGGTTGTTGGCCAAATGGAGGATGTGGTTAGGTTGGAGGTCCAACATCAGAGGTGTGGTGCTGTCCTTGGTAATTTTGCGAGAACTCTGAGCCCATGGTGGTCAGATCAGGGGCATGGAGAGAGAGGGATGATGTCTTGCTCACAGTTGAGGTCTGATAGCCAGTCAAGGATGTGGCTTTTGATGTGTGTGGGGGCATTAACGGGGTGAGTGAAGCTTAGGGCACTTAGAGAGTTAGCTAGGGATATGGCATTGTGGTCTGACTGGTCATTTAAGCCCAGATTCAGGTCAGCCAGGAGGATAATTTTGGGGGAGGGCTTGAGGTTGGCATTAAGTACATGGAATAGGTCTTCCTCGAATGTGTTAGTCGGTCCAGTCGGTCTGTAGATAATATTGAGAAAGATAGTACAGGTGTGGGTGATAGTGAATTTAGAGGATAGGAGGTCACAGTTACCTTCCATTTTGGCTGTGTATTATCTAATTTTAAGGGAGTCCATGTAAATAAGGACAGCACCCCCTCCCTTAGGGTCTTCTCTATCTGCTCCCAGGATAGTGAATCTGGGGGGTGATGGCGAGGGACATGGATGGCAAGAGGCTGCATGTAACCAGGATTGAGTGATGGCTAGAATGTCAAGATTAAGGGAGGTGATGAGGTCATGAATATCAAATGCGTGGGCAGGGAGAGATCTCACATTGATAAGGGTGCCTTTAGTATGTGGAGGAGCATTCTGGACACATCTATGGATGGTTGCTGTGGGATTGTGCTGTGTTGGGGGTTTGTTACACCAAAAGCACCGGTGAGGGAAAGCTATAGTGCGTATGCAAGGGTGTTGGGTGGTGCTGGGTAGGAAGGTATGTAGAGGCCTGCTGTTGGAACAGAGATGAGTGTGCAGTTAACAAGCCTGGAGTTAATGCTGGGATATGGTTGGGCAACGCAACTGCTGATTTGGCGGGTTCTGCTACTGAGGCGCTTACTTCTAAATCATATTTCATAATGACTATTTCAGTGATTACCGCCGAAAACTGATTTTTCATTGCTTCCACTAAACTGTGCAATTCTGTTGTAACCTGTGTTTGTCAGGCAGAGGCTCATTCAACTGCTTGACCTATTGTTCACACTGACCATTAGCTCAATGAATGATAATTTATTCTGATGAGGTCCTTTGGGTATTATCTGTAAATTGGTGAAAATGATCTACAGTTTCAGTAAATATGTCCTCTATAAGCTTGCAGTAAAAGACGAGTTGGGAGGAACGTTCACATCAGTTGTTTCTCCCCCCTAGCTGTGGACGTTAGGTGTAATTTCTGTAACACTTCCTCTAGAGGTCCTTCTGGCACCTAATTGTCTGTTATTTTGTTCTTCAGATTGTCTCACATATCAATTTTCCATGACTCAATATCTTGAGTCAGCCATTTCCCATGCAGAAAGTAGTTCGTTCATGACCAAGCCAAGTAGCCAAATCAACCCCTACATACTGTGATGTCATGGATACATTGTACACATATATTTCAATTACTAACCTCCAATCAAAAAGCAATCTACCAGAATAATTTTTATCCTCAATTTACAATTCCACAAATTCCAAATTGCAATCACAAATTGTTTACATAAATGTAAAACTACAATAGGAAATGTCTAATTTCATGTATTAATGAAATTTCACACTCTCTTCATTCATCTCATTATATTAACTCATTCTTTTGGTACCTTTCTCTCCTAACAATTTTCCCACTGGGACCACGTAATTGTGTGCTTGCATCTGATGTCAGAGGTTTGGAGGTCTTCCTTCTGGTCTGCCCACCTTCTTGCCACCTGAACTTGCTTGGGATTTTCTGTTCTTCACTGTGTTCTAGTAGAGGAATATCCAGGTTGGGTATTAAGAAGACAGGCTGTTACACTACTGATGCCACCTGAATTCCTTTGGGCCCCATCCTGAGGAAAAATGTCTCTATAGTCATGTTCCCTTAAAGACCACTTTGACTACACAACCACCTTCACTCTGAGATTACCCATACCCAGAATGCTATGTCCAATTCCAAATCACATCTCAAAGCCCAGGTCCTTTGTCCATCTCTAGACTCTGCCACAAAGTATTGACCTACTCCATTGTCCCACTTGTGTGGACTTCTCACCTTTCCTCACCTCATACTTCTCGTTCTTGGCAGCTAATAGCCAATACTTATCTTCTCTCAGCTCTGATTCGACTTTGGATACCATCTCCTGGCCTCTTACATTGTTGCACTTCTGAACAAGGCAAAAAAAAGGCAACAACCTTGAATTATTGATGATTTAGTGGCTAATCGCCACAGGACCCATATACTCACAAACCCAACATTGAATTACATTACCACGTTCTCCTCACACATTGGCATCTACTGATAAAAGAGGCTTAGCTTTGGTGTTTCGTGGGAAGCAAAATGTTTGCAAAATTTCATCAGTAATATTTTGGATAATCCCGCAGGGTCTGTTGGGGAAATGAGTGCACAAATTTCAACTGTGCACCAATTTGAGCGACACCACGGACTTCAGTAGAGATAGTGTGCAACAGTTTAAAATAATGCAACCATTGCAGCACATGCCAGGTGCTGTGTCTGTTTCAATATATTGGCACTGATGTATAGTTTAGTGTAAATGAAAAAGGGCTTTGCTTTGGGGGCTTCCAGCATTAGCATATTACCATTGCAGCATGTGCATCGTTTGCGAGGATTAGATTCTGAACATGCAGAAAATAGAGAATTAAAAGCCTGCTTTGCATGGTGTAGAAAATGTGAAGGCCTTGGAAAATAAATGCCTATTGTTCAGGAAGTGTAAACATAGAAAGAGGCGATGCATGGAGCAGTTCTTCTTCCATGTGCAGGAAAGGATGGGTGAAGCTTGCCATATGTCAAACGGTTGAGCTAATGCTAGAAAACACTAGAAGCTTTGTGAAGCTTTTGTCAAGTGTCTGCTGGCACAAGAGGCTGGGGCAAGGAGGTGACATCAGTAAACATAGGTGGATATGATGTGCAGATTCTATTGTATCTATAGTTCGTTTTTGGTCTGGTTTTGGGGAAAGCCTATTTAAGAAACTGCAAGCTCAGATGCGGGGCATTTTGCTAGTTGTTGCGTCCATGGGAGAACTGGGTCTGGATCTATATTTTCATGGATCTGGACAGTGCCTCCTCTGCCTATCGTATTGCTGAGAAAAAGAAAAAAAAGAAACAGGGTTTGAGACTTAACAAACCCAGATTATGAGCAAAAGAAGAAAAACCTGAAGCAATGTTGTTTGAACTCCTGAAAGGATTCTCTCGTGTGTGGGTGCCCAGTCAGAGCTGTGCTCTTGGAGCCTAAGTTATCGTGCAAAGCCTGACCGAGATAGCTGTGACCGCTGCAGGTGGGAGATCTGTGTGTTGGTTTTGTGGAAGACGTCTGAGCTGTAGTCTGAGCCGAGCCCGAAAGGTGGGGCTTGATGTGAGCTGATGGAGATGAGCCAGTGGGGCTGGGGCATTTTCAGTCGCAATTCAAGGTTGTAAAAATATTGTTTGGAATTTCTTGCAGGAGATTCTTGATTTGCCAGATCAGTTTGCCCCAAAAGAGAATGTCCTCCTTTCCCACGGTACCCGACTAAGATGGAAACTCTCCAAATCTAAAATTGATCATGGGAATTATATTATAGAGGAAATTCCATTATTGCTAACATTAGAATAATGTCACATTATACTAACAGAGCAAGAAGGCAGGTAGTAAGTGGAAATGGTTCATAACGTGTGTCTGTCTCCATAACTAACTGAGTTGCATACCAAGGCTTGTCCCATCTACATCCCTAGTCAGTACAAGGGGTTAACTATGATACATACATTATCCATTAATGCGGTGTAGATTCTTAAAGACCAAAGAAAACTGTCTGTATGGATTGCATATTATGATATCCTTTTTCTAATAATGTGCATGGGTAAATCTATTGATTGTTTTGGCCTTAGCTGAGGACAGGGGGCACATGGAATTGGTGGCCAGACTCTTTACATAGGCAAGGTACTAGATGGGGATCTCAGTTTTTGTTGCATTACAAACAATATTATTCTCTCCCAATGCAAAGTGCCCTTCCTATGTTTTGCATGTGTTCAATGTAGGTGCAATGCTAATATTTTTTTCTGCATATTTCTCCTGGTTTGATGAAAGTTTATAAAGTTCCTCAGGGCATAATTGAAGAACATGTGTGTGGTTTATTATTGCATGGTCTGTTTATTTTGTGATACATAGAGTGTGAAGCTTGGTGCATCCAGTATAACCCGTGTGAAGACTCGGTGTGCCTAGCATGGTACAAAGACTAACATTTCTGTAGCCAAGTGTCCCAAATAGAAGTATAGCAGTAAAACATGTAACTAGTGTGCTTATTCCCTACATCTGAGTAACACGCTTATCCTACAGTTCCCCAATGTCAGTGATGATAGTCTGATGTGTCAGTGAGTCAGTCATAATCATTTTATTTCAGGTTATTAGCTAAGAGAAAAGTACAAAAAATAGATGTAATACAAACATGTATGACATCATGAATTAAAACAGAAAGGGGGGTAGCAGACATGCCTGATTTCATAGCAACAGATTTCAAAAGTAATAATGTTTCAGTAAAAGTTCTAATGTCCATTGAGCTAAGTAATAGAATCAACCAAATCTTTCTCAGGTCTGTATAAAGCAGCATTTGAAGAAGAAAGTAACACTTCTGCAAAGTACAGAATTTACACAGATTTGAAGACTTTGGGTTCTACCTTCTAAGTAAAGAAGCAAGACGAAGCACTTTCAGATGAAATGTTAAATTCAAGTGCCCTCTGGTGAATAGTCTCAATCCTATGTAAATATATTTTATCAACATTACACAACTTGTAGACTAAGTACCCTGTCATTAAACCATGTTTGTTTTCATTTTAGGCAGCTTGTGACATAAGGCCCACTGTCTAATATCATAATGTGTGTGAAGTCAGACTCTGAATACCACTGGTGCCCTGGACGGAGTCTTAAGTTGGCTGAAGGAGAATAATGGCCCTCTGAATTCGAAAATTCAGTCTTGAACATGTTGCATAGCAATTTTTGTCATACTTACAAAAAATATAAAATAACGAAGCAGCTGCGCTGTTCACACCATGCATGGACATTAGAAGCTCAATGTACATAGTTATTTATTGCAGAACATCTATCCTAAACTGGGTCATGCTAAGAAAATCTTATGAAAGGCAAAATCAATTGGAATTGGACTGCAGCCTTCAAGGAACACAAAGGATGCCCTTGGACAGAGAACATGATGATCCATTTAATTCACAGATACTACACAGAGCAATTAGTGGATGCAAGCACATTTACTGCTGGTGCTGTCCGCCTTCAGGAACACGTTTTTGGGAAGAATGATCTGGTAGGTAATGGCATCCAGGCACCCAGTGCCATTGAGCAGACATCACTCCAAATTGAAAAGGAAGCAATAGTGGAAATGTGGGTCAGTGTCCCTTTCATGTTGACATTTGGAGTCAAGCACTGTCAGTGTTAAGAGACCACAAACATCTCTGCCCCATTATAAATTGCATGTCTCCCATCTGCTCACCTTGGAAAATAGCCATAGAATTATGACATATCACAATCTGTGAGAGTCGCACCAGCCCATTGAGTAGCTTCTGGTAGACACCTGATTCCATTTCTCCCTTCCTACATCATTTGCCAAACCCACAACTGCTATTTTGTTTGACTGCTGCTGGCAAGGGTGCCCCATTCCCATACCCGTTGCATGGTCCCTCGTGCCCCTTGCAATCCATCCACACCTCCCAGTCGCCCTCTGAACATCCACCCATTATCCTCCTTATCTGCCCCTGAAGCCTCTCACTCCAGGGCGGCCTTGGTTTGTCTGCTCACTGGGGCCACCATCTTTATTTGTAGTTTGTTTATGGGAAGTTGGCATGTACATGATGTGCAAAGCTGATAGTTCATACCAAAATATACACATTTAATTTTAACAATGTCATCTTCATTCCGGGGTGCTAATAGCCTTAACCAACACAGTCTGGAGTGGCCCTGTTTGGTTTACTGTCTTCTAGTCCTCCTCGATACCCTTGCTTAGCTCAAGCCCTCAAAGACTCAGACTGTGGGTCATTACCACTGAGACCCACCCAAGACCTTCATGGTTAATTATCCAAAGTTGCACTATCTCCTTGATTATGTCAATGCAGTAGGTTGCATCTAATGAAACCAAGAAATAAACCTACAGTATGTGATGCAGTACTCGGTACCATTGGACATATCACTCGATGACATTTCTTCTACAACAGGCAGAGATGAGTATATGCCCATTAGGTACCAGAGAAGAGCTGGAGACATTTACTTGAGTCACGATTTGATGACTGTGGCCCATAGAGCACTGAAGACTAGGTTCATCGTTCAGAATGAGCTGTCCATTTATGCCTGGTTGGTCTCCCCCTAACCAGCTACTCTATGTTCAGTCACCTTGGTGTCCGTTCCCACCCCACTGAAGTGTTTCAATGTACAGTGACCCTTTGTGTCCGATCCGACTCCCCTGAAGTTCCTACATGTAACTGGTCTTTAATAGCGCCCTGATGCCTGAGAGTTTAGGAGCTTTATAAATGTAATAAATAAATAAATGAAGTCTGAGTCTGAGAATGACCTGGTGTATAGGGACTACAGCATTATTATGCAGCATGAACTATGAATGTAAGCGTCCCCCAAAAACGCACCCCCCCTTACTGAGAGGCAATGACGGACACACCCCAGGAGGGAATGAGACCAAGACCAAGTGCGGGTGAGATCAAAAGGGTTTTATCTAAACCAATATAGGGCATGCAAAGGACACTGCAGACTCTGAGTGCGCTCTGTCTGACAATAGCAAAGACAGTCCTACTTATTACAGAACTACATCACGCATGACACAAGCTATATGGGGCACATAGTCTTAGGGATTGGGTGGTGATGGCTAGGTGGTATACATTGTATACAGTTGCTTCTTCAGGATTGGCGGACGTCCGTGCGGCGCCACGCGGGATGGATGGGTCAGCTGGGCTCATCGGGGTGGAGAGCTGGGCCAGACATGACTTGTAGTGATGATAAGTGGTGATTCTGATACTTTGCCCTTGTGGCCAAACATTCACATTCATTCATCATGCTATACAATTTCAGTTGTCTTGTAACTCTTGCAATACACTGACCTCAGATCGAAAATGAGACAGGGACATTGATATATAGTAAGAAGTGCCCCAATACATCTGTTGTAAGGACACCTTAGGTTCAAACATGTTAATCCCATGAGTCCATGTGTGGGGTCAGGGGCACAGGAGGGGTTACTTGATTGTCCTGTCAGTGAGGGATGGTATTATGATCTGTTGGTACAGGGGTGGGTGCCTCCCTTCGAGGGTGATTAACTTGGGGTGAACAGGGATACTAATGGGCCATGGGGGCATGTAACCGGTGCACGGGAGATGGTGGGGTTTAGGACCAGGTAGCTCGTAATTCATAGAGTCAGGCTGTGGCGGCCTCTTGACATGGGGGAGGTGGATGCTTGAAGCGCGTCCAGCAAGATTGGGAGGGGAGGCGAGGCTGTACTGTTCGAACACCAGCTATCCCTGGCGAGCCTGGGAGGGAGAAGGGGGGAGACGACCTTGCAGCTCTGAGCCTGTCTCCCTGCACGGGGCAGTGTATCGTACCATTTGCAAGGTGTGGGTGGAAACACTTGGGGGTTTCTGGGTTGTGCACATATATTTACATTAGTGAGAATATAAGCTGGGTGACTTTGTCATTTGGCAGAATTTCATAACAACAGTTGACTTACGAACATGAGGTAGTGTTAGATCGATTGGTGAGTAAAAGAGGGTAACACATATTATACCCTAATACAGTCTGGCTCCAGCCCCTTGGTGGGCCTACATACATTTCAGTGGTTCATTATTACACTATGTACAGGGGATGTCAAAAAGCTATCACATATCATATGACCACTCTTTTACACAATAGCAGCAAACGTTAGTCAACGCGACAAATATCACAAACATGGTTACCACACAATACAAGGTGCCTCGGGGGTGGGCGAGGGTGAGGGGTGCCACCCAATCCAACTTAGAGGGCTTGGTACAGGGTGAGGGCATGCAGGATTGGGCTGGTTTTGGTTGCTTCCTAATGAGCTTGGTCATGACTAGGACAATGATGTACTGCGGAAGGTAAAACGATACTGTGTTTATTTTGTTGTTTGTTCGTGTCTGGTTGTTGAGCTCTCAGCAGATTTACCATGAGGTGGAGGCCAGGGGGGGAGTGCAGGCCTCGGTGAACGCGGTCAAGGAGGGGTCAGGCTGTAGCTTTCTATGTGTGCAAGTTGTTCTGCCTGTGTTAGGTTTTAGCACCTTTGACAAAAATGGAGTTATCTAGTACAAAATGGTACCTGTGTTGTGCCATATATGTGGTCGTGCAGCCTCATGTGTCGATCCGCACCCACCTCGCCTCCCGGGCCCTGGAGCGCGGGGGCTGCCGACGAGTCATGAGTCTTCACCTGGGTAGGAGATGTAGGCTAGAGGGGCGTCCTATCGACCTGCCCTCCCCTACATTTCCACCCTTTAGTTACTTAAGTAACGAATACCGTAATTCCCCTAGCCGCTCGCGTTCTTTTTCATCCATTACTGCCTTTTCCCATGCTGGTGTCCCCTTTATTGGCATCACGCTCTACATACTCCCCCAAGGCTTTCTCCCCTTCTAGCATACGCGTCTGGCGTGCAGGTCATATATATATACACCCCCCATCTCCCTCCAGGTCTACCCATACTTCTGTGTTCCACTCTAGTTCCAGGGGCTCTTTTATTCTTTTATTGTTGTATGATATAACCTATCTACTATATCCCCATCATAGTATATTGGCACCATTCTGAACTTTAACTCAGAGTTCTCACCAGTCTGTACGTGTACCTCCTGTTGCGTTCGTGCCACTCCTCTAGCATTGCCCATTGTCACCATCATCATTGCTCCACTGGGGACTGCGCCTGCGCAGCAGCGAAGACCCAGCTGGCACGCACAAAAAAATCAAGAGAAAAAACACAATGACGGGCATCAGCTTTTTGACGGCGAGTCCCATCCAGGAAGGCATCCATGAAAAGATGTTGTTGAACCATGTACTTGACTCTGCGCCGCCTTCCTTCTTCATGCATTCCCCCAAGTTGTGCACTGTGGTGATAACGTGCAATAGTGTCCCATTATCTGCGTCTTCAGAAGACACGAATGTGCAACACGCGCTCCCGATTTTTTGGAAAACACCTCCATCCATCGCCGTCAACAGGTCTAGGACATACCTGTTTTGCATTGTCATTAGTCTCAGAGCCCTTAGCTCTACCTTGATCACATTAAACCCTTCTTCAGTGTCGTTTGCCAGTTGGATCAACTCCCAGCGCGTGATCTGCAGCCATTGTGTGTTCGTTCGTGCCTGGATGCTCGGGACAAGGGAGGCGAAAAAGGTCTCTGCTGAACTAAATAACCTGTACCTGTCTGGGATCTGTGCCAACAGTTCTGAGGAGGCTTTTGATATATAGTTTGACGACCTTCGTTTCCGGGATATGCCCCCTTCGATGTGGCCCTCCGACAGGACATACAGAGGTGGCTCCTCAGTGGGTGGGGCGTTGGCTGCTAATCGAACCACTGTCCTACTTCCTTCTCTGATGTAGCTCTCTGGGATTACCATTAGGGCTGAGTGCAGGGTTGCCAGGGAACACGTGCCCCTCCATGATGGTGGGAGGTGCATGTACGCCCGTTTGCCACAGACCCAGTAAGTGTCCATCAGGGCGGCTGTCCCCTTTTTCATGTCTGGTATCATGAGCGTTTTATTGCAGTTCATGTTTCTTCCCAGATCATATTTTCCTTCTCCCAGGAAGCAAAGTTCCTTTGAGATTTCTTTCTGCAGCTTGAACGGTGTTTCTATGGCGCTCACCCACGTCAGTTTGGATATGTGTCCTGTCCAGATTGGGTACAGGTTTTCTCGATCCATTGTAGTTTTTCGGTTGGCAACCCTTGCAGTGCTTCAGCCTCACACGTTATCACATCATCCTTCCACTTGTTTTCAGAGAATAGTGTTCCTTTTATGATGAAAAATGGTTCTTTCAAGCATACCACTCCTTTGGCTCTTGAGTAGCACGTCTTCTCATTTTGCATCATTTCGAACAATACCGTTTGTGCCTGGAAGGTGGTCTTAATTCTACACAGAGTGAGATGAAGGAGACATTGGGCATTTGTGAGAGGCAGTTCTTATGGCAGCACGACCTTAGGTGTGCCTGAAGCATGGGGAATCAATGAGCACACATAGCAACTTTCAATAGTTGTTTGCTTAGCTGTGGAGCTCATGTCTGCATACCATTTATTTGATTGGTGTGGGTGTCTGGGATCTTCTATTGTGTCCTGCCCCAGGCCAGAGTATTCGTCATATTTTTTCCTACCCACTTCCCTCCTCCTTCTACTGCTTTTAAGGAATTTTTCTCATTCCTGGCTGCTCGTAGTAGTGTATCCCTTTCCCCCGCATCCCCCCTTTTCCCACTCGTCATACAGGGTCATGAAATTATTAGTCATTTCTGCATTTTCTCTCTTTCTATCTGTGACGTAAACATGTTATGTTGGTTGACTGGTTGCTGGGGTGGGCAGGGTAGCAGTGGTGTCATATAGCCATGATATAGCAGAGGGATTGCGATCATTTAAATCATAAACACTGACATTTTTTGCATTGAGTTGGGGCTTTGGGGGTGTAGTTGGGCTTTTACTTGTAACATTATGCTGCTTAGCCTGGTCGGGGTGAGGGCCATACCACCATACCAGCTGGAAACCATCCCATATCAAATAATTACCCTCCTTAAACGGTTTTGTTGCATTCTCCATAATGGTTCCATTACCTCCCCCTCATTTATCTCAATGGAGATAAATGCAACGGCCCAGTAAGTTACGAGCCCAAACATGATAGTAAAAAATAGAATTGCACAAACAGTCAAACCACATTCATACGAATAAGTCTGTAAATCAAAAGATACATTCCTAATTTCGATATCCCTATCTGTTGCAGGCTGCCTGTTCGTTGCCATGGTTTCTCCTACATGTTAAAACATAAAAACATATTATGCATACAGATACACTGAAATTCTCATTTCTCAATTTCTGATAGTACAGGAAAAAGAGACGGAGTGAGAGAGAGAGAGAGAGAGAGAGAGAGAGAGATAGAGAGATATATTTCATTTATTTACATTTTCCTTTTAAATTTTGACACACGTTAAATATACTTGTCATATATTGTCATTCAGTATTCTTGTACATCACGCAGAGACATTCAGTGTAGCTATTTTGTCATTTTGGCCACCTCGTATGGGCCATGAAATCTTGGGGCATTCCACCTACGTACAAAGCTTCTGACATAAACCATGTCTCCTGGCTCTAGCTGCCCTGTTGGTATTCATTTTTCTGTATTTGATGCGTCTGATTCTCCCTCGCATGTGAATGGTGATGCAAGCTGCCTTGCTATCATGCGGGCTGCTTTAGTAAGTTTTGTCAGGTACTCATTAAATTCCTCCCCCAGTACAGTTGCGCTCCTGTGGGCGTCAGAATGTCTGCGAAAGGGTGAGTTTGCTGTGTGCATTCGTCTTCCAGTCACAATTTCATGGAGTGACAGATGGTGGTCCTTGCTGGGCTGATTTCTCAGCTCGAATAGGGCCAAGGGAAGACAGCGGACACAATTTTTTTTAAGAGTGAAGCAAAGCGTTGGGAGTCTCCCTTTCAACAGGCCGTTTATTTTTTCCACCATGCCGTTACTTTGCGGGTGATAAATCGAGCACAATTTGTGTTTTATGCCCAACATTGATGTTGCTTTCTTAAAGAGATCATAAACGAAGTGCGTGCCATTGTCTGAGTGAATTACGTCGCAAATTCCCCAGAGGGGAATACCTCTCTCACCAGAAACTTTGCAGTGCACTTCGCATCAGGACGTGCACATGGTCCTGCCTCGACCCACCTTGACAATGGGCACACTACCACTATCATGTATCTAGCTCCATTGCACCTTTCCCCCATGTCTGCATAGTCAATATGCAGCTCTCTGAATGGGCCTATTGGCTTAGGTATTGTCCCTCTTAGTGTTCTTAGAGTCATGCCTGAATTGTATATCTGGCACCTTGTACATTCCATTGCCAATTTTGAAAGTTGTTCTTGCAACCCAGGTACGAACCAGTGTTCTTATATGTCTGCAGCAATGTGTTGTTTTGCATTGTGTGAGGGAAAATGCAATTGCTGGAAGGCCACTTCTAATAATGTAGTGGGCATGTGTTGTTCAGTTGCTGACTGGCTGCATCCCCTCTTTTCCCACAGTTCTTTTTCCTCTTCTGTTGCTCCTTCTTTTAGTTCTAATATTTGTGATATGGGCATGGTGTTGTAACCGTCTGTGAGGTCCTCCACTGTTTCCTTCCTCACTACGTACTCACCTGTCCTTTCTAACACAAAATAGGATGCTTCCTTGGCGGCAGCATCCGCTGCCGCGTTTCCCAAACAGACAAAATCGTTGTTGGTAGTATGGGCTTGGCATCTCACTATCGCCACTACAGTGGGATCCTTCAAGGCCTCCATAAATTCTTTCAGGAGTTCTGCATGTTGCACCGGGGACCCATCAGCCCTATTAAATCCCCTTCTCCCCCATCTTGCAAGTCCCCCATGTACCGTTGTGGTCATGTATTCTGAGTCTGTGTAAATTGTGACTGCACACCCCTTTGCAGCGTGCAGCGATTCAATCAATGCTATGAGCTCTGCTGCTTATGCTGAGAAATGGGCGGGCAGGCGCTGCTGTATTAGCACTTCATACTCACCTTCTTCCACTCGCACGACAGCCACCCCTACTTGTTTTTCTCCTGTTTCGGAATTTATGGAGGCTGACCCGTCTATGAAAAATATTTCACCTTCAGCTAGTGCGTTTTCACTCACTATTGTTGCCCCACTTTCCTCTCCTTGGAATGTCGCACAGTCATGTGCTTGTATGTCCTCCACGGTGCAAGGTTCTGAAATGAATCTAGCAGGGTTGTCCACCTTATATCTCACTACATGTATATTGGCGCTAAATAGGATTACTTCATATGCGGTGGCTCTTTGTGTGGTCAGTGTGCTTTTGGATCGTTCTAGTATGGCAAACAAGGAATGTTCCACATACAACATCACTGAACACCCCATTACTATTGTGGCACTTTTCTCAATGGCGAACGCAGCAGCTGCGAGGGCCTGTTCACACGCGAAGTGTCCTTGCATTACTCCGTCTAGTGTTCCACTGTAGTATGCCAAGGGCTTGTGCCCCAATGATGTTTTGCGAGTACTGGTGCACTTGATATGAGTTCTTTGAGTGAGGTGAATGCGTCGCACACTTCTGAGTCCCACTGGATCTCTGTATTTTCCTTCTATGCTTCTTTGAGTGCCTGAAGCAAGGGGCGTGTGTATGACGCATAATCTAAAATCCATGCACGGCAGTAGATGCACATCCCTAGGAATGTTTGCATGTCTTTCACTGTATTTGGTCTTCCTACATCTGAGATGGCTGCTACTCTGTCTGGAATTATTCTCTTGCCATCCTTTGAAATCAATTGCCCCAGGTACAACACTTCACGCTGACAGTATTGCAACTTTTCTCTGTCTACCTTGTACCCCTTTTGGGCTAGCAATGTCAAGAGGGCAATGGAGTCTTTTCTACATTCGGCTTCGTTTTTACTGCATATGAGCAGATCATCCACGTACTGAATTATCGTGCTGTCTGCTGTCATGTTTCCAAGGTCTTCATACAATATTCTGTTGAATATGCTGGGGCTCTCACAATAACCCTGGGTCAATCTGCAGTGTTCGTACCTCCTCCCCCCTAGGGTGAATGCTGTCAGGTATCTACACTCTTCTGTGAGTGGTATGGAAAAGAATGCATTCTTCAAATCCACCACAGTGAAGTGAGATGCATCTTTTGGGATACTGCATAGAATAGATGCAGGATTTGGGACCAAACGGAACTCTTTCTGAACGACGTCATTAAGTGGGCGTAGATCTTGGATCATTCTCCATGCCCCTCCTTTTGCTTTTTTAATGGGGTAAATGCATGTGTTACATGGGGAATTTGAGGGTAATATTATCCCCTGTGTTAATAGTGTGTTGATTGTTTCCTTTATCCCTTCTTCTGCTTCCCGGGACAGGGGGTATTGTTTTACACGGGCAGTATGGCTCCAGGTTTAAGGTTCATTTTCACTGGAGTGACCCCGTGTAGTAGCCCTACATCATGTGGACCTGCTGTCCATAACTGGCAGGGCACTAATTGCATGTCACTGTTGAAAAATGATGGTGGGGCCCCCACTACCGCCATGAGCTGTACTGGCACCATCTTTGCTGTATCATTATTTCACAAGGGATCGATATCTCCATTATGAATTCTCCATCACTCTCTGAGTCTGTGAAAAGCTCCTCGTCTGACAAATCTTGAAGTACAATGTCGGCATTTATGCACAACACTGTACGCCACTCACACCCATGTATGTCCATTGCAATTACAGCTATTCCCTTGACCGAGACTTGTACTGCATGTATGTCCAGTGACATGACCGTCCCTGGCACTATCTCTGGGCGGGCTATTGGACGAAAAACATATTCTGCTGGCACCCTCCACTCCAGCTTTTTTAACTCTGGGACCACCCGGGCCAATGTTTTTAACCCATGGATGAACTTATCTGGGTCCACCAGTATGCTGCGCACCTCTGGGCATGCAGCTCGTGAATATATCACTAGCATTACACGTATGGAGCACATTCCTGTGGTTGAGCAAATAATCCCTCCTCTTTTGGTAAATGAAACAGTCATGTTAAGCTTGCTGAGGAAGTCCCTCCCCAATAGGTTGACAGGGGATTGTTCATAATACAATAGATGTGCCCTTAATGTTTTTCCCTCTACTGTCACATCCAAATCTTCTGTGTAAGGAACTTCGACCACTGCCCAGAGAACCCCTGCATCTTCAATTGATGATTAGATAGCGGAAACCGGTCTTCACGTATACATGACTTCTTGGCTCCGGAATCCACCATAAAGATGAATTGCTTATTCCCTATCTCTGTCCCTATCAATGGTTCCTCAGTTGCATTGAAGGCTGTCGATAGGATTGGACACGCATGTGCTCCCTGTGGGCTGTCCTATGCTGGGTGTCTTGTCGTTTCCCCTTGACTGAAGACATTACCTGACACCACCGCTACTCCTCCATATGGGCCAGGTGCGCCATTCGGAGTAGTGGTGAAGGGGTTGTTTTGTGTGTAGGGGAGGTGTTCGCTACTTTGTGGGTGTTGTTGAACATTATGTGGTTGTTCCCTATTTTGCTCTTGCCCTCTGTATTCTTGTTGTTCTCTCCCCCCGTCCTGGGGCAATCCGTAGGGGCTCCCTGGATGGGGGTGCCCGCAATACTGATCATCTTGGCATGTTGGGTTCGGTCTGCTTCTACACTTGCGTGAGAAATGTCCCCACCTCCCACAATTCCAACAGTTTCCTTGTTTCCCTCTGGGTCCTGGTCCCCCTTTTCCGCCATTACCTCCATATCCCTGTCCATCTCCTCTGTGCCCCTGTACCCACCTCTCCTGTTGCTCGGGTGCCACACTTGTCACTGCTGCCCTCCGTATTCCTCCTGTCCATTCCACTGTCTTTGCCCCTTGTCTGTCCAATTTGCAGCCATCCTCCCCTGTATCGCTACCAATCCCTCCTCCTCCTCTACATCTCTGTCGTGGGGGAGTGCTGCTACAGCTGCAGCGACCTTCACTAGTTTTGTTTGTATTAGTTTAGCTTCATCTGCCAGCCTCTTGTGTACCACCTCCTTCTCCCTTTCTTTGATTCTTTTGCAATGGTGAACTATTATGCTCTGTATTTCTGGCCATCCCTTCGCCTCGATCCCTGCTATTTTATCAAGCACTTTTTGGACTTCTTTCGGGAGACCCCTCTTTGTTGTGAAGTAAAATAAGGATGTTGATTGGTCATACGGCGTACCCGTTTCAGCACTCCACATCGCCTGCACTCTGAAAATGTAATCCATAGCCTCTTCCCCATCATTCATGGTGCATTGCATCACTGACTATAAATCTGGCGTGTACGGGAATTTTTCCCTCAACGCATCCCAAACTTGCGCTCGCACTGTATTGAAAGCAGCGCCATCATGTCATGTTTCCCAGGAAACCTGATTTTGCCCATACCCGGTCTGATTGGTCAACTACTGCTGACACAAGTAAACTCTTGACATCTCCTATGGCCAGGGGTACTCCCGCGGTTTGCTTCTCGAAGGCATATATCCAACTACTGGCTCCTCTGGATAGCAGGGGCAATGATTTTAGTAAATTAGCCTTATCCATTTGTGCCCAGGGTATGTAATTTGGTCTTTCCCCCCTCCCAATGTATCAGTGGGAGTTGTAGGCGTCCCTTACTTCCTCTCCCAATACTCACCTTTGTCCCTTTCTTTCCCACCAGGGCCATCCTTCCCATCCTGTTCCTTACTCTCCCTGTCCATTCTTGTTCCATTGCTCTTCCTGGTGTCTCCCCAAACTCCACTAAATCACCTCCTGTGGCCATCCCTAATCTCCCAGCTTCTTGCTCGTCCTCGTCTATATCACACCATAGCTCTTCTCTCCCTTCGTCCGCCACTTCTTCCCCGTCTGCACTCCCTACAAGGTTGTGTGCTCCCAGTTTTGCTATTCTTGTGGGCTCCTCTTGTATCCTGAATAGTATCTCCCCCTTTTTCCACCCCTCCTCATTTGATTAATCTAGGGTGTGTGATTGGGACAATCGCTCTGATCTTGTCGTGCCTGGCTCACTTTGTTCACATATGCTTTGTATCCTTGATAGCTCTTCTCTAGCTATTGAGAGTTGTGTATCTAAGTCTTCTGTTACTTTACGTATGTTCACTGATGGCGTACTCGCCTGCCCACTTGTTCGGGGGAAATCATATGGTGGCGGTGCTGTTGGTCGTGCAGTGGGGGCAGGGGTGCTGATGGGCACATATGTGGTGTCACTATAACCTTCAGCAGGTGCAGGCTTATTCAAGAGTGGGTACAATCTGGCTACCTCCACCGATCCCTCTTTTCCCCCGTCCTCCTTACCACATTCTGCTCTTGCTGATAGAGTGGCAGTGTTAGGCAGAAACCTGTGCAGTTCCCTCTGGAACCACTGCAAAAGGTTTAAGACTACAGGAGTTAGCAGTAAACCCAATTGGTAGCAGTCTGCACCACCCAGATTTACCTGGTAGCTGTGGCTGAGCAGTCAGACTTCTCTCAAGACGAGTTAGGCAGTATGTGGAGTATACAAGATAGGGCAATTTACACAGTAGAACAAGCAGACACGGATCAGAGCTTGGGTGTAAAGATATATAAATATTTATTTAAAAACACATCTATGAAAAACACACTGGCACTAATATGGCAAACAACTTCAATCACAGTTACTATAAGTATATATCAATCCCATAACGATATTTCGACAAGTCTAGGTTCAAAGACACCACTTATTTGCAGACAGAGGTGAGTGCTTAACCTAGATGGCACTCTAGTATTCGTTAGAAAGGGAGAGAAAAAGGCAGCGTATGAAACCAACTCAGTACCAACACTTTTACGAAGCAAATGCAAGGCAAGCAAGGCAGGGTCTACTGTAGATCACAAAGTTCAGAGGCCAGGCCCACTCAGAGAGAGGCAAGGCTATGTCCCAAAATTACCACAGTGGAAATGCACTTCAAGTCTTTGTAGCAAAATGTCACAGAAAGGTTGGACCAGTTTTAGAACAAAAGTTAAGAAGGTCTGGAGGCGACCCAGTGAAAAGGTAAGGATTTAAGACACCTCACGCTAACCGGTTCAAGGGAAGCCAGGCGGACACAGTACCTTGAAAGTGAAGAGACAGCTCCGGCAGGGGCAGTTGTTCCTGGTGGTGGATGCAAGTCGGGACTTTGCCAGAAGAAGAGATGATCTCATCGTAGAGGAAAGTTGAAGATCGTTGCACAACCAGGGAAGAGACCAGCCGCGGAGTGCTCAGTCACAAGGCACCAAATTTTGATTGCGGTACAGTGGTTAGTGTCTATCCCGTTGCCGGGGTGCTCAGCACGGGCAATTCGACCACTAGACGTCCTGGAAGCGAAGAAAAAGCAAGGGACTGGTTGTTCCCACCAGTCAAAGGGAAGAAGACTCTCCAGCAGGGAGATCTCCTCTGTCGTTGGGAAGTGTGAGTCGGTTCAGCAGGGCTCCACCGGTGGTGTCGTTGTTGCAGGTCGGCTCAGCTTCTCCCTCATCGGATTCTTAGGTCCTGTGGCGACTTCTGAAGTTCCAGTCCCCAAAGCCCTGCTTTTATGCAGAAAACTCCCATTCATTCAGCCTAGCTGTCAATCAAACATGCTAAGTGGTGAGCGGGGCGGCTCACCACTTGGGCCAATCACACCAGAGTGTTACAGAGGCGAACACATACGCCATTTTAAAAACCGAGTTCTGGCAGAAAATACCAACCGGTGAATTCATTTTAATTTAATAAACCGGCGGTATGACCGAGGCTACATAGAAAAAGTCTTAGCCTCGAACAATGGGAAAATCCCATAGGAATATATTTGCGGTCGAATATAAAAAGTAGTATCCACTGCCACCAGCCAAAACTCGATGAGGGGGGACGGGACAGTGCCCCCTCAAATAACAGACCCAGGGGTAATCGAATTACCCCTACCAGTACGTCCACAATAGGATGGTTTGTACTGGTTCTGTTAGTAAATTTAGGTATAGTAAAGCCAAAGGTGACTTTACATGCCCTGGGAGACAGTAGTCAGTCCCAGGGTATGGAGTCTATGGTGGGGATCACCTAGGACACCCCAGTGTTACGGCACGGAGGGTGCTGTGTAACACGCATAGCAAAACACATGAGACCCTACGGAGTAAAAGACCCCATAGCCCATAGAACACATTAACATTCAAAGAAATACCACAAATCATGTCCAAGAGTGGGAGAAAAAGAGTCTCACTCTTGGCAGGATGAAAAAAACAAACTCCAGAAATCCAGCAAAGCTGCAGGGGGACTCACTAGGTTAGGGAATTCAGCCTAAACAGAGAATTCTCCCTAACAGGCAGTGAGGGCAGGTTGATCAAGTGTGGTGTCTATTTTCTTCGGTGGGGTATTTCCTCGAATAATCGTAACAGGTCTAGTATTTCTCTCCTGTTATGAAAATGTTTTCCTTTGTATTTTAGGAATATGCAGGTGGCCACCATATCCAGAACGCTCTTATCAAAGGACCCTCCTTGTGGCAAAACCTGGGGGAGACCCTCCCCCTTCAGTTCCGTGACCCACTGGTCATGGTACTTAGTTATTCTTTCTGCATGTCCCGGTAAACTTTTACAAATGTGTGCTAAGGGTGTCTTTGCCCCCATTTTTAGACCTGTGTTACTCTATTCTCTTGAGTCAATCTCCTCTATCACTATACGTGTGTAGCTGTATATGTGGGGCTCTACTCACTGTCAGTTTCTAACGATCAACTTATACTTTTACTTAAACAAAAACATTTCTTTGTCAAATCTTACCAGGTCACACTTACATTGACCACATCACCTGGAAGTCACTTAAATCAGTATTAATATATAGAGACAACCGATTGCAAAAAAAACATAAACACACAATGTGCACAATATACAACAGACATTCATCATACTTCAGCATACACGCACAGCATTTACCCTCCCTGCCTGGCCCTTCGCCTTTCTCTACGGCGACACCCCTAACCCTCAGACAGCTTCTTTTGTTTATTAATATATATATATATATATTATTTTTTTTGTTCCCTTATGCGGACCTTGTTTTACCCCAAATAAGAAGAATAAGAGAAAGAAAGGCTAGTTCTAATGCATTTACCGTGTCTCTTTACTTAGACACCCTCAATTTATTTTTCCATTATTTTACTTATTCCCAGCACTGGTCGAGATAGCACTACGCGGTGCCGCCTTCTACCCCCTTGCAGAGTTAGGTTCCCGTCCTCTTTTCCCTTTTTCACTTTTATATCCTAATTGCCATATGCAAAGAAAGAGAAAGTATTAGAAATTGAAAGTCCCCTCTATGTCCCCAACTTATTTCCCCTTTTCCTCTCGATTCTTTCCCCTTTTAGTATCGCTCACACTTAATACTCACTTGCCTGTCTTGATCCGAGACTCTCCGGACTTGGTCCGTCCAAGCGGCGTGGCCTCGCACTCAATGGCCCCACCCGGAACCAACAAGCGGCACTAAGGGTTTTTTCAAACGGGACCCGTACCCTCTCACCCTAACTACGTGTGCAGGTCTCTGCGTACCAGTTGCCGTAGGTGGCCGGCTCTGTTTAGCATGCGTGCCGTGTGTCTCCACTGCGACCGGGGCCATCTCGTGCCAAGGGGACAGTTATTAAAATAAATCACATCTATTGGGTCACCACTGAATGTAAGCGTCCCCCAAAAGCGCACCCCCCTTAGTGAGAGGCAATGACGGACACTACCTAGGAGGGAATGAGACCAAGACCAAGTGCGGGTGAGATCAAAAGGGTTTTTATCTAAACCAATATAGGGCATGCAAAGGACTCTGCAGACTCCGAGAGCGCTCTGTCTGACAACAGCAAAGACAGTCCTACTTATTACAGAACTACGTCACGAATGACACAAGCTATAGGAGGCACATAGTCTTAGGGATTGGGTGGTGATGGCTAGGTGGTTAACATTTTATACTGTTGCTTCTTCAGGATTGGCGGACGTCCGTGTGGTGCCACGGGGGGTGGATGGGTCAGCTGGGCTCATCGGGGTGGAGTGCTGGGCCGGACATGACTTGTAGTGATGATAAGTGGCAATTCTGATACTTTGCCCTTGTGGCCAAACATTAACATTCATTCATCATGCTATACAATTTCAGTTGTCTTGTAACTCTTGCAATACACTGACCTCAGATCGAAAATGAGACAGGGACATTGATATATAATAAGAAGTGCCCCAATACATCTGTTGTAAGGACACCTTAGGTTCAAACATGTTAATCCCATGAGTCCATGTATGGGGTCAGGGGCACAGGAGGGGTTACTTGATCATCCTGTCGGTGAGGGATGGTATTATGATCTGCTGGTACAGGGGTGGGGGCCCCCCTTCAAGGGCCATTAACTTGGGGTGAACGGGATACTAATGGGCCGTGGGGGGCATGTAACCGGTGCCCGGGAGATGGTGGAATTTAGGACCAAGTAGCTCGTAATTCATTGAGTCAGGCTGTGCCGGCCTCTTGACATGGGGGAGGTGGATGCTTGAAGCGGGTCAAGCAAGATTGGAAGGGGAGGCGAAGCTGTGCTGTTCGAACACCAGCTATACCCGGCAAGCCTTGGAGGGAGGAGTGGGGAGACGACCTTGCAGCTCTGAGCCTGTGTCCCTGCACGGGGCAGTGTATCGTACCATTTGCAAGGGGTGGGTGGAAACACTTGGGGGTTTCTGGGTTGTGCACATATATTTACATTAGTGAGAATATAAGCTGGGTGACTTTGTCATTTGGCACAATTTCATAACAACAGTTGACTTACGAACATGAGGTAGTGTTAGATTGGTTGGTGAGTAAAAGAGGGCAACACATATTATACCCTGATACAGTCTGGCTCCAGTCCCTTGGTGGGCCTACATACATTTCAGTGATTCATTATTACACTATGTACAGGGGATGTTAAAAAGCTATCACATATCATATGGCCACTCTTTTACACAATAGCAGCAAACGTTAGTCAACGTGACAAATATCACAAACATGGTTACCACACAATACAAGGTGCCTCGGGGGTGGGTGGGGTGAGGGGCGCCACACAGTCCAACTTAGAGGGCTTGGTACAGGGTCAGGGCATGCAGGATTGGGCTGGTTTCGGTTGCTTCCTAATGAGCTTGGTCATGACTAGGACAATGATGTACTGCGGAAGGTAAAATGATACAGTGTTTATTTTGTTGTTTGTTCGTGTCTGGTTGCTCGTGAGAACGGGCTCTCAGCGGATCTACCATGAGGTGGAGGCCAGGGGGGCGGGAGTGCAGGCCTCTGTGAACGTGGTCAAGCAGGGGTCAGGCTGTAGCTTTCTACATGGGCGTAGGAAATGGGGGGAATGGGGGGACACATTCCCCCCCACAATTTTAAGTGGGGGGATATAATAGCTTTTATCCCCCCAGAATTTGCACCTTAAAATAAACACATTCTAGTGTGTTTTGTGGCTAGTTTCCATGTTCAGGATCGAACCCTGGCTGTCCCAACTGTGGGTGGGAAGCTTGGCTGCAGTGCCATGTGGAGCTGCTTGTAAATATGCTGGCAGATGTCAGTATCAGTTCTGCTTCTGCAGGCCGCCTGTAGTACCACAGTTGGCCTTGTGCGCCCCCACGACACTGTCTTGCTTAAGCAAGCTGCTCTTGTTTGCCAGAGATGTCGGAAGGGCTGGGGCAGGATCAGGATAATTGTGGCCACGCAATTAAAATTTCACAGTAGCACTGCCGCTCACCTGGAAATGTTCAAAATAATATTTACAAAATGGTGCAATTTCTTTCATGTGGCTTCTTTCCAAACTCCACACTGTACATTTCCACTTTAAATCACTTCCATGACCAGGTACACCCACTTTTAGTACATTAAGCGATCCACAGACACGCTGTACAGTAGAAGCCTGCCAGGGTAGCTCAGCAGGTTGACAGACCGATGCTGAGATGTTATATATTCAAAACAACAGGTTGTTAATCGTATGACTTGTTGCAATGCCTCATAAAAAAAGTGTTAATGTGTTTGGCCAGGGTCGGGTTGGGCTGTTTGCTTGCTTATATTCAGGGCGAAGGTGGGGATATTTCTGCCCCTGTAGTGAAAATTAAAAGTTGCCACCCATGAACCCCCTGTTTAATTTCCTAAAAACTGCAGTCAGCACAACAGAAGCATTTATTTGTGATTAACCAGTTTGACAAGCATATGCCATCTTTATAAATATAACCTCTGCTAAAACACAGAGGGGCACACAAAATACCAGTATATGTGTTGTGTCTGACAAAAAAAACATTTAAAAGAAAACTAGTGAACACAAGCAGCATTTTTCAATATTGGAAATTACTTTTGTTTTTTTATGGAAGTGTGAAATGCACATTTGGAAAGCAATAGTGTGCCTAGCAGGTAGAAAGCCTGCATAAAACGCAAAGGAAAGAGCACACAAATTACAGGATATTTGTGTGGTAGTCCAACAAATATCTGTCTTTTTGAGACAGCTACTAATAAATAATAATGCAACAAAGACGTTTTTGAAGTTTTTAATATAATCGTGAAGGCATATGTTATTCCATCTTTTTATAGAGGGGAAATAACCGGGCCAAAAAAAATGGGTAAAAATTCGGAGGTTTATAAATATCTCCACCCCGATATCATCCATTAGTAGCTCTCCACTGTTGGCCTCCACTACAAGTAGCTCTAGCTAACGTAAAGGTTAAAGACGCCTGCTCTAGCGCCTTCACCTCAATGTCACGTTTGTGTGTCTCATTCCTGTAGTGCCATAAAACACCTCACTGGGTCCAGGACCAGAACGCCCCCGCCCTTTGCCCGCATTAACAGAGCACGCCGGGTGTTCGCCCTTCTGCCCAGTACACACAGTGCCAGAACACACACACCTTTTGATCCGGTGTCTTTGTCACTGTAGTCCTGGGTCAAGGGCTGTGGCGAGGAAGGGGGCACATTGCTGACTGCCCCCCATTCACATTTGCTTTATCTTCCTTGTTCGCATGCAGTGGCAGACAACACCATATTTTTACCACTGCATTCAGTGCCCCAGCAAAACCCATCTTTCTTTCCACAATGCATGCAGTGCCAGCACACACACCATATAACGTTCTTCCCCCAACGCATGCAGTTTTAGATCTCCCACACTCCCCAACATAATGCATGCAACGCCTAAAGAAAGCACCCCCAGAACCCGCGCGCCCTAACTCACTTTAACACTTGCATGCATTCACTTTAACACTGCCCATCTATTTCACTGCACCCCACTACACGCAATGTAGGAAGACACACCCTTTCTCTCCCCCATCAAGCACATGTTATGCCAGAACACAAATCCCTCTGACTCCTTTCACCCGGATGCCCCATTTCGGGCCCTGCCTCTTCCCTTCACCCCTTGGCCCCATCGTATGCACTGACACACAAGGTGACTCGCCCACCGCTCCTGCTGCATGCAGTGCCACAGGGGCACTTGTGGGCCCTCCACCCCCCTTCCACTGCATTGGTGCCAGCCTTGCCCCTCCCCGGCACTCCATCTGGTCTGCATGGAGAGCTGCATGTGCCATTGCCACAGATGCCCCCACTCCCTCGGCCGGTCAATGCCAGGGTACGCTCTTTGTTGCCAGTCCGCTGTGTCAGTGTTGCTGTCCCTTCTTGGCCACATGAGTCGCCATGCCGACACTCTGTATCGCCTCCTGTGAGATATTTTTGGAAGCTTTTTGATAACAAATTATTCACCTTGAAAGATGAGCCTAGTCCCAAAAGAAAAAACCTTCCCCTCGTGGCGATATTTGAGCACTTTTGTATATTCCTGGCACTATACGATACTCAGTCCAATATTTGGAGAACCAGCATAAGCTGCCTCGTACAAACTGGGGGCAATACATGGCTGGGAGAGAGAAGTGGGGAGGGGATAATGGAACTACAGCACAGCACTGGTAGGTGGAGGGGGTGTCTCATAAAATTGAAATGCATGCATTTCTTATGCTGTCGTTGAAAGGCGCAGCTGGGGGAGTAGAGGCAGTTACGTGTCAGGTGGGTCGGGTGCGTCCATGTATCTTTCTTTCTGATTTATAATATTCCAGAAGTTTATAGATGCTGGTACTTCAGAGACTGTGCAGGGCTGGGGCCGTTACATGTTGGGTGTGCCTTCATAACCTTCTGTTCCTCTGACGGCGTTCAAAGGTCTGCCACAGAATTGTGTAATGTATGAATGTGTGGGTTTTATAAAGCGTAAACCTATGTGGAAAGAAGCCCCTGTACATAGGCGATGCACCCAGGTGGCCATTATGAAGCACTGGTCCCTTTTAAAGACCAGTAGAGAAGAGGAATCAATCACATGTCACATGTGCCCAAAGGAGCCCTTTATCTTTCTTAGAACAGTAAAATGAGAGACATTGAAATGGGGAAGATTAACATCTGCAGGTTTCCTACAAGGTAGTACTTAAGGCCATTCTCAAATGGTGCCGACTAGAATGGCTTCATTGAGCCCCTGACAAACTGGTCAAAATATAATAAAGATTTCTCCAAAATGTGTTTATTCAAAGTGCCAAAAGTAAGCCCCACACCTGTCAAATCAACCTCGTTTGAGGGGTGCCACCCTCCTTGGGATCAGCTTCACGCTCACGAAAAACCAAAGGTTTTTCATAATCTAGAATAGGGTGGGCGGACTAGTAATCCCACATTACCGCCAGAATATATGTGATCTAATTTGCTTTTAATGGGATCACCACTACCAACATCTGAATTCGGCCATCTTGAAGCGTCAGGTGGTTTAGCTGTCCCTGGAACACCAGGCAAGTATCTGCAGCGTGTAAAATACGATGTCAGCTTGCAAAAGTTAAAGTAGTCTGTCTGCACACTTCTGCTGCAGTGCCCTGTTCCTGCGCATAAAGAACATGCCCAGGCCGGGGGACAAACTGCACGTGTCCTGTCTGCGCAGTGCACTGCTGCGCAGCCTCAGCCTTTGTTTTTCCTGAATGAAGGCAAAGCCAGGCAGAGACACGTGCTCCAGTGACTCTGTGAGAGCGTGTGTTATTGGAGGAGACAGAGTGAGACAGACTCCTAGTCCGACTGCAACTCAACTTCCATCTGAGTCCTCAGCTACCATAAGGTAAGTCAATTGGCGTGGCCCCCCTCTCCCAGGTGCAGGGTGGCATGGGGAGGATTTATTAGAGGGAATGTGCCATTGCCAACATCAGGTATACAGTTTCTAAGCACGCGTGGTGCATTGCAAAACTGATCAGGAATCCTGGCCTCTTAATGTTTCATTATGAAACATTAAGAGGCCAGGATGCCCTGATCAGTTTGCAACGCGCCACACTTGTTTAGAAACCGTACATCTGACGTTGGCACACTTTCATGAATTGAAAAACCTGAGGCCATGCCGCTCTCAGGTTTTTCAATTCATGAAAGTGCGCCCCTGCCAAAGAGGAACATCACATTGGAATGGCTCTTCCTTACTAAGGGGCAGCCAGGGCTCACATTTAAGCTCCAAGCATTGGCCAACACGGGCTTGCAAGGCTGCACAAACAAAACACGGAGGCCATTCACTGACACAGCGGAGGATCAAGGGTGCACAATGGGAGCCGGTATTGACATGTACATGCATTTTCTATACAAATGCCAGGCACAACACAGTTTAATATATTATGTATTGCCTTTTTTAAGGAGAAGGGCATGATGATTATTTTTGCTGCTTACACTAGTGTCCCTAAACCGTCAGATTGTTTCTAGTTTATTTCCTTAGAGTTGGATCAAGCTGACCGCACCTGACACGTTACTCTGAAAAAAAAAATTACTAATTCTATGAATGTATCTATAACTGCTTCCCAAAATGAGACCCGGTCCCCCAGCTGGAGGTGACATCTATTGCTGTGACACTTTGTCCCTCTTCACACTCACTCAACATGCTTAGCATACACGGAGCAACAAGAAACTCTGTTAGAACATTTACGATTGAGGCATTCCGTTATAGTGTACACTGCCAACTCAGTCACTTCTAGGTGATCCCAAGTAAACATATAGAGAAACAAAATGCACAGTGGGGAGGTCACACGATTCGCACAAGATCACACAATCTGGGAAAGACTGGATTTTCTACAAGATGTCCCTGTACCCAGGCCTGGCTTGCAAAGTGCAGACACTGCCTGAGATATCAGGCTGACATAGCATACGAAATCCTCATGAACCCATATAAACTAAAATGAAGGGCCGCTACATGGGATGTGTCCTCTTTTCCATAGTAATGTCTAAGGTACAAAGGGAAAACACTTGATGTATGCTCTAATATCAGTAGGCCTCACTTAAGGCACACCCCTCCACCTCTTTCCACCAACTCACACCTGCTAGAAGTTTGGATGGTACCACACCTAAAACATGGTCTCTGACATGAGGGCTGTCTGCATTTCTGTAGTCCAAACCCAGCAGCAGCTGGGTCCACTTAACCTTTTATAAATTCAGTACCGTTCAAATGAGGGTAATAATACCTGCTATTGCATTGCCTAGAAGCAGAAAGCATCTAGCATGAAGCACTTTGACCAAAGTGTTATTGACCAAAGTGTTATTATATTCCATAATAGAAACAGTTACCAGCACAGGCCTGAACGCTGTCCCTGCCCAAAATAAACCATTTGTTGGTGCCCATCCTGCGCATCTCTCAAAAGAAATCAAGCGCAAATCTTCTGTAAGTATTGGCTAAGTTTCACTGTTTTATTCAGCCTGGCTGTTTCTGTCAGCCTACTTGAGTGGTCGCAGTGCAATCAGATTTGGGGGTAGAGCCTCGGCAGTACGGGGATTTAGTGACTTCTCTGTCTGTGTCCCCTTCCAAATATCCATGCTCTGACTATTTCTTAAGAGTTTATGCTTGCAGGTATCAGTGGGCCCTTTAAAAGTCATGGATCTGGCATGCCTGTTCAAACTTATTCTGGGAAGCTATATGGAGTGTTTGGTTATGCAAGGCATGCAAGAGAAAACCTGTGAAATGTAAGCCAGGATAGTGAGGGTGCTCTGAAGACTGAGGAGAAAGTGCTGAGTAAGTGTACAGATAAGAGTTGTGTGGGGTGCTGGCCATGGGGGAATGGAAAGGGAGGGACTGGGGTGCAGTAGAGTGTGGGACTGCAAAGTGAAAAAGGGTAGAAAGGGTGCAGAGGACAGAAAAAGAGAGGAGCAAGGGAGGGGAGAGATGGGGACAAGAACGGAGCGCAGATGAAAGATAGGGATGTAGTACAAGAAGGGAAAACTCCAGGACTCAGCGCCATTAAGTATATGTATGCTTGATTTTAATGGTCAATCGAACAAAAAAGTTTATTAGCCCTATTTAGGTTGATTACACGTGTTTCGGCTCGCCTGAGACTTTTTCAAATCAGGGCCATGGATAACGTGAAAGATCCATACGACTGTTGTCAGGTAAGTAATAGTGGGGTCAAATCCCCAAGTCCAAAAATCCTTTTGTTCTAAAATTGCACGTGTCGGCTGGTGTCCATGCTCACGAGGCCTGCACAAGGACGATTAGAAGTCGTTTGTTGAAATAATTGCAGATATATACACTACACCATACCTGTCTGTGCATTGATTGGGCCTGATAATACACACAGTGACCCCCCTCTCCCAGGTGCAGGCCGTCATGGGGAGGATTTATTAGAAGGAACGTGGGAGCATGGGCTCAACGCTCTCCCACTGCCCAGTGTCATCTGCGCTCCTGTCTTGTTCCTCTCCAGGAAGAGACAGTCACAGCAGGCTGTTCCTGCATCAACTCCCTTTTCACTCAATCCTACCTGCAGCCTAGGTCTGAAGTCAGGACTAACCTTAAATGAGGTATATATTCACCTCTGACCTGTCCTGTAGTGGGAGCTGGTGCCAGGGTGCGTGGCATCTTGCCTTGCGAAACAGCATCATGTTATTTGGGCTATTTTAGCAACGCCAGTTCTGGTTTAGATAAAGCCACTGACTTAGGGAGGTTTACTACAAAGCCCTGTGTAGTTAATAACTTAATTGGAGCTGGGAACATACTACTAGTGTAATACAAATGTCTTATCCAGGGATGCCTTCATCCACTCTATTAGCACTATGCATGTCCTTCACTGAACTCCTGCTAAAAACCAGCAATGGCAAGTGTTTGCTTGTCTATACGTATTGGGCATTTGCCAGGCACTGCTATTAAATGTCCAGGTACTTGCACCATTTTGCAGCTGCTACCATCAGTGGGTACCTAATACCACTATGGCAGTGCTTGGCAAGTGGCTTTTCCATGCCTACATTAAAGCCCAAATGGTTGGCGTTGCCAATGCTTGTTTTAAAACTGCATGTTTGTTACCCACCACCAGCTGACTAATGCATTGTAGACACGTTTTAATAGCGGCAACCATAAGCCATCTTGGTGACCCAGAAAAAAATAAAGCAGAGCCTCGAGATTCAAACAATGCTTGTTCTGCTATCCATGTAAATCCAGTAAATATGCTGGTGCTGAGGTATGATTGCAGCCCATACACTGCTATAAAGGGGCTCAAGTGGAATAGGATAGGATGGGTTGGCAAAACTCCATCAAGCATCTGCATTTAAAGCGCAGTTGAGAGTATTATAAAAGATCTCTCTAAATGTCCATTGCTGGGTGGATTTTATACTCTCAACTGCTTTTCATTTTCTTAATTTCTTTGGTGTTGTTTTCTTCTTTTCTCTTGTTTTATACAGTGATGATATATGTAATTTAATACATACTGCTATTTTAATTTTGTGAAAAGTCAAGTTCTTTAAAAAAGCAAAGTCCCCAAGGTGTCCCCTGTCCCCCCCAGATTGTATGGGTCTCCTACGCCCCTGGCTTTCTATGTGTGCAAGTTGTTCTGCCTGTGTTAGGTTTTAGCGCCTTTGACAAAAATGGAGTTATCTAGTACAAAATGATGCCTGTGTTGTTCTATATGTGTGATTGTGAAGCCTCACGTGTCGATCCGCAGCCACCTCACCTCCCAGGCCATGGGGCATGGGGGCTGTCGATGAGTCATGAGTCTTCACCTGGGTAGGAGATGTAGGCTAGAGGGGAGTCCTCTCGACCAGCCCTCCCCTACAACTACAAGGGTGCTCTGACTCACCCATGGAAGATATCAGGCCTTAGCAAAAACAAAGGCAAGACTGTTGAGAAAATCGGTTCCTGAACCAGGAATGAATATTGGATGAAGTGGTTGCCAGTTGCCTCCTTTGTCAAGTGACTGAACCACCTGAGAGGAATGCTCTTTTTTCTCATGTAACTGTTCAGTATTTATTGAGGAAAAGGCCTATATTCCATGCAACAGGAAGTGTGCACTTTCAATTTGCGTCATTACCGGTGCATCTTCTATTTATTTAAGACACCCGGATATACTCTATTTTCATCATGGGAGGTTCAAGGAATCACAGCAATTGTTATGGTGGCAATCTTGGGGGTTGCATTTGTTTTTTAATGCACTAATGGAATGGGTTCTTCAGGTTCAGCAATTTACACTAGCGTGGAATTAGACGTATTTAGGGTTTGGATTTGCTACCTAGTTTTAGCCTCTTTTTTTCTTATCATGTATTTGTTATTATTTAGTTCGTAGCTTTTTTCCCATGATGTTACTTTCATTCATACAGAGAGTTGATTGCATCAGCAATGCATGGGGCGACATAGAATGCACATCCTGCCACAGATTGTCACTAGACGACTTTCTGTGATAATGTAATTATATGTTTAAGCTGCGAGAGCAATATTAGTGATCTTCTTCCATTATAGTGACTTGGAGTGGATGCAGTTTGTTTTGTAGATATTTAATTGGAAAGAAATGCTTGCTATTAAAGTGTTACAAGCATTTCCATATCTTCCTGAACATGAAGTATGGCTCTTTGAAATGAGAATGGTTTATGTTAAAAAATAAATATTAGTTTATTAATGTGCATGGATTAGTTTACTTATGTCATATTTTAAGAAGTTTAAAAATACAAATGCAGATCATGGAGTTTAATTGAATGGAGCAGTATTAATACATTCGAGCAGCCGTATATGTTCCACATTTGAAAAATTCATTTTATATTGATTTAAAATTAAAGTGTTGGTTAAATTCCTAATGTTGATGTGACTTTATTTCACTTCGTAAACTATAGAATATGTTCAGGGGTGTCATTTTTCTGTATTATATTAATACAACATTTTATTGAACACATGAACATTAGTCATTTTGGTTCAAATAGTGTTCTGAATTGGGTAAATCGTGGTATGAACACGTTCATTTAGTGGGACAGCTCAGGGGTTTTTCTATCTAGGGACGGAAAGGGAGCCAAGATTATAAATCTCCTCTTTTTGCCACCGCAACAAGGGGAACAAGAAAGTGGCAATGTATTATCATGGACTTGTTTACACTCCTTAGTGTAGCCCAGGGGTGTTGCTAAGTCTGGAAAAGATCAGGGGCTAAGCTAATGACAAGACTGGCAGGATTCGGGCTAGCTATAGCCTCTTGGTTGTAGTCCCCAAGATTCTATCAGGGGCTACAACCAAAAGACACAGGGCTATAGCCCCCTCAGACCCTCCCGTAGCAACGCCACTGGTGTGGCAGACATTATGATTGCAACTGATGAGGTTTTCCCCAATATCCGGAAGTAGAATTGTGGAGCTCTATTGCTCAAGCAATCCCAAAACTAAAAACAAAAAGGTTCACAACACATAGGCTGGAAGAACCTGTGCGATGCAAAAATGCCCCATTGGTAAAAGGGCATTAATACCACAACGTCTTATTAAAATAGGATGTAGAGCTCAAACGAATCAATGTGTGTTGTTGATAAGCAAAGAGTATGTGATTGATTTATGCTCACCATAAACTCAATGTTTTGAATCTCAAACGTTCACTATACCATATAACAATGATGGAGATAAGGCCGCACTACACACACTCCTAAACAGAGATGTACCCAGAGATGGTCCTATGTTTCAGCTGATATGATGGACAATCTACAAGCTGATTGTTTATGATTTTCTCATTTTCAGAACTTACTCATCAAGATGATGAGTACCTTTGAAATATGGTCCAGTTCCCCTGCATGCACCGATCCATACAAGCGTTGACTAGAAGCATGGCTGCATCAGTGATGAGAAGACCAGTATCAGTGCACGAGCAGTAGTTGGAGTTAAGAGGAAGACCGTGTCTGGTGGGCTAATACCATGGCACCAAATACCTCGCAGCTGGGCCCACACGAATGTATACAAAAACGACAAGACTTGACTAGAATTGACCGGCTGCACAACAAAATCACGGACCATCTGGTCGTACACTATAACACTGTTGCCAGTGCATACACATGTAGCAGATTGGTTTTGAGGAGACAATGCAGCTCATGAAAACTGAAGTTGTAAAGAAGTGTTTTCGTGGGTGCTGAGACAGAATTCCTCCTATGCAGGATAAGCCAATGTGAAGCGTGTTGGTCTGCAATGTGTGTGATAGGTCTTGTCTATGTGATAGCTATGCAAATGTATTTGAGTAAAGATCTGTAGAAATTACAGGACACTTGAGGTTAGAGGTGCCACACGGTTGGATTTTACAGTGGACGTCAAGAGTAAACGTAATAGGGAGAAATGTCAAACAGAGGTTGGCAAGTTTCAGGAACACTTTTGTTTATTTGGCTGCTGTCTTCTTGTCTGGCTTTAGAATTCTAAATCTTAGACATTACCAATAACAGGATGGGAACTTTCATGGTCTGCAACAATACCCCCATCGGTTTATAGTCATAATGTCGAAACCAATAATGTCGAAAGTCATTTTTTCTAAAAATGGTTTTACCCATTTTTTTATCCCGAACCCCAAAATAAATATATAATTAAAAAAACCTAATTCGACATTTTTTTGTCGACATTTTTTTTTCGAAAAAATTGTCATTCGACATAATTTTTTCGAAAAAATGACCGACCACCACCCCCATCACTGAGCTTTGCCGAGTCTCCAGTTTTGTACTCTTCTATAACCGATATCACTTTCACATGACCCTTCTACACTGCAAATGCACAATACTGTGCATGATAATTAAACTGATCAAACGGCAACTCCCACCATCATTTAAATACATCATCTTCCTTTTACAAACAATTTAACAGCAAGCTGTTTTTATTTTATTAAAGCAACTTTTCTTAAGTAATTAAATGCCGACTGTAGCAAACTCAAATTTAAATGTTAATTGAAGCTAATTAGCTTTTAAGGGACTATAATTAGGCACATACAATTTCAGTCATGGAGTCTGCCTGGCAAAGGCGTTTAGTGTCATTTGCATTGATTTGCCTATCGGGCATCCGAGGTCACTCCTAGCAAAAAGCTTCAAGTTGAATTTCACAGACCAAAAAAGCAAAGAGGCAAGCGCGGATGTTTATCAACTTTTCTGCCAAGGCAAGCACGCTTGTAATGCTTATCTTTCCAATTCTGTGCTAAACTAATTCAAAGCAGAACGCAGAGTTACCAGGTTTGAAAAGCAAAACAGTGTATGATGTTCATTGGGGGGTGACATGTTGACAAATGCATTCTGCCGCCTGCTCCTGCGGAGGCTGCATTTCTGCATACCGAGTTCTGATGGGTTTATTTAGGCATATTTATTGAAACTGTCGGTTCCCATTATGGGGAAAACAAAAACAGCTATGCACTTCCCGCTATGTATAAGGCAAAAACACTTTCAAGAACAACCTTTTTTGGCCGCTATTTCAAGCCTGGACATGGCTTTAAGTGGGATGTAAAAGGGGGAGCCGCTTGAGCCAAACAATACACAACGAGACCGTGCAGCCATGCACTCATGTACTTTGGGTCACTAAACATTGCCTGAAATGTTATTATTGGCATCCAATCCGAGTATTTTAAATTCATGTGTCTGGGGTCTACCAATGAATCACTTTCTCTCTCTATAAACAATTCAATCCGTGAGTAAATCACCACCATCATGAGGGGGATAAAGAGCGCCAGTGAGGTGTGGTGGGGATATGCATACACTCAGAGAGCATTTCGGGGAACATAAGCATGGTCCCAGTGTTTTATATTTCAGATGTCGATGTGATAGTAGTGGTTCAATCATGACACTCTTCTGGGCATGCAATACACACTGGGCTCCTGCGTCGGACTGGCCCTCAGATCCAAAAGGCAATTCATTCCTTTTGTGACAGTCTGTTTGAATAGTACCCGAGGGGGAGTGATTTGATCAAATCTAATGCAAATTGTGCAATTTAACGAATATGCATTCGGCAAAAATGGCCAAAACTACTAGCCACATAGTGAAGTAACTCTGAAGTAGCTCATCAAAATTGCCCACATTGGCCCACTTTGAACCAAAAAAGTGGGCCACACTAACGTTTTGTATTTTTGGTTTGGGCATTACCCTTTTGCCCTATAGGCCAGCCCGGGCCTTCTGGGCTCTATGTTCATGTCATTTTTATCACAGCAATTACCCTAAAGGTGGCCCACGTTCATTTATACAAATTGTTGCAAAGTGGACTGAGGCCTCCACAAAGGCCATGACAATTGGGCCTTGGAATAGATATAACATAACAGAACTTTGCAAATTCAGTGAAAGAAACTTTAGTTGAGAGGCTATTAAGATACACAAATGTATCACGATTAAAATCTATGAAATTCGCCGAGTGTGGCAAGTGACGACTATCTTAGCTCAGAACCCTTCCCCGTTGTTCACAACATGATCGCATACCTGGACATCTACGCACAGGGACTTTGAGTTATGATTGCTATCACTAGCCACATACCGCCAAATTGCATGGGTTTGTTGACATGATTTTTTTTTATTTGAACTGTCGCTTAACTAAAGTTTTTTTCACCGGATACACTGCCAGAAGTGAGTACGCATTGGAACCAAATCATACCCTTGATAACTTTAAAATTGCAGTACTGAAAGGTAACTTTAGGCCAGAAAATGCACGAAAAACATACAAATTCAAATTCATACAGATTTTCAATACACTGGATGATGGTGCAGGGTTGTCTAACTCCATATTCCTGGCAAAATATTTGCACACATTTAGAATCTTCTTCAATAAACTTGATTCAACACAAGTCATAAAAGCAGATACATACATTACACCACACATCATCAATTTTGAAAATTAAACAATGTATGTTTAAAATAAATCCCGTTAATATTACAAATGGTAAAACAAAGTCCAATAGAGTTCATAGCAACTTAATCAGCCAGACCCAAGAAAATAGAAATCACCACAATACCTATACATATAACAAGGAGGAAAAAAGTGCAAACAATAGCATATATATATATATATATAATATATACATGTAATATATATATATATTACATGGCCGCGGTAGCGGCCATGTAGTTATGGTTAAGTTGGTGTTTCCATAGGAAGAGCACTTTTTGGGCAGCTTATAACTTCGCTCCCCTGGACCAATCCTCACCAAACTTTGCAAAAAAAATATATGGCCCACTCTTAATTTTTTTTTGCAAAGTCTGGTGAGGATTCGTCCAGGGGGGGAAAAGTTATACGGGGGGTCCCAAAACTTTTTTTTTCCCATAGACTGAATGGGAAAAAACTTTGCGCACGGCTACAGCCCGAACCGCTGGACGGATTTACACCAAATTTGCGGCAGTAGTGGCGGCCTGGTCCCGAAAGCGTGCTTTTGCAAATTTGGTGTAAATCCGTCCAGTAGTTTTTTAAAAAATGACCAAAATGTAAGGCAAATAAATTAGTGATATCTGTGTTCGCTTCGCGGACGGACTTCCCTGTTCGCTCCGCGTACAGCACCCCGATTGGCCCATGGCCTTGCGTCATGTCCGCGGACATGTGACGTGTTCGCTGATTGGACGGCGAGGGGCGTGGAGCACGTCAGATTTTCTGAGGCGCCCGCCATCTTGTATTCGCCGTCGACCGCATACAGCGCGGTGAAACGTGGATAAAAAATTGTATTTAGTGCCCTGTGTTGGTGTGTAAGAGTTTTTGGGGAGGGTGGGGGAGTATGAGATAGGTTCAGTGTTTAGTTTTTTTATGTGCTAGACGTTTTTGTTGCGTTCGATTTGTCCGCGGAGAACACGGCTGTTCTGACATTTTGTAAATAAACTAAATGGTGGGGTGTTTAGAGGATGGAGTATGTGTCATTTTTGTTCACAAGGAAGGTAAAAATGAGCTATGAACACTCGCAGTGTACTTAATTGTTCGTAAATACACAAACTGGGGGTGTCCTCAGGATGCTGTCCGTATTTTAATCTGTCTAGTTAAATGTGTTCTAAGAACACTCGCGGTGTCCCGAAATGGTTGCAATTACACAAAATGGGGGTGTTCTGAGAACGTTGTTTGTATTGATTGTTGTCAGGGTGAAAGTGTTTTAAGACCACTCCTTTTGTCCGCTAATAGTACAATTTCCTATGGGCGTCAATGACTTTTTGTCCACTAAAGAAACGATAAATCCGGCTGGTGTGCGCTGAAATTATGTGATAATCCTATGACTGGCGCTATTGACCTGGCTGACTTGCTTTTGCGACACTAAATCATATCCCCCGCCCCTAAGCCTGATATTATCAAAGCATTCATATTCCCCGCCTCTCTCCGTGACGTTACAGGGTGCGTCATCAAACGCGCCCAGTCCTCTCCAGTCCTAAGTGACTATACACAGAACCCGGAAGACAACACATATTATGTCACAACACAGCGCGCCACAATTCGGAAAATGAAACAGTGATTTAAAAGCAAACTGCAAGATTGTAAATTTTGTAAAGTACATTTATTTGACATCAAATGTTTAGAGAATATTCAGCAATTTGCATTTGTCTTTGTTGTCGATCCGCAAAAGTTCATGTTGAGGCACGCAATGTTCCTTTGCGGTACCGAGGGTGTTAGATCAGCTTACAACTCAGTGCACCACAATTCGGAATATGAAACTGTGGTTTAAAAGTAAACAGCAGGATTGTACATTTGGTAAAGTACATTTATTTCACATGAAATGTTTAGTGAATATTTAGCGATTTGCTATTGTCTCTGCTGTCGATCAGCAAAAGTTTATTTGGAGCCACGCGTTGTTCCTTTGCGGTAGATAGGCTGTTGGTTTATGATAAAAGCAGTAAATGGTTGCTCTGATAATCGGAAGGTTGCTCCAACAACGAGCCATTAGACCACCCTATTGGTTGGTATGTTGTTTGTAGCTGCTAGTACTGCGTAAGGGCATATTGGTCCTTGGCGATTGTCCCATAAAATAGTGAGGGTCATGAAGTTGCATATTTGGACCTGCACCTGGCAGTTGAAGACTCCATCCGCTGGAGTCTTTAAATCGTGACATAGGCAAAATGGGACCACATACCTGTTTTAAAAAACATAAATTAGTCTCACCAGCCGATCTTCATTAAAAATCATCATTTTAATTATTAGGGCGGGAAACTATTTGCTATCGAAGATAGTGCAACGGCGTATGTTAGTAATAAAATAATAATATTTCCCCATTCATATAGCGCTAAGAACCGTGAGGTATCTAAGCGGTGCTTATTATTAACCACGGTGTGTGGTGCTCATTTATCGACCACGGAAGGATGAAAGGCTGAGTTCGGCCTTGCCGGGAATCAAACTTGCGTTAGCAAGCTGTGCACGGATGTCAAAGCGAGCGTTGTACTCGCTGTGCCACTTGACAGGCTACAGTGAAGTGGCACAGCGAGTAGAGCGCTTGACCGCCTATAGACCAGTTAAATTATTTATATTAACCCACCCTGTGTCATCTGCCTTTTTCAGAGCCCTCTAAACGACAGGGGATCAATTCGGCGGTGATAGTGCGCAGTAGAAAACATTATGCCACTTTCAACGAACAAGTTCAACTGGAGCGGTCTTTAATGCTACGCTATTGTAATTATATTTGGTATAAAATAATCTAAAGGGTTACTTACAGTACAATTGCAATTTCCATTGTCTACGAGTGGTGCAGTCCCAAAGTACGACTCTGCATGTGCCAATGATCTTTCGCATAGTGATATAATATATAAAAGTGGTTTCGTTTCAGAAATTTCATACTTATCTTCTCTTACGTTTTAGCAACACTACTTCAAGAGAAGTCTTTCATCACAATCTTTGTCTGTCAAGTACAAAACACAATACAACCTTATAGTCCACTTCGTGAGCCTCTCCGGGGCCCGAGAAAAAAATGGAAGCAGCTGACCTTCACTGTGAATGAGCATAAATTCTTACTTTGCAAAATTCTGTGTAAAGCCATCTGTAGAAGTTGGTTTTTGCACGCCATGTTTGTATATTGTTTGCGTGATATCAAAAAAAGTTTGTTTAAAGGACGTTATGGTTCTAAGTACAGCCGAAAGACCCCTGAAAATAGCAAGTTATGGTAAGCTATGAAAAATAACTCGCGCCACCACCGTGCACTGCTAAGACTAACACCCAGGACATCAAAGATGACATCGCAAATGGTATTGACGAAATCACTGATGACATCACATGTGTATGTACTTTTCATGGAATTTGTGTACTAGGTATTTTTATTATAATGTTCCAAAAAAAGTTTCAAGGATATTGCAATAAATGTCATACCGTTATTAGTGCTTTGAACGATGCATTGATATAAATTGCATTGTATTATGGGATTCTATCTAGTATACTGAGCTACTAATGGAGAAAGATAGCATTGTGTGCAGAGTACAAGATGAAAGTATAATATTTGTAATGTTAATTGGGGTCATTACGACCCAGGCGGTAAGTACACCAACTTTACCACCATGGTGTAAACTACGTTTACACCATGGTGGATGGCGGATTTACCGCCCAATTCCAAGGTGAGTGGGGCGGTAAATCCACATTTCCCATTTACCCTTCCCCATTCCCATTTTTGCCCCATAGGGCATAATGGGAGTGGGGAAGGCGCTAATTACGGCACCGTAAATTACGGTGCCGTAATTAGCACCAAGGCGGTTTAGCGCCATGGATTTTAACGGCTGCTAAAAGCAGCCGTTAAAATTGGAATCAGGCGTTAAGGGTTAACGACGGCGTTAACCCTTAACGCCTGAGTTGTAATGAGGCCCAATATGTTGAATAATGAAATGATAATTGTCCTGAAATGTTTGGAAATTCACAAAATGGGGTGTTCTGAGGACGTTATTCGTATTGTGTGATTGATTAGCTGTATGCAATGAGGGAATGGCACAGAGAGTAAAGTGGATGCCGTCCGCGGACACTGCGACTGTTCGTGGACAGGGCATGCTACATCTGGGTTTTTCCAGGAAATCCAACATGGAAAGAAGACTGTACGGATCAGCCAATCAGATGTCGAGGTTGTGGATTTGTGTTGAAAGAGACTGTGTGTGGTGAAGATGGCAGAAGTGAAGAAAGTCAGGGTGTTGGTGCTCAGAGATATGTTTGTGCATGGTTTACAGCAGTACGCTGAATGCAGGCACGTTGCAAATAACTTTGAAGTCAAAGGAGTGGAGGTGGTGTGGAGCACTGTGCCTGATTGCAATGTACAGGGAATTGTACAAGTTTGTGAGGATATGGCCACGATGAACAGTCCGCATGTGGTAGTTTTGCACTATGGTGCTTTCCATTTGGGCAACGTCAGTGCCCCTACTTTGTTGGCTGATTTGGAACGCTTGGTTCAAGCCGTAATGAAGATCCTTCCAAATGCGAAAGTAATTTTTTCTGGATTACTACCTAGGGCAATATGGGACAATAGTTCATTTTTTTGTCCTCAGCAAAACATTGCTAGGTGTGTCATCAACCGAGGCATGTGTGCCTTCATGCTTAGAGCTGGTATGTTCTTCGTGTAACAATGAGAATATTGATGCCAGTAATGCTGTTAATTTTAAAGAAGATGGTATTTCTTTATCTTTTACGGGAAATGCCTTTCTATTTTGGAATGTAAGGGTTGCTTTGGAGAAGGTTATGTGAAGATTTTAGGAGTAAAGTAAGAAAAAAAAACAAGAAAAAAAATACAAAATAACAGGTGTCTGTCAAGCATCTGTAAAAAAAGAAAACAGCTCTTTTCAGAGCCAACTTCAAAGGGGAAATGGGGCACACTATTTAAATTAACATTCGCCACGCTCAGATTTTCGATATGTCCGCGGACATGGTGGTAGTCCGCGGACATGAAAATCACTACGAGGGGGTTTGTATGTTCTATGTTACATGTATATGAAGTCAGGGATATTATGGTTAAGTTGTGCTACTAAAAACCTATGAAATTCAGTGAAAAAACTTTGTTAAAGGGACGTTATGGTTAAGTTGCGCTACTAAAAACCTATGAAATTCTGTGAAAAAACGTTGTTAAAGGGACGTTATGGTTCAAAGTAAAACCGAAAAACCCCTGAAATTTGGCAGTTATGGTAAGATAAGCAATCATAACTCGCGCCGCCCCCGTGCACTGCTAACGCTAACACCCAGGACATCAAAGATGACATCACAAATGTCATTGATGACATCACTGATGACATCACATGTGCATTTACCTTTCATGAAAAGTCTGTACAAGGGGATTCTTAGTGTAATGTTAATAAACAAAGTGTCAAAGATTATTGGAATAAATATCAAGTGCTAATCAGTGCATTAAGCTATGCATTGATATAAATAGCATTGTATTATTAATTTCAATCCAGTATACTAAGGTACTCATGTAGAAACATAGGCATTGTGTGCAGCATACATGATGGAGGTGCAATATTCATAAGTTTGCCATGTTCAATATTGAAATGATAACTGTTTTCATATTAGAGTTTTGCGTACAGTAAAACTTGTGATAAGTAGGTAATAAAACCCACATACTACATAATTGCATTATTATCCACAAATCACAAAGAGACAACACCACATACAAATATGAATATATACAAGGGAATTGAAGTAGGAACAAGAAACAGCAATAGTAGCAGAAAGTGTTCATAACCTAACTGATTACCTTTATGGAGAGAAATGATTGCTCTGTTTCAAAGCTGTTACTTACCCTATCTATATGTGTCTGGACCCTAAGGAAAATAGTGTGAGTACAACATATAAAAATATGAGCATATACAGGGAAAGCACAGTAATAAAAAAACATCAAAACTATCAGAAAGTGCTGAGAACTCTACTTATAATTTTAATGCACAAAAAAGATTGCAGTCTTTCAAGGTTGTGTCTTCCCCTATGTATATGTTTCATATGATATGACTGGACCATAAGGGAATTATTGTAAGAACATACTTGAAGGATAAGTCTACAAATATAGTACATTTACAATTTTTAGTTCCTGACTGTTACTGAAGAAAATCATGTGGCCTAGATATGTCAGGAAAGGAAAAAAGGTGGCGTCAGACATGTGATGTCATTAGTGATGTCATCAATGACATTTGTGATGTCACCTTTGATGTCCTGGGTGTTAGGCTTAGCAGTGCACGGTGGTGGCGTGAGTTATGTTTGCTTAGCTTACCATAACTGGCGAATTTCAAGGGTTTTTCGGTTTTACTTGGAACAATAACGTCCCTTTAACAACGTTTTTTCACTGAATTTCATAGGTTTTTAGTAGCGCAACTTAACCATAACGTCCCTTTAATAAAGTTTTTTCACTGAATATATATATATATATATATATATATATATATATATATGTATTCAATGAAAAAACTTTGTTAAAGGGATGTTATGGTTAAGTTGCTCTAATAAAAACCTATGAAATTCAATGAAAAAACTTTGTTAAAGAGACGTTATGGTTAAGTTGCACTAATAAAAACCTTTGAAATTCACTGACAAAAACTTTATTAAAGGGACGTTATGGTTAAGTTGGACTAATAAAAACCTATGAAATTCAAAGAAAAAACTTTGTTAAAGGGATGTTATGGTTTGAAGTAAAACCGAAAAAACCCAGAAATTCGCCAGTTATGGTAAGCTAAACAACTATAACTCGCGCTACCACCATGCACTGCTAAGACTAACACCCAGGACATGAAAGATGACATCACAAATGTCATTGATGAGCATTTAATTGAATTTCATAGTTTTTTATTGGTGCAACGTAACCATAACGTCCTTTTCAATGGATGAAGACCACTAGCATCCTAGGTTCTCAAAGTGGGAACCCGTGGTGGTAAAAAAAAGATTTTTCTTCCCAAACCGGAATGCCTGCGGCGTCCCGGTGTATGAAGGAAAATCTTTTACCAAGATGGACACCATGGAAAGGGAAGGCAGGGTGTATAAAGAGAACACAACAGGGCACGGGTAGGGGGGACCGGGAGGGAGACACGGGGCATGAGAGGGGTGTGGGGGGTAACAGGAGAGAGACACGGGGCATGAGCGGGGGTGGGGGTATCAGGAGGGAGACACGGGGCATGAGCGGAGGATGGGGGCAACAGCAGGGAGACATGGGGCATGAGCAGGGGGTGGGGGCAACAGCAGGGAGACATGGGACATGAGCGGGGGGTAACAGGAGAGAGACACGGGGCATGAGCAGGGGGTGGGGGGTAACAGCAGGGAGACACGGGGCATGAGCGGGGGTGGAGGGCAACAGCAGGGAGACAGGGGGCATGAGCGGGGGGTGGGGGGAACACGAGGGAGACAAGGGGCATGAGAGGGGGTGGGGGTAACAGAAGAGAGACACAGGGCATGAGCGGGAGGTGGGGAGCAACAGGAGGGAGACACGGGGCATGACGGGGGTGGGGGGAAACAGGAGAGAGACATGGGCATGACCGGGGGGTGGGGGGCAACAGGAGAGAGACAAGGGACATGACCGGGGGGTGGGGGGTAACAGGAGAGACACACGGGGCATGAGCAGGGGGTGGGGGCAACAGCAGGGAGACACGGGGCATGAGCAGACGGTGGGGGGAATACGAGGGAGACACAGGGCATAAGAGGGGGTGGGGGGCAACAGCAGGGAGACACGGGCATAAAAGGGGGGTGGGGGGTAACAGGAGAGAGACACGGGGCATGAACGGGGGGTGGGGGGCAACAGCAGGAAGACACGGGGCATGACCGGGGTGGGGGGCAACAGGAGAGAGGCATGGGGCATGAGAGAGGGGTGGGGGCAACAGCAGGAAGACACAGGGCATGACCGGGGTGGGGGGCAACAGGAGAGAGGCATGGGGCATGAGAGAGGGGTGGGGGGTAACAGGAGAGACACACGGGGCATGAGCAGGGGGTGGGGGCAACAGCAGGGAGACACGGGGCATGAGCAGACGGTGGGGGGAATACAAGGGAGACACGGGGCATGAGCGGGGGTGGGGGAACACGAGGGAGACACTTGGCATGAGAGGGAGGTGGTGGGTAACAGGAGAGAGACGCGGAGCATGAGCGGGGGGTGAGGGGCAACAGCAGGGAGACACGGGACATGAGCGGGGTGGCAACAGGAGAAAGACATGGGGCATGAGCAGGGGGTGGGAGTAACAGGAGAGACACAAGGCATAAACTGGGGGTGGGGGGGCCAACAGGAGAGAGACACAGAGCATGAGTGGGGGGCAACAGCAGGGAGGCACGGGCATGACCGGGGGTGGGGGGTAACAGGAGAGAGACACGGGGCATGAGCAGGGGGTGGGGGGCAACAGGAGGGAGACACGGGCATGAGAGGGGGTGGGGGTAACAGGAGAGAGACACAGGGCATGAGTGGGGGGCAACAGCAGGGAGACACGGGGCATGAGCAGGGGGTGGGGGAGAACAGGGGAGACACGAGGCAAGAGTGGGGGTGGGGGGAACAGGAGAGAGACACGGGGCATGAGCGGGGTGGGGGCAACAGAAGGGAGACACGGGGCATGAGCGGGGGGTCCGGGGTAACAGGAGAGAGACACAGGGCATGAGTGGGGGGTGGGGGGAAACAGCAGGGAGACATGGGGCATGACCGGGGGGTGGGGGGCAACAGGAGAGAGACACGGGGCATGAGAGGCGGGTGGGGGGCAACAGCAGGGAGACACGGGGCATGACCAGGGTGTGGGTGGTAACAGGAGAGAGACACGGGGCATGAGCGGGGGTGGGGGGAAACAGCAGGGAGACAAGGGGCATGACCAGGGGGTGGGGGCAACAGGAGAGAGACACAGGGCATGAGCGGGAGGTGGGGGGTAAAAGGAGAGAGACACAGGGCATGAGCGGGGGTGGGGGAAACAGCAGGGAGACAAGGGGCATGACCGGGGGGGCAACAGGAGAGAGACACAGGGCATGAGAGGGGGGTAACAGGAGAGAGACATGGGGCATGAGCAGGGGGTGGGGGGCAACAGTAGGGAGACACGGGGCATGACCAGGGGGTGGGGGGCAACAGGAGAGAGACACAGGGCATGAGAGGGGGATGGGGGTAACAGGAGATAGACACAGGGCATGAGAGGGGGTGGGGGGAAACAGCCGGGATACTCGGGGCATGAGCGGGGGGTCAGTGGGAACAGCAGGGAGACACGGGGCATGTGCGGGGGGTGGGGGCAACAGCAGGGAGACAAGGGGCATGACCGGGGTGTGGGGGGCAACATCAGGGAGACACAGGGCTTGTGTGGGGTGTGGGGGGTAACAGGGGAGAGAAACGGGGGACGAGCGGCAGGTGGGGGGCAACAGCAGGGAGATACCGTGCATGACCAGGGAGTGGGGGGCAACAGGAGAGAGACATGGGGCATGAGAGGGGGGTGGGGGTAACAGGAGAGAGACACGGGGCATGAGAGGGGGGTGGGGGGTAACAGGAGAGAGACACGGAGCATGAGAGGGGGTGGGGGGGTAACAGGAGAGAGACACAGGGCATGAGCAGTGGGTGGGGGGCAACAGCAGGGAGACACGGGGCATGAGCGGGGGGTGGGGAGACAGGGGAGAGACACGGGGCATGAGCGGGGGTGGGGGGCAACAGCAAGGAGACACAGGGCATGACGGGGGGGTGGGAGTAACAGGAGAGAGACACGGGCATGAGCGGGGGATGGTGGCAACAGCAGGGAGACACGGGGCATGACTGGGGAGTGGGGGACAGCAGGAGAGAGACACGTGGCTTGAGAGGGGGTGGGGGGCAACAGGAGAGAGACACAGGGCATGAGCGGGGAATGTGGGGGAGAACACGAGGGAGACACGGGGCATGAGTGGGGGGTGGGAGGTAACAGGAGAGAGGCAGGGGACATGAGCGGGGTGTGGGGGGCAACAGCAGGGAGACACGGGGCATGAGCAGGGGGTGGGGGGCAACAGCAGGGAGACACGGGCATGAGCGGGGGGTCGGGGGTAACAGAAGACAGACACAGGGCATGAGCGGGGGGTGGGCAACAGCAGGGAGACATGGGGCATGACCAGGGGGTGGGGGGCAACAGGAGAAAGACACGGGGCATGGAGGGGGGTGGAGGGAAACAGGAGAGAGACACGGGGCATGAGCGGGGGGTGGGGTCAACAGCAGGGAGACACTGGGCATGACCGGGGGGTAGGGGCAACAGGAGAGAGACACAGGGCATGAGAGGGGGGTGGGGGTAACAGGAGAGAGACAAGGGCATGAGCGGGGGGTGGGGGGAACGCGAGGGTGACACGGGGCATGAGAGGGGTATGGGGTAACAGGAGAGAGAGACAGGGCATGAGCGGGGGGTGAGGGGCAACAGCAGGGAGACACAGGGCATGAGTGGGGGTAACAGGGGAGAGACAAGGGGCATAGCAGGGGGTTAGGGGCAACAGCAGGGAGACACGGGGCATGAGAGGGAGGTGGGGGTAACAGGAGAGAGACATGGGCATGAGCGGGGGGTGGGGGCTACAGCAGGGAAACACGGAGCATGACCGCGGGGTGGGGGTAACAGGAGAGAGACACAGGGCATGACCGGGGGGTGGGAGCAACAGTAGGGAGACACGGGGCATGAGCGGGATGTTGGGGGCAACAGCAGGGAGACACGGGGCATGACTGGGGGGTGGGGGTAACAGCAGGGAGACACAGGGCATGAGCGGGGGGTGGGGGCAACAGCAGGGAGACACGGGGCATGACCGGGGGGTGGGGGGTAACAGGAGAGAGACACAGGGCATGACCGCGGGGTGGGATTAACAGCAGGGAGACACGGGGCATGAGCCGGATGTCGGGGGCAACAGCAGGGAGACACGGGGCATGACTCGGGGGTGGGGGTAACAGGAGAGATACACGGGTCATGAGCTGGGGGTCAGGTGGGCAACAGCAGCGAGACACGGGACATGACCGGGGGTGGGGGGCAACAGGAGAGAGACACGGGGCATGAGAGGGGTGTGGGGGGTAACAGGAGAGAGACACGGGGCATGAGAGGGGGTGGGGGGTAACAGGAGAGAGACACGGGGCATGAGTGGGTGGTGGGGGGCAACAGCAGGGAGACACGGGGCATGATTGGGGGTAGGGGGCAACAGCAGGGAGACACGGGGCATGACCGGGGCAACAGCAGGGAGACACGGGGCATGAGCGGGGGGTGTGGGGTTACAGGGGAGAGACACGGGGCATGAGCGGGGTGGGGGCAACAGCAGGGAGACACAGGGAATGACCGGGGGTGGGGGGCAGCAGGAGAGAGACACAGGGCATGAGAGGGGAGTGGGGGTAACAGGAGAGAGACATGTGGCATGAGAGGGGGTGGGGGGTAACAGGAGAGAGACACTGGGCATGAGAGGGGGGTGGGGGGTAACGAGAGAGAGATGGGGTATGAGCGGGGGGTGGAGGGCAACAGCAGGGAGACACAGGGCATGAGCGGAGGGTGGGGGGCAACAGCAGGGAGACACAGGGCATGAGAGGGGGGTGGGGGGTAACAGGAGAGAGACACGGGGCATGAGCGGGGGGTGGGGGCAACAGGAGAGAGACACTGGGCATGAGCGGGGTGTGGGGGGCAACATGAGAGAGACACGGGGCTTGTGCAGGGGTGTGGGGGGTAACAGGAGAGAGACACGGGGCATGAGCGGGGGGCAACAGCAGGGAGACACGGGGCATGAGCGGGGGGTGAGGGGCAAGAACAGAGAGACACGGGGCATGACTGGGGGGTGGGGGGATCAGGAGAGAGACACAGGGCATGAGCGGGGGGTGGGGGGAAACAGCAGGGAAACACGGTGCATGACTGGGGTGTGGGGAGCAACAGGAGAGAGAAACAGGCATGAACAGGGGGTGGGGGGCAACAGCAGGGAGACACAGGGCATGACCGGGGGTGGGGGCAACAGGAGCGAGACACAGGGCATGAACAGGGCTGGGGGGCAACAGCAGGGAGACACGGGGCATGACCGGGGTGGGGGGCAACAGGTGAGAGACATGGGGCATGAGAGGGGGGTGAGGGGCAACAGGAGAGAGACACGGGGCATGAGTGGGGGGTGGGGGGCAATGGCAGGGAGACACAGGGCATGACCGGGGGGTGGAGGGCAACAGGAGAGAGACACGGGGCATGAGCGGGGGGTGGGGGCAACAGCAGGGAGACATGGGGCATGAGCAGGGGCTCGGGGGCAACAGCAGGGAGATACGGGGCATGAGCGGGGGGTGGGGGGAACACGAGGGAGACACGGGGCATGAGCAGGGGGTGGGGGCTACAGCAGGGAGACACAGGGCATGAGCGGGGGGTGAGGGGCAACAGGAGAGAGACACGGGGCATGAGTGGGGGGTGGGGGGCAATGGCAGGGAGACAAAGGGCATGACCGGGGGGTGGAGGGCAACAGGAGAGAGACACGGGGCATGAGCGGGGGGTGGGGGCAACAGCAGGGAGACATGGGGCATGAGCAGGGGCTCGGGGGCAACAGCAGGGAGATACGGGCATGAGCGGGGGGTGGGGGAGAACACGAGGGAGACACGGGGCATGAGTGGGGGGTGGGAGGTAACAGGAGAGAGGCACGGGGCATGAGCAGGGTGTGGGGGGCAACAGCAGGGAGACACGGGGCATGAGCGGCGGGTGGGGGGGCAACAGCAGGGAGACACGGGCATGAGCGGGGGGTCGGGGGTAACAGAAGACAGACACAGGGCATGAGCGGGGGGTGTGCAACAGCAGGGAGACACGGGGCATGACCAGGGGGTGGGGGGCAACAGGAGAAAGACACGGGGCATGAGAGGGGGGTGGAGGGTAACAGGAGAGAGACACGGGGCATGAGCGGGGGGTGGGGTCAACAGCAGGGAGACACGGGGCATGACCGGGGGGTAAGGGCAACAGGAGAGAGACACAGGGCATGAGAGGGGGGTGGGGATAACAGGAGAGAGACAAGGGCATGAGCGGGGGGTGGAGGGAACACGATGGAGACACGGGGCATGAGAGGGGTATGGGGGTAACAGGAGAGAGAAACAGGGCATAAGCGGGGGGTGAGGGGCAACAGCAGGGAGACACGGGGCATGACCGGGGGGTCGGGAGCAACAGTATGGAGACAGGGGTCATGAGTGGGGGTAACAGGGGAGAGCCACGGGGCATGAGCAGGGGGTTAAGGGCAACAGCTGGGAGACACGGGGCATGACCGGGGGGTGGGGGACAACAGGAGAAAGACACGGGGCATGAGAGGTGGGTGGGGGGTAACAGGAGAGAGACACAGCGCATGAGAGGGGGGTGGGGGTAACAGGAGAGAGACACGGGCATGAGCGGGGGGTGGGGGCAACAGCAAGGAGACACGGGGCATGACCGCGGGGTGGGGGTAACAGGAGAGAGACACAGGGCGTGACCGGGGGGTGGGAGCAGCAGCAGGGAGACACGGGGCATGAGCGGATGTTGGGGGCAACAGCAGGGAGACACGGGGCATGACTGGGGGGTGGAGGGTAACAGCAGGGAGACACAGGGCATGAGCGGGGGGTGGGGGGCAACAGGAGAGAGATACAGGGCATGAGAGGGGGGTGGGGGATAACAGGAGAGAGACACGGGGCATGAGCGGGTGGTGGGGGGCAACAGCAGGGAGACACGGGGCATGAGTGGGGGTAGGGGGCAACAGCAGGGAGACACGGGGCATGACCGGGGGTGGGGGGCAACAGCAGGGAGACACGGGGCATGATCGGGGGGCGTGGGGTAACAGGGGAGAGACACGGGGCATGAGCGGGGTGGGGGCAACAGCAGGGAGACACAGGGCATGAGCAGAGGGTGGGGGGCAACAAGAGGGAGACACGAGGCATGAGCGGGATTGGGGTAACAGGAGAGAGACATGGGGCATGAGCAGGGGGTGGTGGGCAACAGCAGGGAGACACGGGGCATGAGCGGGGTGTGGGGGGAACACAAGGGAGACACGGGGCATGAGTGGGGGGTGGGAGGTAACAGGAGAGAGGCACGGGGCATGAGCAGGGTGTGGGGGGAAACAGCAGGGAGACACGGGGCATGAGCGGCGGGTGGGGGGCAACAGCAGGGAGACACGGGCATGAGCAGGGGGTCGGGGGTAACAGAAGACAGACACAGGGCATGAGCGGGGGGTGTGCAACAGCAGGGAGACACGGGGCATGACCAGGGGGTGGGGGGCAACAGGAGAAAGACACGGGGCATGAGAGGGGGGTGGAGGGTAACAGGAGAGAGACACGGGGCATGAGCGGGGGGTGGGGTCAACAGCAGGGAGACACGGGGCATGACCGGGGGGGTAAGGGCAACAGGAGAGAGACACAGGGCATGAGAGGGGGGTGGGGATAACAGGAGAGAGACAAGGGCATGAGCGGGGGGTGGAGGGAACACGATGGAGACACGGGGCATGAGAGGGGTATGGGGGTAACAGGAGAGAGACACAGGGCATGAGCGGGGGGTGAGGGGCAACAGCAGGGAGACACGGGGCATGACCGGGGGGTCGGGAGCAACAGTATGGAGACAGGGGTCATGAGTGGGGGTAACAGGGGAGAGCCACAGGGCATGAGCAGGGGGTTAAGGGCAACAGCTGGGAGACACGGGGCATGACCGGGGGGTGGGGGACAACAGGAGAAAGACACGGGGCATGAGAGGTGGGTGGGGGGTAACAGGAGAGAGACACGGCGCATGAGAGGGGGGTGGGGGTAACAGGAGAGAGACACGGGCATGAGCGGGGGGTGGGGGCAACAGCAGGGAGACACGGGGCATGACCGCGGGGTGGGGGTAACAGGAGAGAGACACAGGGCGTGACCGGGGGGTGGGAGCAGCAGCAGGGAGACACGGGGCATGAGCGGGATGTTGGGGGCAACAGCAGGGAGACACGGGGCATGACTGGGGGGTGGAGGGTAACAGCAGGGAGACACGGGGCATGACTGGGGGGTGGGGGGTAACAGGAGAGAGACACAGGGCATGACCGCGGGGTGGGAGCAACAGTAGGGAGACATGGGGCATGAGCGGGATGTCTGGGGCAACAGCAGGGAGACACGGGGCATGACTGGGGGGTGGGGGGTAACAGGAGAGAGACACAGGGCATGACCGCGGGGTGGGAGCAACAGTAGGGAGACATGGGGCATGAGCGGGATGTCTGGGGCAACAACAGGGAGACATGGGGCATGACTGAGGGGTGGGGGTAACAGGAGAGATACACGGGTCATGAGCTGCGGGTGGGGTGGGCAACAGCAGCGAGACACGGGGCATGACCGGGGGTGGGGGGCAACAGGAGAGAGACACGGGGCATGAGAGGGGGGTGGGGGGTAACAGGAGAGAGATACGGGGCATGAGAGGGGGGTGGGGGATAACAGGAGAGAGACACGGGGCATGAGCGGGTGGTGGGGGGCAACAGCAGGGAGACACGGGGCATGAGTGGGGGTAGGGGGCAACAGCAGGGAGACACGGGGCATGACCGGGGGTGGGGGGCAACAGCAGGGAGACACGGGGCATGACCGCGGGGTGGGGGTAACAGGAGAGAGACACAGGGCGTGACCGGGGGGTGAGAGCAGCAGCAGGGAGACACGGGGCATGAGCGGATGTTGGGGGCAACAGCAGGGAGACACGGGGCATGACTGGGGGGTGGAGGGTAACAGCAGGGAGACACAGGGCATGAACGGGGGGTGGGGGGCAACAGGAGAGAGATACGGGGCATGAGAGGGGGGTGGGGGATAACAGGAGAGAGACACGGGGCATGAGCGGGTGGTGGGGGGCAACAGCAGGGAGACACGGGGCATGAGTGGGGGTAGGGGCAACAGCAGGGAGACACGGGGCATGACCGGGGGTGGGGGGCAACAGCAGGGAGACACAGGGCATGATCGGGGGGTGTGGGGTAACAGGGGAGAGACACGGGGCATGAGCGGGGTGGGGGCAACAGCAGGGAGACACAGGGCATGAGCAGAGGGTGGGGGGCAACAAGAGGGAGACACGAGGCATGAGCGGGATTGGGGTAACAGGAGAGAGACATGGGGCATGAGCAGGGGGTGGTGGGCAACAGCAGGGAGACACGGGGCATGAGCGGGGTGTGGGGGGAACACAAGGGAGACACGGGGCATGAGTGGGGGGTGGGAGGTAACAGGAGAGAGGCACGGGGCATGAGCAGGGTGTGGGGGGCAACAGCAGGGAGACACGGGGCATGAGCGGCGGGTGGGGGGCAACAGCAGGGAGACACGGGCATGAGCAGGGGGTCGGGGGTAACAGAAGACAGACACAGGGCATGAGCGGGGGGTGTGCAACAGCAGGGAGACACGGGGCATGACCAGGGGGTGGGGGGCAACAGGAGAAAGACACGGGGCATGAGAGGGGGGTGGAGGGTAACAGGAGAGAGACACGGGGCATGAGCGGGGGGTGGGGTCAACAGCAGGGAGACACGGGGCATGACCGGGGGGTAAGGGCAACAGGAGAGAGACACAGGGCATGAGAGGGGGGTGGGGATAACAGGAGAGAGACAAGGGCATGAGCGGGGGGTGGAGGGAACACGATAGAGACACGGGGCATGAGAGGGGTATGGGGGTAACAGGAGAGAGACACAGGGCATGAGCGGGGGGTGAGGGGCAACAGCAGGGAGACACGGGGCATGACCGGGGGGTCGGGGGACAACAGGAGAAAGACACGGGGCATGAGAGGTGGGTGGGGGGTAACAGGAGAGAGACACGGCGCATGAGAGGGGGTGGGGGTAACAGGAGAGAGACACGGGCATGAGCGGGGGGTGGGGGCAACAGCAGGGAGACACGGGGCATGACCGCGGGGTGGGGGTAACAGGAGAGAGACACAGGGCGTGACCGGGGGGTGGGAGCAGCAGCAGGGAGACACGGGGCATGAGCGGGATGTTGGGGGCAACAGCAGGGAGACACGGGGCATGACTGGGGGGTGGAGGGTAACAGCAGGGAGACACAGGGCATGAGCGGGGGGTGGGGGGCAACAGCAGGGAGACACGGGGCATGACTGGGGGGTGGGGGGTAACAGGAGAGAGACACAGGGCGTGACCGGGGGGTGGGAGCAGCAGCAGGGAGACAGGGGTCATGAGTGGGGGTAACAGGGGAGAGCCACAGGGCATGAGCAGGGGGTTAAGGGCAACAGCTGGGAGACACGGGGCATGACCGCGGGGTGGGGGACAACAGGAGAAAGACACGGGGCATGAGAGGTGGGTGGGGGGTAACAGGAGAGAGACACGGCGCATGAGAGGGGGTGGGGGTAACAGGAGAGAGACACGGGCATGAGCGGGGGGTGGGGGCAACAGCAGGGAGACACGGGGCATGACCGCGGGGTGGGGGTAACAGGAGAGAGACACAGGGCGTGACCGGGGGGTGGGAGCAGCAGCAGGGAGACACGGGGCATGAGCGGGATGTTGGGGGCAACAGCAGGGAGACACGGGGCATGACTGGGGGGTGGAGGGTAACAGCAGGGAGACACAGGGCATGAGCGGGGGGTGGGGGGCAACAGCAGGGAGACACGGGGCATGACTGGGGGGTGGGGGGTAACAGGAGAGAGACACAGGGCATGACCGCGGGGTGGGAGCAACAGTAGGGAGACATGGGGCATGAGCGGGATGTCTGGGGCAACAGCAGGGAGACACGGGGCATGACTGAGGGGTGGGGGTAACAGGAGAGATACACGGGTCATGAGCTGCGGGTGGGGTGGGCAACAGCAGCGAGACACGGGGCATGACCGGGGGTGGGGGGCAACAGGAGAGAGACACGGGGCATGAGAGGGGGGTGGGGGGTAACAGGAGAGAGATACGGGGCATGAGAGGGGGGTGGGGGATAACAGGAGAGAGACACGGGGCATGAGCGGGTGGTGGGGGGCAACAGCAGGGAGACACGGGGCATGAGTGGGGGTAGGGGGCAACAGCAGGGAGACACGGGGCATGACCGGGGGTGGGGGGCAACAGCAGGGAGACACGGGGCATGAGCGGGGGGTGTGGGGTAACAGGGGAGAGACACGGGGCATGAGCGGGGTGGGGGCAACAGCAGGGAGACACAGGGCATGAGCAGAGGGTGGGGGGCAACAAGAGGGAGACACGAGGCATGAGCGGGATTGGGGTAACAGGAGAGAGACATGGGGCATGAGCAGGGGGTGGTGGGCAACAGCAGGGAGACACGGGGCATGAGCGGGGTGTGGGGGGAACACAAGGGAGACACGGGGCATGAGCGGGGTGGGGGGTAACATGAGAGAGACACGGTGCATGAGCATGGGGTGGGGGTCAACAGGAGGGAGACACTGGGCATGAGCGGGAGGTGAGGGGAACACAAGGGAGACACGGGGCATGAGAGGGGGTAACAGGAGAGAGACACAGGGAATGAGCAGGGGGTAGGGGGCAACAGCAGGGAGACACGGGGCATGACCGGGGGGTGGAGGGCAACAGCAGGGAGACACGGGGCATGAGCGGGAGGTGGGGGGAACACAAGGGAGACACGGGGCATGAGAGGGGGTAACAGGAGAGAGACATGGGGCATGAGCAGGGGGTAGGGGGCAACAGCAGGGAGACACGGGGCATGAGCAGGGGTGGGGTGCAAAGCAGGGAGACACGGGGCATGAGCGGGAGGTGGGGGGAACACAAGGGAGACACAGGGCATGAGAGGGGGTAACAGGAGAGAGACACGGGGCATGAGCAGGGGGTAGGGGGCAACAGCAGGGAGACACGGGGCATGACCAGGGGGTGGGGGGCAACAGCAGGGAGACATGGGGCATGAGCGGGGGGTGGGGGAAACACGAGGGAGACACGGGGCATGAGCGGGGGGTGGGGGGAACACTAGAGAGACATGGGGCATGAGGGTCAACACGAGGGAGACACGGGGCATGAGCGGGGGTGGGTGTAACAGGAGAGAGACACGGGGCATGAGCGGGGGTTGGGGGACAACAGGAGGGAAAAACGGGGCATGAGCGGGGTGTGGGGGAACACAAGGGAGACCCGGGCATGAGCGGGGGGTGGGGGACAACAATAGGGAGACACGGGGCATGAGCGGGGGTGGGGGGTAACAGGAGAGAGACACGGGGCATGAGCGGGGGCTGGGTGGCAACAGGAGGGAGACACGGGGCATGAGCAGGGGGTGGGGGAACAGGAGGGAGACACAGGGCATGAGCGGGGGGTGGGGGTGAACAGGGGAGACATGGGGCATGAGCGGGGGGTGGGGGGAACACGAGGGAGACACAGGGCATGAGCAGGGGCTGGGGGGAATAGGAGGGAGACACGGGGCAGAGCGGGGGTGGGGGGGAACAGGGGAGACACGGGACATGAGCGGGGGGTGGGGTGGTACAGGAGGGAGACACGGGTAATGAGCGGGGTGGGGTGAAACAAGAGAGAGACACGGGTAATGAGCGGGGGGTGGGGGGACAAGAGGGAGACACGGGCATGAGCAATGGGTGGGGGGCAACAAGAGAGAGACATGGGCATGAGCGGGGGGTGGGGGGTACAGGAGGGAGACACGGGTAATGCGCAGGGCTGGGGGGAACGGAATATCCGCTTCTCGGTCCTCCGCAGGCCACCGTGTACCAATGGCGTGTCTCCTGCAAGTCTGCAGCAGCCTGGGACGTTCAGGAAGTGTAATCCACATGAGCCTCACACAGCCACATTGGAGGCCCCTCTGTCCTCTGATCTTATCGCATCGGAATTTTCACTTGTTACGTTGTAATAATAACTTGTGAAGTCTGAAGTCACCGCAGAGCTTGCCACAGATGCCAATATACGAACAATAAACTAAGATGGCGGCGTCTCTGAAAATAAGACGCACTGCACGCTTTACTACTGCCAATGGGAGAGCACGTCAGATGTCCGCGGACATCACGCAAGTCGCTTGCCCAATCCCCGTCCTGTCTGAGGAGCGAACAGGGAAGTGTGTCCGCGAAGCGGACACAGATATCACTAATTTTTTTCACTTACATTTTTGTCTTTTTTTAAAAAACTACTGGACGGATTTACACCAAATAAAGCACGCTTTCGGGACCGAGCCGCCACTCCTGCTGCAAAATTGGTGTAAATCCGTCCAGTGGTTTGGGCTGTAGGCGTGAGCAAAGTATTTCCCATTATGTCTATGGGGAAAAAAAAGTTTTGGGACCCCCCCTATAACTTTGCCCCCCCTAGACCAAACCTCACCAAAATTCAGAGTGGGCCATATACTATTTTTGCAAAGTTTGGTGAGGATTCGTCCAGTGGGAGCGAAGTTATAAGCCGCCCAAAAAGTGCTCTTCCTATGGAAACAGCAACTTAACCATAACTACATGGCCACTACCGTGGCCTTGTAATATATATGTATATATATATATATTCAGCCAAAAAAAACTTTGTTAAAGGGACGTTATGGTTAAGTTGTGCTACTAAAAACCTATGAAATTCAGTGAAAAAACTTTGTTAAAGGGATGTTATGGTTCCAAGTAAAACCGAAAAACCCTTGAAATTCGCCAGTTATGGTAAGCTAAGCAACCATAACTCGCACCACTACCATGCACTGCTAAGACTAACACCCAGGACATCAAAGATTACATCACTGCAGAACTGCCACCTGGTGCTGCATCTGCCTCAGCGCCACCCCCACCCCCTCCACCACCACCACCTTCCCAAGGGCCTGAAGAGGGGAACAGGAGTGAGGATGCAGAGGAGGAAGAAGAGGATGACAAGAATGAGGTAGAGGACATCCCTACTACCCGCACTAGATATGAGTCTTGGGTGTGGCAGTTATTTTCCATTTATGGGAATGGTCCTAAGGCTCGGCGAACCGTGTTATCTGCAATGAGTGCAAAATGATACTCAGTCACGGGAAGCACGGTTCGTACAGCTTTGGGACCACGACCATGAAGCGACACCTGAGGTCATTTCACTCTGGGGCTATTCGCAAGGTTGTACCTTGCGAAGAACGTAGTAGGTTGATTTCCTCTACTTCATCCTCCGTTTCTGATCCTGTCACCACAAGGACCACCTCTGTGGGACAGCGTCTTCCTCAAGCTGCCTCACAGACCATACAGAATTCTGATGACCCTTACCTTTCGAGGGTCACAGTTGTATGTATGTACTGTGACACAGTACTCTGCAGGGGGGAGCGACTTTGCAGTGCTTTTGAGACTATCGTCTCAGACCACGAGAAGACCTGCTCACTACCCAAATAAAACCCACTCTACATCTTCCTCTCTCAGCTCGCCCTTTCTTATCCCTGTGGTTGATGTCATCCCCTTTCCCCTCCTTTCCCCTCCTCTCCTAGTGTGTCATGTCTAAAAAAACAGAAGAAAATACAAAATTCAAAAATAAAAAAAAAATAAGGCTCTTTTCAGAGCCGCTTTTCACAGTTAAAAAATCGAAGTGAAAATAAATGAAGCAGGGCCCTTTGTATTTTTGAGAAGTCCGCGGACAGTTCGCGGACATCAAAAAAATTGGGTTGGTACCCTATCATAACCAGTGCAATTTTCTCTGGTAGGAAGTGGTGGCTCTTAAAAGAGCCTTTGGGAGGTGTTTGTATGTCAAAAATTATAAATACTTAACACCTACTTCAAAATAGATGCTGTAAATCTAAAACAGGTCGTAATGCGTTTTGTATATTTGTCAAAAAAATCTGATTGCCAACATAAGTAAGATGGACTCCATCTCTGCGATAAATGTATGTGCTACGAAACATAATATTTTCATTATGAGAATAGGACATGCCAAAATCTCTTAAGAAGGCACAAAAAGCCTTATTAACATTGCGCCTTGCTTTTTCCATTCGTGGACCAAATGAAGAAGGACGAAGCCACATTTGTCTCTGTGCAATCCGTAAAATATTACTTGAGAATTAGGAAACATGTCCATGACCTTCCCAAGTCCTTCCTTCATAGAAAATTGCAAATAAATTCTAGACACATGTCCTAAACTATTCCCTCCACAATTAATTACAATTATGTCTGGATGTTGCTTTGTCTCCAAAGTAGCACAAAGAGGTAGCAAGTGCAACCACTTCATTCCACTTACTCCATGCCAGTGTACTTCCACATGTGGAAATCCAAGATCTACAGCTACTCCACACCTTTCTGCATGCGCCTTTAACCAATGTATCCATGAATCTCCCAAAATCCAAACAATCTGTTTTCTGAAACACACAGCCATAGCTATCTGTTGTTCTCTCAACAAAAAGAGTATCTGAGAAACTCTCTCCTGGCACAACAAAAAAGGATAGGACGCTCAACAGCTCGATTCCTTCTCTTCAAAGACATGTATGTACGCAGAGAACAATTTTCTCTAACTCTTGCATACGCAGTCACAATTCATAAATCACAAGGGCTTACCCTAGACAAAGCAATGATAGATATTGGTAACACAGTCTTTAAAGAAGACATGAGCTGCGTAGCATTATCACGCTTACGTACACTTGACGGACTAATTCTAATCAACTTTGATGCAAGTAAAGTAAAGGCTGATATTCCTTCCATTTTAGAATACAATAGACTTCGCTCACTATACACCCCCCATTCTAAACACATATTCTGTTCCACAAAAAGCAAAACATTATAAAAGAAAAATAAATAAAACAGAAATGCAACAGGATGTCAATGCAAATCCTCCAAAGAGAATGCAAGAAACGTATACTTCATCAAATACCACAAGCAAAAAAGAATCAATTAGGGAAAATAAACCAGGTACTTCTTCAAAGAAGGAAGTCAAACTCCAAAAAAAGCAGTCAGATACAGAACTACCTGGTCCATTTAAACTCTCAAATATAGTTGGTGTAAGTTGCTACGCAAATGTAGCAATGAATATTCTATTTCAATTACCACCAATTATTGACAACATTTACTTACACAGTACAGACCAAATGTGTTTGCAAATGTTAGTACTTCACAGAAATTCAGCAAACAATCCGGATAACACATGAAGTGTTTATGGAATAAGAGAAGAATTGGAATACTGTGCTGGAATGGTTAAATTCACTAAAAACTCACAGGAAGATCCACAAGAATTTCTAATGTACTTACTACAAGTACTAGAAAACAAAAGCATACCTATAAATGCAATCTTCCAGATTTCATACATGTGGAAACATACATGCACTCTCTGCAACAATGTGACACAAGAAGGAATCCCCAATGAACGCTTCGTATATATTTCAATACCTAATTGTGAATCCATTCCATTTCAGCAACTTGAACAAAATGCAGACCATGGTAGATTATGTTCTACCTGCAATTCAGATAATCGCTCCACATTAGTAATACAAACACATAGTAAATACGTAATACTAATGTTTCTATGTTACAATGCAGATGGTACCAAAAACAACTGCAAGCTGACTGGATTCACACAGTGTCAAATATCACTTGGCAAGAACGCGTTCACAACAATAGGTATAATCTACCACGCAGGAGCTACAACCAATGCAGGTCACTACACCGCATATATAAAAAAGAAATGTGGATGGTTTGAATGTAATGATAGTACCATTACTCTCAAGCAGAGATTACCAGCAAATCTTACAAACGCTTATGTAATGTTCTTAAAGCCAAAATTTGATAAATAAATTGTTTTTAAACCTTAACTAAACTTGCAGTAAAAAAATACAAACTGTTAGAATATTCCAAAAGCTATATAACTGCCCAAAGATTCTACAACAACTAATCAGATAAATGAATACCACTAAATTAGAGCAAAAAATAACAGTTAGAAAAAACGCCAATTGGTATCTAACTGTCCCAAAATTTAAAAATATCCAAACAAATAAATCAGTATCACTGAAATATATCAATAAATAGACAGTTGGAATACACCTACTGGTATCTAACTGCTCCAAAATTTTATAATATCCAAACAAATAAATAATGTTACTGCTCCAAAAAAATGCAACAACCCAATGTATAAACCATTAGCCAGAAGCAACACGTGAACACTGAAAACAAACAAACAAATAAACTGTAGCATAACAGAAAACGTTTTTTTTTTTAATCCAACATTGATTTTTTTTTCTCCCACAGACCCAATGATTTTAGCAACAAACACAGAAACTGAGCAAATTGCACAGTACTCTGGTTTGTAATCTACTAAATATGAGGATCCAAAAAAATTAAAATGTTGATTATACAATGTAATAAGTGATTACAAAATAGTAATACTAACATTCTATTTTCTTTTATCACAGAAATCAACAAGTAATACATGTACTCCAGTTACTAAACCTAACAGTAAGTATATTATACACTCTATGCCATAGCCACAACCATTGCAGCATATCACACCCATAATATCTTACAACTTTGTTCCTTATAAATTTGTTTTTGACCCAAAGTTATAAGCAACTATAACTGTGATATACTGCGGTGGTTGTTGGTTGTGGCCAGGGCATAGAGTGTTGGTGCATGACCAGGTGGTCATGCACCCAACACTCTAATCGCTGGCCACAACCACTGCAGCATATCACACCCATGCACTCAAACATTTCAACTATGGCCTATGTAAACTTTTAATGTCCGCAGACATTACCAGTGTTTTTAGAACACTCTCAATTTACCAGCGAACAATACGAACTGTGTCTTCAGGACACCCCCTATGAACATTTCAGAACACCGCAAGAGTTCTTAGAACACTTTAAATTTGACAATGAACAATATGGACAGCGTCCTCAGAACACCCCAATTTTGTATATTTGCGAACATTTCAGGACACGGCTAGAGTTCTTAGAACATTTTCAGCTTGCCATAGAATAATACGAACATGTCAGGACACCGCGTGAGTTCTTAGAACATACCCCCATTTTGTTTATTTGCGAACATTTCAGGACACCGTGAGAATTCTTAGAACACATTCAGCTTGCCACAGAACAATACGGACAGCGTCCTCAGAACACACCCATTTTGTTTATTTGCAAACATTTCAGGACACCCCGAGAGTTCTTTGAACACTTTCAACTTGCCAGAGAATAATACGGACAGTGTCTTCAGGACACCCCCTACGAACATTTCAGGACACCGCGAGAGTTCTTAGAACACTTTCAACTTGACAACAAACAATACAGACAGCGTCCTCAGAACACCCCCATTTTGTTTATTTGCGAACATTTCAGGACACCGCGAGAGTTCTTAGAACACATTCAGCTTGCCACAGAACAATACGGACAGCGTCTTCAGGACACCCCCTATGAACATTTAAGGACACTGCGTGAGTTCTTAGAACACACCCCCATTTTATTTATCTGCGAACATTTCGGGACACCGCAAGAGTTCTTAGAAGACATTCAGCTTGCCACAGAACAATACGGACAGAGTCTTCAGGACACCCCCTACAAACATTTCAGAACACCGCGAGAGTTCTTAGAACACTTTAAATTTGACAACAAACAATACGGACAGCGTCCTCAGAACACCATAATTTTGTATATTTGCAAACATTTCAGGACACCGCGAGAGTTCTTAGAACACTTTCAGCTTGCCATAGAATAATACGAACATTTTAGGACACCGCGTGAGTTCTTAGAACATACCCCCATTTTGATTATTTGCGAACATTTCAGGACACCGCGAGAATTCTTAGAACACATTCAGCTTGCCACGGAACAATACGGACAGCGTCTCCAGGACACCCCCTACGAACATTTCAGAACACCGTGAGAGTTCTTAGAACACTTTAAATTTGAGAACGAACAATACAGAGAGCATCCTCAGAACACCCCAATTTTGTATATTTGCGAACATTTCAGGACACCGCGAGAGTTCTTAGAACACTTTCAACTTGACAACGAACAATACAGAAAGTGTCCTCAGAACACCCCCATTTTGTTTATTTGCAAACATTTCAGGACACCGCGAGAGTTCTTAGAACACTTTCAGCTTGCCATAGAATAATACGAACATGTCAGGACACCGCGTGAGTTCTTAGAACATACCCCCATTTTATTTATTTGCGAACATTTCAGGACACCGTGAGAATTCTTAGAACACATTCGGCTTGCCACAGAACAATACGGCCAGCGTCTTCAGGACACCCCCTACGAACATTTCAGGACACCGCAAGAGTTCTTAGAACACTTTCAACTTGACAACGAACAATACAGAAAGTGTCCTCAGAACACCCCCATTTTGTTTATTTGCGAACATTTCAGGACACCCCGAGAGTTCTTAGCACACTTTCAACTTGCCAGAGAACAATACAGACAGTGTCTTCAGGACACCCCCTACGAACATTTCAGAACACCGCGAGAGTTCTTAGAACACTTTAAATTTGACAACAAACAATACGGACAGCGTCCTCAGAACACCATAATTTTGTATATTTGCAAACATTTCAGGACACCGCGAGAGTTCTTAGAACACTTTCAGCTTGCCATAGAATAATACGAACATTTTAGGACACCGCGTGAGTTCTTAGAACATACCCCCATTTTGATTATTTGCGAACATTTCAGGACACCGCGAGAATTCTTAGAACACATTCAGCTTGCCACAGAACAATACGGACAGTATCTTCAGGTCACCCCCTACAAACATTTCAGGACACCGCGACAGTTCTTATAACACTTTCAACTTGACAACGAACAATACAGACAGCGTCTTCAGAACACCCCCATTTTGTTTATTTGCGAACATTTCAGGACACCCCGAGAGTTCTTAGAACACTTTCAACTTGCCAGAGAACAATACAGATAGCGTCTTCAGGACACCTCCTACGAACATTTCAGGACACCGCAAGTGTTCTTAGAACACTTTCAACTTGACAACGAACAATACGGACAGCGTCCTCAGAACACCACCATTTTGTTTATTTGCGAACATTTCAGGACACCGCAAGAGTTCATAGAACACTTTCAACTTGACAACGAACAATACAGACAGCGTCCTCAGAACACCCTCATTTTGTTTATTTGCGAACATTTCAGGACACCGCAACAGTTATTAGAACACATTCAGCTTGCCAGAGAACAATACGGACAGTGTCTTCAGGACACCCCTACGAACATTTTAGGACACTGCGTGAGTTCTTAGAACACACCCCCATTTTGTTCATTTGCGAACATTTCAGGACATCACGAGAGTTCTTAGAACACATTCAGCTTGCCACAGAACAATACGGACATCCTCTTCAGGACACCCCCTACGATAATTTAAGGACACCACGTGAGTTCTTAGAACACACCCCCAATTTATTTATCTGTGAACATTTCAGGACACCGCAAGAGTTCTTAGAACACATTCAGCTTGCCACAGAACAATACGGACAGCGTCTCCAGGACACCCCCTACGAACATTTCAGAACTCCGTGAGAGTTCTTAGAACACTTTAAATTTGAGAACGAACAATACGGAGAGCGTCCTCAGAACACCCCAATTTTGTATATTTGCGAACATTTCAGGACACCGCGAGAGTTCTTAGAACACTTTCAGCTTGCCATAGAATAATACGAACATGTCAGGACACCGCGTGAGTTCTTAGAACATACCCCCATTTTATTTATTTGCGAACATTTCAGGACACCGTGAGAATTCTTAGAACACATTCGGCTTGCCACAGAACAATACGGCCAGCGTCTTCAGGACACCCCCTACGAACATTTCAGGACACCGCGAGAGTTCTTAGAACACTTTCAACTTGACAACGAACAATACAGACAGTGTCCTCAGAACACCCCCATTTTGTTTATTTGCGAACATTTCAGGACACCCCGAGAGTTCTTAGCACACTTTCAACTTGCCAGAGATCAATACAGACATCCTCTTCAGGACACCCCCTACGATAATTTAAGGACACCACGTGAGTTCTTAGAACACACCCCCAATTTATTTATCTGTGAACATTTCAGGACACCGCGAGAGTTCTTAGTACACATTCAGCTTGCCACAGAACAATACGGACAGCGTCTCCAGGACACCCCCTACGAACATTTCAGAACACCGTGAGAGTTCTTAGAACACTTTAAATTTGAGAACGAACAATACGGAGAGCGTCCTCAGAACACCCCAATTTTGTATATTTGCGAACATTTCAGGACACTGCGAGAGTTCTTAGAACACTTTCAGCTTGCCATAGAATAATACGAACATGTCAGGACACCGCGTGAGTTTTTAGAACATACCCCCATTTTATTTATTTGCGAACATTTCAGGACACCGTGAGAATTCTTAGAACACATTCGGATTGCCACAGAACAATACGGCCAGCGTCTTCAGGACACCCCCTACGAACATTTCAGGACTCCGCGAGAGTTCTTAGAACACTTTCAACTTGACAACGAACAATACAGACAGTGTCCTCAGAACACCCCCATTTTGTTTATTTGCGAACATTTCAGGACACCCCGAGAGTTCCTAGCACACTTTCAACTTGCCAGAGATCAATACAGACAGTGTCTTCAGGACACCCCCTACGAACATTTCAGGACACCGCAAGTGTTCTTAGAACACTTTCAACTTGACAACGAACAATACGGACAGCGTCCTCAGAACACCCCCATTTTGTTTATTTGCGAACATTTCAGGACACCGCAAGAGTTCTTAGAACACTTTCAACTTGACAACGAACAATACAGACAGCGTCTTCAGCACACCCCCTACGATCATTTCAGGACACCGCGTGAGTTCTTAGAACACACCCCCATTTTGTTCATTTGCGAACATTTCAGGACACCGCGAGAGTTCTTAGAACACATTCAGCTTGCCACAGAACAATATGGACAGCGTCTTCAGAACACCCCCTACGAACATTTGAGGACACCGCGTGAGTTCTTAGAACATTTCCATTTTGTTTATCTGCGAACATTTCAGAACACCGCGAGAGTTCTTAGAAAACATTCAACTTGCCGCAGAACAATACGGACAGCGTCTTCAGGACACCCCCTACGAACATTTCAGGACACAGCGAGAGTTCTTAGAACACTTTCAACTTGACAACGAACAATACGGACAGGGTCCTCAAAACACACCCATTTTGTTTATTTGCAAACATTTCAGGACACCCCGAGAGTTCTTTGAACACTTTCAACTTGCCAGAGAACAATACGGACAGTGTCTTCAGAACACCCCCTACAAACATTTGAGGACACCGCGTGAGTTCTTAAAACACACCCCCATTTTGTTTATTTGCGAACATTCCAGGACACCGCGAGAGTTCTTAGAACACTTTCAACTTGCCAGAGAACAATACGGACAGCGTATTCAGGACACCCCTATGAACATTTCAGGACACCCCGAGAGTTCTTTGAACACTTTCAACTTGCCAGAGAACAATCCGGACAGTGTCTTCAGAACACCCCCTATGAACATTTCAGGACACCGTGAGAGTTCTTAGAACACTTTCAACTTGACAACTAACAATACAGACAGCGTCCTCAGAACACCCCCATTTTGCTTATTTGCGAACATTTCAGGACACTGCAAGAGTTCTTAGAACACATTCATCTTGCCACAGAACAATACAGACAGCGTCTTCAGGACACCCCCTACGAACATTTCAGGACACCGCGTGAGTTCTTAGAACACACCCCCATTTTGTTCATTTGCGAACATTTCAGGACACCACGAGAGTTCTTAGAACACATTCAGCTTGCCACAGAACAATACAGACAGCGTCTTCAGGACACCCCCTATGAACATTTAAGGACACTGCGTGAGTTCTTAGAACACACCCCCATTTTATTTATCTGCAAACATTTCGGGACACCGCAAGAGTTCTTAGAAGACATTCAGCTTGCCACAGAACAATACGGACAGAGGCTTCAGGACACCCCCTACGAACATTTCAGAACAAAGCGAGAGTTCTTAGAACACTTTACATTTAACAGCAAACAATACGTACAGCTTCCTCAGAACACCCCAATTTTGTATATTTGCGAACATTTCAGGACACGGCTAGAGTTCTTAGAACACTTTCAGCTTGCCATAGAATAATACGAACATTTCAGGACACCGCGTGAGTTCTTAGAACATACCCCCATTTTGTTTATTTGCGAACATTTCAGGACACCGTGAGAATTCTTAGAACACATTCAGCTTGCCACAGAACAATACGGACAGCGTCTTCAGGACACCCCCTACGAACATTTCAGGATACTGCGAGAGTTCTTAGAACACTTTCAACTTGACAACGAACAATACGGACAGCGTCCTCAGAACACACCCATTTTGTTTATTTGCAAACATTTCAGGACACCCCGAGAGTTCTTTGAACACTTTCAACTTGCCAGAGAACAATACAGACAGTGTCTTCAGACACCCCCTACGAACATTTCAGGACACCGCGAGAGTTCTTAGAACACTTTCAACTTGACAACGAACAATACAGACAGCGTCCTCAGAACACCCCCTTTTTGTTTATTTGCGAACATTTCAGGACACCGCGAGAGTTCTTAGAACACATCCAGCTTGCCACAGAACAATACGGACAGCGTCTCCAGGACACCCCCTACGAACATTTCAGAACACCGCGAGAGTTTTTAGAAAACTTTAAATTTGACAACGAACAATACGGAGAGCGTCCTCAGAACACCCCAATTTTGTATATTTGCGAACATTTCAGAACACCGCGAGACTTCTTAGAACACATTCAGCTTGCCACAGAACAATATGGACAGCGTCTTCAGGACACCCCCTACGAACATTTGAGGAAACCGCGTGAGTTCTTAGAACACTCCCATTTTGTTTATATGCGAACATTTCAGAACACCGCGAGAGTTCTTAGAAAGCATTCAACTTGCCGCAGAACAATACGGACAGCGTCTTCAGGACACCCCCTACGAACATTTCAGGACACAGCGAGAGTTCTTAGAACACTTTCAACTTGACAACGAACAATACGGACAGGGTCCTCAAAACACACCCATTTTGTTTATTTGCAAACATTTCAGGACACCCGAGAGTTCTTTGAACACTTTCAACTTGCCAGAGAACAATACGGACAGTGTGTTCAGAACACCCCATACAAACATTTGAGGACACCGCGTGAGTTCTTAAAACACACCCCCATTTTGTTTATTTGCGAACATTCCAGGACACCGCAAGAGTTCTTAGAACACTTTCAACTTGCCAGAGAACAATATGGACAGCGTCTTCAGGACACCCCTATGAACTTTTCAAGGTACCGCGAGAGTTCTTAGAACACTTTCAACTTGACAACGAACAATACGGACAGCATCCTCAGAACACACCCATTTTGTTTATTTGCAAACATTTCAGGACACCCCGAGAGTTCTTTGAACACTTTCAACTTGCCAGAGAACAATACGGACAGTGTCTTCAGAATACCCCCATTTTGCTTATTTGCAAACATTTCAGGACACTGTGAGAGTTCTTAGAACACTTTCAACTTGACAACGAACAATACAGACAGTGTCCTCAGAACACCCCCATTTTGCTTGTTTGCGAACATTTGAGGACACCGCAAGAGTTCTTAGAACACATTCATCTTGCCACAGAACAATACAGACAGCGTCTTCAGGACACCCCCTACGAACATTTCAGGACACTGCGTGAGTTCTTAGAACACACCCCCATTTTATTTATCTGCGAACATTTCAGGACACTGCAAGAGTTCTTAGAAGACATTCAGCTTGCCACAGAACAATACGGACAGCGTCCTCAGAACACACCCATTTTGTTTATTTGCAAACATTTCAGGACACCCCGAGAGTTCTTTGAACACTTTCAACTTGCCAGAGAACAATACAGACAGTGTCTTCAGGACACCCCCTACGAACATTGCAGGACACCGCGAGAGTTCTTAGAACACATCCAGCTTGCCACAGAACAATACGGACAGCGTCTCCAGGACACCCCCTACGAACATTTCAGAACACCGCGAGAGTTTTTAGAAAACTTTAAATTTGACAACGAACAATACGGAGAGCGTCCTCAGAACACCCCAATTTTGTATATTTGCGAACATTTCAGAACACCGCGAGACTTCTTAGAACACATTCAGCTTGCCACAGAACAATATGGACAGCGTCTTCAGGACACCCCCTACGAACATTTGAGGAAACCGCGTGAGTTCTTAGAACACTCCCATTTTGTTTATATGCGAACATTTCAGAACACCGCGAGAGTTCTTAGAAAGCATTCAACTTGCCGCAGAACAATACGGACAGCGTCTTCAGGACACCCCCTACGAACATTTCAGGACACAGCGAGAGTTCTTAGAACACTTTCAACTTGACAACGAACAATACGGACAGGGTCCTCAAAACACACCCATTTTGTTTATTTGCAAACATTTCAGGACACCCGAGAGTTCTTTGAACACTTTCAACTTGCCAGAGAACAATACGGACAGTGTGTTCAGAACACCCCATACAAACATTTGAGGACACCGCGTGAGTTCTTAAAACACACCCCCATTTTGTTTATTTGCGAACATTCCAGGACACCGCAAGAGTTCTTAGAACACTTTCAACTTGCCAGAGAACAATATGGACAGCGTCTTCAGGACACCCCTATGAACTTTTCAAGGTACCGCGAGAGTTCTTAGAACACTTTCAACTTGACAACGAACAATACGGACAGCATCCTCAGAACACACCCATTTTGTTTATTTGCAAACATTTCAGGACACCCCGAGAGTTCTTTGAACACTTTCAACTTGCCAGAGAACAATACGGACAGTGTCTTCAGAATACCCCCATTTTGCTTATTTGCAAACATTTCAGGACACTGTGAGAGTTCTTAGAACACTTTCAACTTGACAACGAACAATACAGACAGTGTCCTCAGAACACCCCCATTTTGCTTGTTTGCGAACATTTGAGGACACCGCAAGAGTTCTTAGAACACATTCATCTTGCCACAGAACAATACAGACAGCGTCTTCAGGACACCCCCTACGAACATTTCAGGACACTGCGTGAGTTCTTAGAACACACCCCCATTTTATTTATCTGCGAACATTTCAGGACACTGCAAGAGTTCTTAGAAGACATTCAGCTTGCCACAGAACAATACGGACAGCGTCCTCAGAACACACCCATTTTGTTTATTTGCAAACATTTCAGGACACCCCGAGAGTTCTTTGAACACTTTCAACTTGCCAGAGAACAATACAGACAGTGTCTTCAGGACACCCCCTACGAACATTGCAGGACACCGCGAGAGTTCTTAGAACACTTTCAACTTGACAACGAACAATACAGACAGCGTCCTCAGAACACCCCCATTTTGTTTATTTGCGAACATTTCAGGACAGCGCGAGAGTTCTTAGAACACATTCAGCTTGCCACAGAACAATACGGACAGCATCTCCAGGACACCACCTACGAACATTTCAGAACACCGCGAGAGTTCTTAGAACACACCCCCATTTTGTTCATTGCCGAACATTTCAGGACACCGCAAGAGTTCTTAGAACACATTCAGCTTGCCACAGAACAATACGGACAGCGTCTTCAGGACACCCCCTTTGATCATTTAAGGAAACTGCGTGAGTTCTTAGAACACACCCCCATTTTATTTATCTGCGAACATTTCGGGACACCGCGAGAGTTCTTAGAAGACATTCAGCTTGCCACAGAACAATACGGACAGAGTCTTCAGGACACCCCCTATGAACATTTCAGAACACCGCGAGAGTTCTTAGAACACTTTAAATTTGACAACAAACAATATGGACAGCGTCCTCAGAACACCATAATTTTGCATATTTGCGAACATTTCAGGACACCGCAAGAATTCTTAGAACACTTTCAGCTTGCCATAGAATAATACGAACATTTCAGGACACCGCGTGGGTTCTTAGAACATACCCCCATTTTGTTTATTTGCGAACATTTCAGGACACCGCAAGAATTCTTAGAACACATTCAGCTTGCCACAGAACAATACGGACAGCATCTTCAGGACACCCCCTACAAACATTTCAGGACACCGCAAGAGTTCTTAGAACACTTTCAACTTGACAACGAACAATACAGACAGCGTCCTCAGAACACCCCCATTTTGTTTATTTGCAAACATTTCAGGACACCGCGAGAGTTCTTAGAACACATCCAGCTTGCCACAGAACAACACAGACAGCGTCTCCAGGACACCCCCTACGAACATTTCAGAACACCGCGAGAGTTCTTAGAACACTTTAAATTTGACAACGAACAATACGGACAGTGTCCTCAGAACACCCCCATTTTGTTTATTTGCAAACATTTCAGGACACCGCGAGTGTTCTTAGAACACTTTCAACTTGCCAGAGAACAATACCGACAGCGTCTTCAGGACACCCCCTATGAACATTTCAGGAAACCGTGACAGTTCTGAGAACACTTTCAACTTGACAACGAACAATACGGACAGCGTCATCAGAACAACCCAATTTGTTTATTTGCGAACATTTCAGGACATCGCGAGAGTTCTTAGAACACATTCAGCTTGCCACAGAACAATACAGACAGCGTCTTCAGGACACCCCCTACAAACATTTCAGGACACCGCGTGAGTTCTTAGAACACTTTCAACTTGACAACGACCAATACGGACAGCGTCCTCAGAACACACCCATTTTGTTTATTTGCAAACATTTCAGGACACCCCGAGAGTTCTTTGAACACTTTCAACTTGCCATAGAACAATACGGACAGTGTCTTCAGGACACCCCCTACGAACATTTCAGGACACTGCGAGTGTTCTTAGAACACTTTCAACTTGACAACGAACAATACAGACAGCGTCCTGAGAACACCCCCATTTTGTTTATTTGCGAACATTTCAGGACACTGCGAGAGTTCTTAGAACACATCCAGCTTGCCACAGAACAATACGGAGAGCGTCTCCAGGACACCCCCTATGAACATGTCAGAACACTGCGAGAGTTCTTAGAACACACCCCAATTTTGTTCATTGCTGAACATTTCAGGACACCGCAAGAGTTCTTAGAACACATTCAGCTTGCCACAGAACAATACGGACAGCCTCTTGAGGACACCCCCTATGAACATTTAAGGACACTGCGTGAGTTCTTAGAACACATCCCCATTTTATTTATCTGCGAATATTTCGGGACACCGCAAGAGTTCTTCGAAGACATTCAGCTTGCCACAGAACAATACGGACAGAGTCTTCAGGACACCCCCTATGAACATTTCAGAACACCGCGAGAGTTCTTAGAACACTTTAAATTTGACAACAAACAATATGGACAGCGTCCTCAGAACACCATAATTTTGCATATTTGCGAACATTTCAGGACACCGCAAGAATTCTTAGAACACTTTCAGCTTGCCATAGAATAATACGAACATTTCAGGACACCGCGTGAGTTCTTAGAACATACCCCCATTTTGTTTATTTGCGAACATTTCAGGACACCGCAAGAATTCTTAGAACACATTCAGCTTGCCACAGAACAATACGGACAGCATCTTCAGGACACCCCCTACAAACATTTCAGGACACCGCAAGAGTTCTTAGAACACTTTCAACTTGACAACGAACAATACAGACAGCGTCCATTTTGTTTATTTGCAAACATTTCAGGACACCGCGAGAGTTCTTAGAACACATCCAGCTTGCCACAGAACAACACAGACAGCGTCTCCAGGACACCCCCTACGAACATTTCAGAACACCGCGAGAGTTCTTAGAACACTTTAAATTTGACAACGAACAATACGGACAGTGTCCTCAGAACACCCCCATTTTGTTTATTTGCGAACATTTCAGGACACCGCGAGAGTTCTTAGAACACATCCAGCTTGCCACAGAACAATACGGACAGCGTCTCCAGGACACCCCCTACGAACATTTCAGAACACCGCAAGAGTTTTTAGAAAACTTTAAATTTGACAACGAACAATACGGAGAGCGTCCTCAGAACACCCCAATTTTGTATATTTGCGAACATTTCAGAACACCGCGAGACTTCTTAGAACACATTCAGCTTGCCACAGAACAATATGGACAGCGTCTTCAGGACACCCCCTACGAACATTTGAGGACACTGCGTGAGTTCTTAGAACACTCCCATTTTGTTTATATGCGAACATTTCAGAACACCGCGAGAGTTCTTAGAAAGCATTCAACTTGCCGCAGAACAATACGGACAGCGTCTTCAGGACACCCCCTACGAACATTTCAGGACACAGCGAGAGTTCTTAGAACACTTTCAACTTGACAACGAACAATACGGACAGGGTCCTCAAAACACACCCATTTTGTTTATTTGCAAACATTTCAGGACACCCGAGAGTTCTTTGAACACTTTCAACTTGCCAGAGAACAATACGGACAGTGTGTTCAGAACACCCCATACAAACATTTGAGGACACCGCGTGAGTTCTTAAAACACACCCCCATTTTGTTTATTTGCGAACATTCCAGGACACCGCAAGAGTTCTTAGAACACTTTCAACTTGCCAGAGAACAATATGGACAGCGTCTTCAGGACACCCCTATGAACTTTTCAAGGTACCGCGAGAGTTCTTAGAACACTTTCAACTTGACAACGAACAATACGGACAGCATCCTCAGACCACACCCATTTTGTTTATTTGCAAACATTTCAGGACACCCCGAGAGTTCTTTGAACACTTTCAACTTGCCAGAGAACAATACGGACAGTGTCTTCAGAACACCCCCATTTTGCTTATTTGCAAACATTTCAGGACACTGTGAGAGTTCTTAGAACACTTTCAACTTGACAACGAACAATACAGACAGTGTCCTCAGAACACCCCCATTTTGCTTGTTTGCGAACATTTGAGGACACCGCAAGAGTTCTTAGAACACATTCATCTTGCCACAGAACAATACAGACAGCGTCTTCAGGACACCCCCTACGAACATTTCAGGACACTGCGTGAGTTCTTAGAACACACCCCCATTTTATTTATCTGCGAACATTTCGGGACACTGCAAGAGTTCTTAGAAGACATTCAGCTTGCCACAGAACAATACGGACAGCGTCCTCAGAACACACCCATTTTGTTTATTTGCAAACATTTCAGGACACCCCGAGAGTTCTTTGAACACTTTCAACTTGCCAGAGAACAATACAGACAGTGTCTTCAGGACACCCCCTACGAACATTGCAGGACACCGCGAGAGTTCTTAGAACACTTTCAACTTGACAACGAACAATACAGACAGTGTCCTCAGAACACCCCCATTTTGTTTATTTGCGAACATTTCAGGACAGCGCGAGAGTTCTTAGAACACATTCAGCTTGCCACAGAACAATACGGACAGCATCTCCAGGACACCACCTACGAACATTTCAGAACACCGCGAGAGTTCTTAGAACACACCCCCATTTTGTTCATTGCCGAACATTTCAGGACACCGCAAGAGTTCTTAGAACACATTCAGCTTGCCACAGAACAATACGGACAGCGTCTTCAGGACACCCCCTTTGATCATTTAAGGAAACTGCGTGAGTTCTTAGAACACACCCCCATTTTATTTATCTAGGAACATTTCGGGACACCGCGAGAGTTCTTAGAAGACATTCAGCTTGCCACAGAACAATACGGACAGAGTCTTCAGGACACCCCCTATGAACATTTCAGAACACCGCGAGAGTTCTTAGAACACTTTAAATTTGACAACAAACAATATGGACAGCGTCCTCAGAACACCATAATTTTGCATATTTGCGAACATTTCAGGACACCGCAAGAATTCTTAGAACACTTTCAGCTTGCCATAGAATAATACGAACATTTCAGGACACCGCGTGAGTTCTTAGAACATACCCCCATTTTGTTTATTTGCGAACATTTCAGGACACCGCAAGAATTCTTAGAACACATTCAGCTTGCCACAGAACAATACGGACAGCATCTTCAGGACACCCCCTACAAACATTTCAGGACACCGCAAGAGTTCTTAGAACACTTTCAACTTGACAACGAACAATACAGACAGCGTCCTCAGAACACCCCCATTTTGTTTATTTGCAAACATTTCAGGACACCGCGAGAGTTCTTAGAACACATCCAGCTTGCCACAGAACAACACAGACAGCGTCTCCAGGACACCCCCTACGAACATTTCAGAACACCGAGAGAGTTCTTAGAACACTTTAAATTTGACAACGAACAATACGGACAGTGTCCTCAGAACACCCCCATTTTGTTTATTTGCGAACATTTCAGGACACCGCGAGAGTTCTTAGAACACTTTCAACTTGCCAGAGAACAATACCGACAGCGTCTTCAGGACACCCCCTATGAACATTTCAGGAAACCGTGACAGTTCTGAGAACACTTTCAACTTGACAACGAACAATACGGACAGCGTCATCAGAACAACCCAATTTGTTTATTTGCGAACATTTCAGGACACCGCGAGAGTTCTTAGAACACATTCAGCTTGCCACAGAACAATACAGACAGCGTCTTCAGGACACCCCCTACAAACATTTCAGGACACCGCGTGAGTTCTTAGAACACTTTCAACTTGACAACGACCAATACGGACAGCGTCCTCAGAACACACCCATTTTGTTTATTTGCAAACATTTCAGGACACCCTGAGAGTTCTTTGAACACTTTCAACTTGCCATAGAACAATACGGACAGTGTCTTCAGGACACCCCCTATGAACATTTCAGGACACTGCGAGTGTTCTTAGAACACTTTCAACTTGACAACGAACAATACAGACAGCGTCCTGAGAACACCCCCATTTTGTTTATTTGCGAACATTTCAGGACACTGCGAGAGTTCTTAGAACACATCCAGCTTGCCACAGAACAATACGGAGAGCGTCTCCAGGACACCCCCTACGAACATTTCAGAACACTGCGAGAGTTCTTAGAACACACCCCAATTTTGTTCATTGCTGAACATTTCAGGACACCGCAAGAATTCTTAGAACACATTCAGCTTGCCACAGAACAATACGGACAGCCTCTTGAGGACACCCCCTATGAACATTTAAGGACACTGCGTGAGTTCTTAGAACACACCCCCATTTTATTTATCTGCGAATATTTCGGGACACCGCGAGAGTTCTTCGAAGACATTCAGCTTGCCACAGAACAATACGGACAGAGTCTTCAGGACACCCCCTATGAACATTTCAGAACACCGTGAGAGTTCTTAGAACACTTTAAATTTGACAACAAACAATATGGACAGCGTCCTCAGAACACCATAATTTTGCATATTTGCGAACATTTCAGGACACCGCAAGAATTCTTAGAACACTTTCAGCTTGCCATAGAATAATACGAACATTTCAGGACACCGCGTGAGTTCTTAGAACATACCCCCATTTTGTTTATTTGCGAACATTTCAGGACACCGCAAGAATTCTTAGAACACATTCAGCTTGCCACAGAACAATACGGACAGCATCTTCAGGACACCCCCTACAAACATTTCAGGACACCGCAAGAGTTCTTAGAACACTTTCAACTTGACAACGAACAATACAGACAGCGTCCTCAGAACACCCCCATTTTGTTTATTTGCAAACATTTCAGGACACCGCGAGAGTTCTTAGAACACATCCAGCTTGCCACAGAACAACACAGACAGCGTCTCCAGGACACCCCCTACGAACATTTCAGAACACCGCGAGAGTTCTTAGAACACTTTAAATTTGACAACGAACAATACGGACAGTGTCCTCAGAACACCCCCATTTTGTTTATTTGCGAACATTTCAGGACACCGCGAGAGTTCTTAGAACACTTTCAACTTGCCAGAGAACAATACCGACAGCGTCTTCAGGACACCCCCTATGAACATTTCAGGAAACCGTGACAGTTCTGAGAACACTTTCAACTTGACAACGAACAATACGGACAGCGTCATCAGAACACCCCAATTTGTTTATTTGCGAACATTTCAGGACACCGCGAGAGTTCTTAGAACAAATTCAGCTTGCCACAGAACAATACAGACAGCGTCTTCAGGACACCCCCTACAAACATTTCAGGACACCGCGTGAGTTCTTAGAACACTTTCAACTTGACAACGACCAATACGGACAGCGTCCTCAGAACACACCCATTTTGTTTATTTGCAAACATTTCAGGACACCCCGAGAGTTCTTTGAACACTTTCAACTTGCCATAGAACAATACGGACAGTGTCTTCAGGACACCCCCTATGAACATTTCAGGACACTGCGAGTGTTCTTAGAACACTTTCAACTTGACAACGAACAATACAGACAGCGTCCTGAGAACACCCCCATTTTGTTTATTTGCGAACATTTCAGGACACTGCGACAGTTCTTAGAACACATCCAGCTTGCCACAGAACAATACGGAGAGCGTCTCCAGGACACCCCCTACGAACATTTCAGAACACTGCGAGAGTTCTTAGAACACACCCCAATTTTGTTCATTGCTGAACATTTCAGGACACCGCACGAGTTCTTAGAACACATTAAGCTTGCCACAGAACAATACGGACAGCCTCTTGAGGACACCCCCTATGAACATTTAAGGACACTGCGTGAGTTCTTAGAACACACCCCCATTTTATTTATCTGCGAATATTTCGGGACACCGCGAGAGTTCTTCGAAGACATTCAGCTTGCCACAGAACAATACAGACAGAGTCTTCAGGACACCCCCTACGAACATTTCAGAACACCGCGAGAGTTCTTAGAACACTTTAAATTTGACAACAAACAATATGGACAGCGTCCTCAGAACACCATAATTGTGTATATTTGCGAACATTTCAGGACACCGCGAGAGTTCTTAGAACACTTTCAGCTTGCCATAAAATAATACGAACATTTCAGGACACTGCGTAAGTTCTTAGAACATACCCCCATTTTGTTTATTTGCGAACATTTCAGGACACCGCAAGAATTCTTAGAACACATTCAGCTTGCCACAGAACAATACGGACAGCATCTTCAGGACACCCCCTACAAACATTTCAGGACACCGCAAGAGTTCTTAGAACACTTTCAACTTGACAACGAACAATACAGACAGCGTCCTCAGAACACCCCCATTTTGTTTATTTGCAAACATTTCAGGACACCGCGAGAGTTCTTAGAACACATCCAGCTTGCCACAGAACAACACAGACAGCGTCTCCAGGACACCCCCTACGAACATTTCAGAACACCGCGAGAGTTCTTAGAACACTTTAAATTTGACAACGAACAATACGGACAGTGTCCTCAGAACACCCCCATTTTGTTTATTTGTGAACATTTCAGGACACAGCGAGAGTTCTTAGAACACTTTCAACTTGCCAGAGAACAATACCGACAGCGCCTTCAGGACACCCCCTATGAACATTTCAGGAAACCGTGACAGTTCTGAGAACACTTTCAACTTGACAACGAACAATACGGACAGCGTCATCAGAACACCCCAATTTGTTTATTTGCGAACATTTCAGGACACCGCGAGAGTTCTTAGAACACATTCAGCTTGCCACAGAACAATACAGACAGCGTCTTCAGGACACCTCCTACAAACATTTCAGGACACCGCGTGAGTTCTTAGAACACTTTCAACTTGACAACGACCAATACGGACAGCGTCCTCAGAACACACCCATTTTGTTTATTTGCAAACATTTCAGGACACCCCGAGAGTTCTTCGAACACTTTCAACTTGCCATAGAACAATATGGACAGTGTCTTCAGGACACCCACTACGAACATTTCAGGACACTGCGAGTGTTCTTAGAACACTTTCAACTTGACAACGAACAATACAGACAGCGTCCTGAGAACACCCCCATTTTGTTTATTTGCGAACATTTCAGGACACTGCGAGAGTTCTTAGAACACATCCAGCTTGCCACAGAACAATACGGAGAGCGTCTCCAGGACACCCCCTACAAACATTTCAGAACACTGCGAGAGTTCTTAGAACACACCCCAATTTTGTTCATTGCTGAACATTTCAGGATACCGCACGAGTTCTTAGAACACATTCAGCTTGCCACAGAACAATACGGACAGCCTCTTGAGGACACCCCCTATGAACATTTAAGGACACTGCGTGAGTTCTTAGAACACACCCCCATTTTATTTATCTGCAAATATTTCGGGACACCGCGAGAGTTCTTCGAAGACATTCAGCTTGCCACAGAACAATACAGACAGAGTCTTCAGGACACCCCCTACGAACATTTCAGAACACCGCGAGAGTTCTTAGAACACTTTAAATTTGACAACAAACAATATGGACAGCGTCCTCAGAACACCATAATTGTGTATATTTGCGAACATTTCAGGACACCGCGAGAGTTCTTAGAACACTTTCAGCTTGCCATAAAATAATACGAACATTTCAGGACACTGCGTAAGTTCTTAGAACATACCCCCATTTTGTTTATTTGCGAACATTTCAGGACACCGCAAGAATTCTTAGAACACATTCAGCTTGCCACAGAACAATACGGACAGCATCTTCAGGACACCCCCTACAAACATTTCAGGACACCGCAAGAGTTCTTAGAACACTTTCAACTTGACAACAAACAATACAGACAGCGTCCTCAGAACACCCCCATTTTGTTTATTTGCAAACATTTCAGGACACCGCGAGAGTTCTTAGAACACATCCAGCTTGCCACAGAACAACACAGACAGCGTCTCCAGGACACCCCCTACGAACATTTCAGAACACCGCGAGAGTTCTTAGAACACTTTAAATTTGACAACGAACAATACGGACAGTGTCCTCAGAACACCCCCATTTTGTTTATTTGCGAACATTTCAGGACACCGCGAGAGTTCTTAGAACACTTTCAACTTGCCAGAGAACAATACCGACAGCGTCTTCAGGACACCCCCTATGAACATTTCAGGAAACCGTGACAGTTCTGAGAACACTTTCAACTTGACAACGAACAATAATGGACAGCGTCATCAGAACACCCCAATTTGTTTATTTGCGAACATTTCAGGACACCGCGAGAGTTCTTAGAACACATCCAGCTTGCCACAGAACAACACAGACAGCGTCTCCAGGACACCCCCTACGAACATTTCAGAACACCGCGAGAGTTCTTAGAACACTTTAAATTTGACAACGAACAATACGGACAGTGTCCTCAGAACACCCCCATTTTGTTTATTTGCGAACATTTCAGGACACCGCGAGAGTTCTTAGAACACTTTCAACTTGCCAGAGAACAATACCGACAGCGTCTTCAGGACACCCCCTATGAACATTTCAGGAAACCGTGACAGTTCTGAGAACACTTTCAACTTGACAACGAACAATAATGGACAGCGTCATCAGAACACACCAATTTGTTTATTTGCGAACATTTCAGGACACCGCGTGAGTTCTTAGAACACTTTCAACTTGACAACGACCAATACGGACAGCGTCCTCAGAACACACCCATTTTGTTTATTTGCAAACATTTCAGGACACCCCGAGAGTTCTTTGAACACTTTCAACTTGCCATAGAACAATACGGACAGTGTCTTCAGGACACCCCCTACGAACATTTCAGGACACTGCGAGTGTTCTTAGAACACTTTCAACTTGACAACGAACAATACAGACAGCGTCCTGAGAACACCCCCATTTTGTTTATTTGCGAACATTTCAGGACACTGCGAGAGTTCTTAGAACACATCCAGCTTGCCACAGAACAATACGGAGAGCGTCTCCAGGACACCCCCTACGAACATTTCAGAACACTGCGAGAGTTCTTAGAACACACCCCAATTTTGTTCATTGCTGAACATTTCAGGACACTGCAAGAGTTCTTAGAACACATTCAGCTTGCCACAGAACAATACGGACAGCCTCTTGAGGACACCCCCTATGAACATTTAAGGACACTGCGTGAGTTCTTAGAACACACCCCCATTTTATTTATCTGCGAATATTTCGGGATACCGCGAGAGTTCTTCGAAGACATTCAGCTTGCCACAGAACAATACAGACAGAGTCTTCAGGACACCCCCTACGAACATTTCAGAACACCGCGAGAGTTCTTAGAACACTTTAAATTTGACAACAAACAATATGGACAGCGTCCTCAGAACACCATAATTGTGTATATTTGCGAACATTTCAGGACACCGCGAGAGTTCTTAGAACACTTTCAGCTTGCCATAAAATAATACGAACATTTCAGGACACTGCGTAAGTTCTTAGAACATACCCCCATTTTGTTTATTTGCGAACATTTCAGGACACCGCAAGAATTCTTAGAACACATTCAGCTTGCCACAGAACAATGCGGACAGCATCTTCAGGACACCCCCTACAAACATTTCAGGACACCGCGACAGTTCTTAGAACACTTTCAACTTGCCAGAGAACAATACAGACAGCGTCTTCAGGACACCCCCTACGAACATTTCAGGACATGCAAGTGTTCTTAGAACACTTTCAACTTCACAACAAACAATACGGACAGCGTCCTCAGAACACCATAATTTTGTATATTTGCAAACATTTCAGGACACCGCGAGAGTTCTTAGAACACTTTCAGCTTGCCATAGAATAATACGAACATTTTAGGACACCGCGTGAGTTCTTAGAACATACCCCCATTTTGATTATTTGCGAACATTTCAGGACACCGCGAGAATTCTTAGAACACATTCAGCTTGCCACGGAACAATACGGACAGCGTCTCCAGGACACCCCCTACGAACATTTCAGAACACCGTGAGAGTTCTTAGAACACTTTAAATTTGAGAACGAACAATACAGAGAGCGTCCTCAGAACACCCCAATTTTGTATATTTGCGAACATTTCAGGACACCGCGAGAGTTCTTAGAACACTTTCAGCTTGCCATAGAATAATACGAACATGTCAGGACACCGCGTGAGTTCTTAGAACATACCCCCATTTTATTTATTTGCGAACATTTCAGGACACCGTGAGAATTCTTAGAACACATTCGGCTTGCCACAGAACAATACGGCCAGCGTCTTCAGGACACCCCCTACGAACATTTCAGGACACCGCAAGAGTTCTTAGAACACTTTCAACTTGACAACGAACAATACAGACAGTGTCCTCAGAACACCCCCATTTTGTTTATTTGCGAACATTTCAGGACACCCCGAGAGTTCTTAGCACACTTTCAACTTGCCAGAGAACAATACAGACAGTGTCTTCAGGACACCCCCTACGAACATTTCAGAACACCGCGAGAGTTCTTAGAACACTTTAAATTTGACAACAAACAATACGGACAGCGTCCTCAGAACACCATAATTTTGTATATTTGCAAACATTTCAGGACACCGCGAGAGTTCTTAGAACACTTTCAGCTTGCCATAGAATAATACGAACATTTTAGGACACCGCGTGAGTTCTTAGAACATACCCCCATTTTGATTATTTGCGAACATTTCAGGACACCGCGAGAATTCTTAGAACACATTCAGCTTGCCACAGAACAATACGGACAGTATCTTCAGGTCACCCCCTACAAACATTTCAGGACACCGCGACAGTTCTTATAACACTTTCAACTTGACAACGAACAATACAGACAGCGTCTTCAGAACACCCCCATTTTGTTTATTTGCGAACATTTCAGGACACCCCGAGAGTTCTTAGAACACTTTCAACTTGCCAGAGAACAATACAGATAGCGTCTTCAGGACACCTCCTACGAACATTTCAGGACACCGCAAGTGTTCTTAGAACACTTTCAACTTGACAACGAACAATACGGACAGCGTCCTCAGAACACCACCATTTTGTTTATTTGCGAACATTTCAGGACACCGCAAGAGTTCATAGAACACTTTCAACTTGACAACGAACAATACAGACAGCGTCCTCAGAACACCCTCATTTTGTTTATTTGCGAACATTTCAGGACACCGCAACAGTTATTAGAACACATTCAGCTTGCCAGAGAACAATACGGACAGTGTCTTCAGGACACCCCTACGAACATTTTAGGACACTGCGTGAGTTCTTAGAACACACCCCCATTTTGTTCATTTGCGAACATTTCAGGACATCACGAGAGTTCTTAGAACACATTCAGCTTGCCACAGAACAATACGGACATCCTCTTCAGGACACCCCCTACGATAATTTAAGGACACCACGTGAGTTCTTAGAACACACCCCCAATTTATTTATCTGTGAACATTTCAGGACACCGCGAGAGTTCTTAGAACACATTCAGCTTGCCACAGAACAATACGGACAGCGTCTCCAGGACACCCCCTACGAACATTTCAGAACTCCGTGAGAGTTCTTAGAACACTTTAAATTTGAGAACGAACAATACGGAGAGCGTCCTCAGAACACCCCAATTTTGTATATTTGCGAACATTTCAGGACACCGCGAGAGTTCTTAGAACACTTTCAGCTTGCCATAGAATAATACGAACATTTCAGGACACCGCGTGAGTTCTTAGAACATACCCCCATTTTATTTATTTGCGAACATTTCAGGACACCGTGAGAATTCTTAGAACACATTCGGCTTGCCACAGAACAATACGGCCAGCGTCTTCAGGACACCCCCTACGAACATTTCAGGACACCGGGAGAGTTCTTAGAACACTTTCAACTTGACAACGAACAATACAGACAGTGTCCTCAGAACACCCCCATTTTGTTTATTTGCGAACATTTCAGGACACCCCGAGAGTTCTTAGCACACTTTCAACTTGCCAGAGATCAATACAGACATCCTCTTCAGGACACCCCCTACGATAATTTAAGGACACCACGTGAGTTCTTAGAACACACCCCCAATTTATTTATCTGTGAACATTTCAGGACACCGCGAGAGTTCTTAGTACACATTCAGCTTGCCACAGAACAATACGGACAGCGTCTCCAGGACACCCCCTACGAACATTTCAGAACACCGTGAGAGTTCTTAGAACACTTTAAATTTGAGAACGAACAATACGGAGAGCGTCCTCAGAACACCCCAATTTTGTATATTTGCGAACATTTCAGGACACTGCGAGAGTTCTTAGAACACTTTCAGCTTGCCATAGAATAATACGAACATGTCAGGACACCGCGTGAGTTTTTAGAACATACCCCCATTTTATTTATTTGCGAACATTTCAGGACACCGTGAGAATTCTTAGAACACATTCGGATTGCCACAGAACAATACGGCCAGCGTCTTCAGGACACCCCCTACGAACATTTCAGAACACTGCGAGAGTTCTTAGAACACACCCCAATTTTGTTCATTGCTGAACATTTCAGGACACCGCACGAGTTCTTAGAACACATTAAGCTTGCCACAGAACAATACGGACAGCCTCTTGAGGACACCCCCTATGAACATTTAAGGACACTGCGTGAGTTCTTAGAACACACCCCCATTTTATTTATCTGCGAATATTTCGGGACACCGCGAGAGTTCTTCGAAGACATTCAGCTTGCCACAGAACAATACAGACAGAGTCTTCAGGACACCCCCTACGAACATTTCAGAACACCGCGAGAGTTCTTAGAACACTTTAAATTTGACAACAAACAATATGGACAGCGTCCTCAGAACACCATAATTGTGTATATTTGCGAACATTTCAGGACACCGCGAGAGTTCTTAGAACACTTTCAGCTTGCCATAAAATAATACGAACATTTCAGGACACTGCGTAAGTTCTTAGAACATACCCCCATTTTGTTTATTTGCGAACATTTCAGGACACCGCAAGAATTCTTAGAACACATTCAGCTTGCCACAGAACAATACGGACAGCATCTTCAGGACACCCCCTACAAACATTTCAGGACACCGCAAGAGTTCTTAGAACACTTTCAACTTGACAACGAACAATACAGACAGCGTCCTCAGAACACCCCCATTTTGTTTATTTGCAAACATTTCAGGACACCGCGAGAGTTCTTAGAACACATCCAGCTTGCCACAGAACAACACAGACAGCGTCTCCAGGACACCCCCTACGAACATTTCAGAACACCGCGAGAGTTCTTAGAACACTTTAAATTTGACAACGAACAATACGGACAGTGTCCTCAGAACACCCCCATTTTGTTTATTTGTGAACATTTCAGGACACAGCGAGAGTTCTTAGAACACTTTCAACTTGCCAGAGAACAATACCGACAGCGCCTTCAGGACACCCCCTATGAACATTTCAGGAAACCGTGACAGTTCTGAGAACACTTTCAACTTGACAACGAACAATACGGACAGCGTCATCAGAACACCCCAATTTGTTTATTTGCGAACATTTCAGGACACCGCGAGAGTTCTTAGAACACATTCAGCTTGCCACAGAACAATACAGACAGCGTCTTCAGGACACCTCCTACAAACATTTCAGGACACCGCGTGAGTTCTTAGAACACTTTCAACTTGACAACGACCAATACGGACAGCGTCCTCAGAACACACCCATTTTGTTTATTTGCAAACATTTCAGGACACCCCGAGAGTTCTTCGAACACTTTCAACTTGCCATAGAACAATATGGACAGTGTCTTCAGGACACCCACTACGAACATTTCAGGACACTGCGAGTGTTCTTAGAACACTTTCAACTTGACAACGAACAATACAGACAGCGTCCTGAGAACACCCCCATTTTGTTTATTTGCGAACATTTCAGGACACTGCGAGAGTTCTTAGAACACATCCAGCTTGCCACAGAACAATACGGAGAGCGTCTCCAGGACACCCCCTACAAACATTTCAGAACACTGCGAGAGTTCTTAGAACACACCCCAATTTTGTTCATTGCTGAACATTTCAGGATACCGCACGAGTTCTTAGAACACATTCAGCTTGCCACAGAACAATACGGACAGCCTCTTGAGGACACCCCCTATGAACATTTAAGGACACTGCGTGAGTTCTTAGAACACACCCCCATTTTATTTATCTGCAAATATTTCGGGACACCGCGAGAGTTCTTCGAAGACATTCAGCTTGCCACAGAACAATACAGACAGAGTCTTCAGGACACCCCCTACGAACATTTCAGAACACCGCGAGAGTTCTTAGAACACTTTAAATTTGACAACAAACAATATGGACAGCGTCCTCAGAACACCATAATTGTGTATATTTGCGAACATTTCAGGACACCGCGAGAGTTCTTAGAACACTTTCAGCTTGCCATAAAATAATACGAACATTTCAGGACACTGCGTAAGTTCTTAGAACATACCCCCATTTTGTTTATTTGCGAACATTTCAGGACACCGCAAGAATTCTTAGAACACATTCAGCTTGCCACAGAACAATACGGACAGCATCTTCAGGACACCCCCTACAAACATTTCAGGACACCGCAAGAGTTCTTAGAACACTTTCAACTTGACAACAAACAATACAGACAGCGTCCTCAGAACACCCCCATTTTGTTTATTTGCAAACATTTCAGGACACCGCGAGAGTTCTTAGAACACATCCAGCTTGCCACAGAACAACACAGACAGCGTCTCCAGGACACCCCCTACGAACATTTCAGAACACCGCGAGAGTTCTTAGAACACTTTAAATTTGACAACGAACAATACGGACAGTGTCCTCAGAACACCCCCATTTTGTTTATTTGCGAACATTTCAGGACACCGCGAGAGTTCTTAGAACACTTTCAACTTGCCAGAGAACAATACCGACAGCGTCTTCAGGACACCCCCTATGAACATTTCAGGAAACCGTGACAGTTCTGAGAACACTTTCAACTTGACAACGAACAATAATGGACAGCGTCATCAGAACACCCCAATTTGTTTATTTGCGAACATTTCAGGACACCGCGAGAGTTCTTAGAACACATCCAGCTTGCCACAGAACAACACAGACAGCGTCTCCAGGACACCCCCTACGAACATTTCAGAACACCGCGAGAGTTCTTAGAACACTTTAAATTTGACAACGAACAATACGGACAGTGTCCTCAGAACACCCCCATTTTGTTTATTTGCGAACATTTCAGGACACCGCGAGAGTTCTTAGAACACTTTCAACTTGCCAGAGAACAATACCGACAGCGTCTTCAGGACACCCCCTATGAACATTTCAGGAAACCGTGACAGTTCTGAGAACACTTTCAACTTGACAACGAACAATAATGGACAGCGTCATCAGAACACACCAATTTGTTTATTTGCGAACATTTCAGGACACCGCGTGAGTTCTTAGAACACTTTCAACTTGACAACGACCAATACGGACAGCGTCCTCAGAACACACCCATTTTGTTTATTTGCAAACATTTCAGGACACCCCGAGAGTTCTTTGAACACTTTCAACTTGCCATAGAACAATACGGACAGTGTCTTCAGGACACCCCCTACGAACATTTCAGGACACTGCGAGTGTTCTTAGAACACTTTCAACTTGACAACGAACAATACAGACAGCGTCCTGAGAACACCCCCATTTTGTTTATTTGCGAACATTTCAGGACACTGCGAGAGTTCTTAGAACACATCCAGCTTGCCACAGAACAATACGGAGAGCGTCTCCAGGACACCCCCTACGAACATTTCAGAACACTGCGAGAGTTCTTAGAACACACCCCAATTTTGTTCATTGCTGAACATTTCAGGACACTGCAAGAGTTCTTAGAACACATTCAGCTTGCCACAGAACAATACGGACAGCCTCTTGAGGACACCCCCTATGAACATTTAAGGACACTGCGTGAGTTCTTAGAACACACCCCCATTTTATTTATCTGCGAATATTTCGGGATACCGCGAGAGTTCTTCGAAGACATTCAGCTTGCCACAGAACAATACAGACAGAGTCTTCAGGACACCCCCTACGAACATTTCAGAACACCGCGAGAGTTCTTAGAACACTTTAAATTTGACAACAAACAATATGGACAGCGTCCTCAGAACACCATAATTGTGTATATTTGCGAACATTTCAGGACACCGCGAGAGTTCTTAGAACACTTTCAGCTTGCCATAAAATAATACGAACATTTCAGGACACTGCGTAAGTTCTTAGAACATACCCCCATTTTGTTTATTTGCGAACATTTCAGGACACCGCAAGAATTCTTAGAACACATTCAGCTTGCCACAGAACAATGCGGACAGCATCTTCAGGACACCCCCTACAAACATTTCAGGACACCGCGACAGTTCTTAGAACACTTTCAACTTGCCAGAGAACAATACAGACAGCGTCTTCAGGACACCCCCTACGAACATTTCAGGACATGCAAGTGTTCTTAGAACACTTTCAACTTCACAACAAACAATACGGACAGCGTCCTCAGAACACCATAATTTTGTATATTTGCAAACATTTCAGGACACCGCGAGAGTTCTTAGAACACTTTCAGCTTGCCATAGAATAATACGAACATTTTAGGACACCGCGTGAGTTCTTAGAACATACCCCCATTTTGATTATTTGCGAACATTTCAGGACACCGCGAGAATTCTTAGAACACATTCAGCTTGCCACGGAACAATACGGACAGCGTCTCCAGGACACCCCCTACGAACATTTCAGAACACCGTGAGAGTTCTTAGAACACTTTAAATTTGAGAACGAACAATACAGAGAGCGTCCTCAGAACACCCCAATTTTGTATATTTGCGAACATTTCAGGACACCGCGAGAGTTCTTAGAACACTTTCAGCTTGCCATAGAATAATACGAACATGTCAGGACACCGCGTGAGTTCTTAGAACATACCCCCATTTTATTTATTTGCGAACATTTCAGGACACCGTGAGAATTCTTAGAACACATTCGGCTTGCCACAGAACAATACGGCCAGCGTCTTCAGGACACCCCCTACGAACATTTCAGGACACCGCAAGAGTTCTTAGAACACTTTCAACTTGACAACGAACAATACAGACAGTGTCCTCAGAACACCCCCATTTTGTTTATTTGCGAACATTTCAGGACACCCCGAGAGTTCTTAGCACACTTTCAACTTGCCAGAGAACAATACAGACAGTGTCTTCAGGACACCCCCTACGAACATTTCAGAACACCGCGAGAGTTCTTAGAACACTTTAAATTTGACAACAAACAATACGGACAGCGTCCTCAGAACACCATAATTTTGTATATTTGCAAACATTTCAGGACACCGCGAGAGTTCTTAGAACACTTTCAGCTTGCCATAGAATAATACGAACATTTTAGGACACCGCGTGAGTTCTTAGAACATACCCCCATTTTGATTATTTGCGAACATTTCAGGACACCGCGAGAATTCTTAGAACACATTCAGCTTGCCACAGAACAATACGGACAGTATCTTCAGGTCACCCCCTACAAACATTTCAGGACACCGCGACAGTTCTTATAACACTTTCAACTTGACAACGAACAATACAGACAGCGTCTTCAGAACACCCCCATTTTGTTTATTTGCGAACATTTCAGGACACCCCGAGAGTTCTTAGAACACTTTCAACTTGCCAGAGAACAATACAGATAGCGTCTTCAGGACACCTCCTACGAACATTTCAGGACACCGCAAGTGTTCTTAGAACACTTTCAACTTGACAACGAACAATACGGACAGCGTCCTCAGAACACCACCATTTTGTTTATTTGCGAACATTTCAGGACACCGCAAGAGTTCATAGAACACTTTCAACTTGACAACGAACAATACAGACAGCGTCCTCAGAACACCCTCATTTTGTTTATTTGCGAACATTTCAGGACACCGCAACAGTTATTAGAACACATTCAGCTTGCCAGAGAACAATACGGACAGTGTCTTCAGGACACCCCTACGAACATTTTAGGACACTGCGTGAGTTCTTAGAACACACCCCCATTTTGTTCATTTGCGAACATTTCAGGACATCACGAGAGTTCTTAGAACACATTCAGCTTGCCACAGAACAATACGGACATCCTCTTCAGGACACCCCCTACGATAATTTAAGGACACCACGTGAGTTCTTAGAACACACCCCCAATTTATTTATCTGTGAACATTTCAGGACACCGCGAGAGTTCTTAGAACACATTCAGCTTGCCACAGAACAATACGGACAGCGTCTCCAGGACACCCCCTACGAACATTTCAGAACTCCGTGAGAGTTCTTAGAACACTTTAAATTTGAGAACGAACAATACGGAGAGCGTCCTCAGAACACCCCAATTTTGTATATTTGCGAACATTTCAGGACACCGCGAGAGTTCTTAGAACACTTTCAGCTTGCCATAGAATAATACGAACATTTCAGGACACCGCGTGAGTTCTTAGAACATACCCCCATTTTATTTATTTGCGAACATTTCAGGACACCGTGAGAATTCTTAGAACACATTCGGCTTGCCACAGAACAATACGGCCAGCGTCTTCAGGACACCCCCTACGAACATTTCAGGACACCGGGAGAGTTCTTAGAACACTTTCAACTTGACAACGAACAATACAGACAGTGTCCTCAGAACACCCCCATTTTGTTTATTTGCGAACATTTCAGGACACCCCGAGAGTTCTTAGCACACTTTCAACTTGCCAGAGATCAATACAGACATCCTCTTCAGGACACCCCCTACGATAATTTAAGGACACCACGTGAGTTCTTAGAACACACCCCCAATTTATTTATCTGTGAACATTTCAGGACACCGCGAGAGTTCTTAGTACACATTCAGCTTGCCACAGAACAATACGGACAGCGTCTCCAGGACACCCCCTACGAACATTTCAGAACACCGTGAGAGTTCTTAGAACACTTTAAATTTGAGAACGAACAATACGGAGAGCGTCCTCAGAACACCCCAATTTTGTATATTTGCGAACATTTCAGGACACTGCGAGAGTTCTTAGAACACTTTCAGCTTGCCATAGAATAATACGAACATGTCAGGACACCGCGTGAGTTTTTAGAACATACCCCCATTTTATTTATTTGCGAACATTTCAGGACACCGTGAGAATTCTTAGAACACATTCGGATTGCCACAGAACAATACGGCCAGCGTCTTCAGGACACCCCCTACGAACATTTCAGGACACCCCGAGAGTTCTTAGAACACTTTCAACTTGACAACGAACAATACAGACAGTGTCCTCAGAACACCCCCATTTTGTTTATTTGCAAACATTTCAGGACACCCCGAGAGTTCCTAGCACACTTTCAACTTGCCAGAGATCAATACAGACAGTGTCTTCAGGACACCCCCTACGAACATTTCAGGACACCGCAAGTGTTCTTAGAACACTTTCAACTTGACAACGAACAATACGGACAGCGTCCTCAGAACACCCCCATTTTGTTTATTTGCGAACATTTCAGGACACCGCAAGAGTTCTTAGAACACTTTCAACTTGACAACGAACAATACCGACAGCGTCTTCAGCACACCCCCTACGATCATTTCAGGACACCGCGTGAGTTCTTAGAACACACCCCCATTTTGTTCATTTGCGAACATTTCAGGACACCGCGAGAGTTCTTAGAACACATTCAGCTTGCCACAGAACAATATGGACAGCGTCTTCAGAACACCCCCTACGAACATTTGAGGACACCGCGTGAGTTCTTAGAACATTTCCATTTTGTTTATCTGCGAACATTTCAGAACACCGCGAGAGTTCTTAGAAAACATTCAACTTGCCGCAGAACAATACGGACAGCGTCTTCAGGACACCCCCTACGAACATTTCAGGACACAGCGAGAGTTCTTAGAACACTTTCAACTTGACAACGAACAATACGGACAGGGTCCTCAAAACACACCCATTTTGTTTATTTGCAAACATTTCAGGACACCCCGAGAGTTCTTTGAACACTTTCAACTTGCCAGAGAACAATACGGACAGTGTCTTCAGAACACCCCCTACAAACATTTGAGGACACCGCGTGAGTTCTTAAAACACACCCCCATTTTGTTTATTTGCGAACATTCCAGGACACCGCGAGAGTTCTTAGAACACTTTCAACTTGCCAGAGAACAATACGGACAGCGTCTTCAGGACACCCCTATGAACATTTCAGGACACCCCGAGAGTTCTTTAAACACTTTCAACTTGCCAGAGAACAATCCGGACAGTGTCTTCAGAACACCCCCTATGAACATTTCAGGACACCGTGAGAGTTCTTAGAACACTTTCAACTTGACAACGAACAATACAGACAGCGTCCTCAGAACACCCCCATTTTGCTTATTTGCGAACATTTCAGGACACTGCAAGAGTTCTTAGAACACATTCATCTTGCCACAGAACAATACAGACAACGTCTTCAGGACACCCCCTACGAACATTTCAGGACACCGCGTGAGTTCTTAGAACACACCCCCATTTTGTTCATTTGCGAACATTTCAGGACACCACGAGAGTTCTTAGAACACATTCAGCTTGCCACAGAACAATACAGACAGCGTCTTCAGGACACCCCCTATGAACATTTAAGGACACTGCGTGAGTTCTTAGAACACACCCCCATTTTATTTATCTGCAAACATTTCGGGACACCGCGAGAGTTCTTAGAACACATTCAGCTTGCCACAGAACAATACAGACAGCGTCTTCAGGACACCCCCTACGAACATTTCAGGACACCGCGTGAGTTCTTAGAACACACCCCCATTTTGTTCATTTGCGAACATTTCAGGACACCACGAGAGTTCTTAGAACACATTCAGCTTGCCACAGAACAATACAGACAGCGTCTTCAGGACACCCCCTATGAACATTTAAGGACACTGCGTGAGTTCTTAGAACACACCCCCATTTTATTTATCTGCAAACATTTCGGGACACCGCAAGAGTTCTTAGAAGACATTCAGCTTGCCACAGAACAATACGGACAGAGGCTTCAGGACACCCCCTACGAACATTTCAGAACAAAGCGAGAGTTCTTAGAACACTTTAAATTTAACAGCAAACAATACGTACAGCTTCCTCAGAACACCCCAATTTTGTATATTTGCGAACATTTCAGGACACGGCTAGAGTTCTTAGAACACTTTCAGCTTGCCATAGAATAATACGAACATTTCAGGACACCGCGTGAGTTCTTAGAACATACCCCCATTTTGTTTATTTGCGAACATTTCAGGACACCGTGAGAATTCTTAGAACACATTCAGCTTGCCACAGAACAATACGGACAGCGTCTTCAGGACACCCCCTACGAACATTTCAGGATACTGCGAGAGTTCTTAGAACACTTTCAACTTGACAACGAACAATACGGACAGCGTCCTCAGAACACACCCATTTTGTTTATTTGCAAACATTTCAGGACACCCCGAGAGTTCTTTGAACACTTTCAACTTGCCAGAGAACAATACAGACAGTGTCTTCAGACACCCCCTACGAACATTTCAGGACACCGCGAGAGTTCTTAGAACACTTTCAACTTGACAACGAACAATACAGACAGCGTCCTCAGAACACCCCAATTTTGTATATTTGCGAACATTTCAGAACACCGCGAGACTTCTTAGAACACATTCAGCTTGCCACAGAACAATATGGACAGCGTCTTCAGGACACCCCCTACGAACATTTGAGGAAACCGCGTGAGTTCTTAGAACACTCCCATTTTGTTTATATGCGAACATTTCAGAACACCGCGAGAGTTCTTAGAAAGCATTCAACTTGCCGCAGAACAATACGGACAGCGTCTTCAGGACACCCCCTACGAACATTTCAGGACACAGCGAGAGTTCTTAGAACACTTTCAACTTGACAACGAACAATACGGACAGGGTCCTCAAAACACACCCATTTTGTTTATTTGCAGACATTTCAGGACACCCGAGAGTTCTTTGAACACTTTCAACTTGCCAGAGAACAATACGGACAGTGTGTTCAGAACACCCCATACAAACATTTGAGGACACCGCGTGAGTTCTTAAAACACACCCCCATTTTGTTTATTTGCGAACATTCCAGGACACCGCAAGAGTTCTTAGAACACTTTCAACTTGCCAGAGAACAATATGGACAGCGTCTTCAGGACACCCCTATGAACTTTTCAAGGTACCGCGAGAGTTCTTAGAACACTTTCAACTTGACAACGAACAATACGGACAGCATCCTCAGAACACACCCATTTTGTTTATTTGCAAACATTTCAGGACACCCCGAGAGTTCTTTGAACACTTTCAACTTGCCAGAGAACAATACGGACAGTGTCTTCAGAATACCCCCATTTTGCTTATTTGCAAACATTTCAGGACACTGTGAGAGTTCTTAGAACACTTTCAACTTGACAACGGACAATACAGACAGTGTCCTCAGAACACCCCCATTTTGCTTGTTTGCGAACATTTGAGGACACCGCAAGAGTTCTTAGAACACATTCATCTTGCCACAGAACAATACAGACAGCGTCTTCAGGACACCCCCTACGAACATTTCAGGACACTGCGTGAGTTCTTAGAACACACCCCCATTTTATTTATCTGCGAACATTTCAGGACACTGCAAGAGTTCTTAGAAGACATTCAGCTTGCCACAGAACAATACGGACAGCGTCCTCAGAACACACCCATTTTGTTTATTTGCAAACATTTCAGGACACCCCGAGAGTTCTTTGAACACTTTCAACTTGCCAGAGAACAATACAGACAGTGTCTTCAGGACACCCCCTACGAACATTGCAGGACACCGCGAGAGTTCTTAGAACACTTTCAACTTGACAACGAACAATACAGACAGCGTCCTCAGAACACCCCCATTTTGTTTATTTGCGAACATTTCAGGACAGCGCGAGAGTTCTTAGAACACATTCAGCTTGCCACAGAACAATACGGACAGCATCTCCAGGACACCACCTACGAACATTTCAGAACACCGCGAGAGTTCTTAGAACACACCCCCATTTTGTTCATTGCCGAACATTTCAGGACACCGCAAGAGTTCTTAGAACACATTCAGCTTGCCACAGAACAATGCGGACAGCGTCTTCAGGACACCCCCTTTGATCATTTAAGGAAACTGCGTGAGTTCTTAGAACACACCCCCATTTTATTTATCTGCGAACATTTCGGGACACCGCGAGAGTTCTTAGAAGACATTCAGCTTGCCACAGAACAATACGGACAGAGTCTTCAGGACACCCCCTATGAACATTTCAGAACACCGCGAGAGTTCTTAGAACACTTTAAATTTGACAACAAACAATATGGACAGCGTCCTCAGAACACCATAATTTTGCATATTTGCGAACATTTCAGGACACCGCAAGAATTCTTAGAACACTTTCAGCTTGCCATAGAATAATACGAACATTTCAGGACACCGCGTGAGTTCTTAGAACATACCCCCATTTTGTTTATTTGCGAACATTTCAGGACACCGCAAGAATTCTTAGAACACATTCAGCTTGCCACAGAACAATACGGACAGCATCTTCAGGACACCCCCTACAAACATTTCAGGACACCGCAAGAGTTCTTAGAACACTTTCAACTTGACAACGAACAATACAGACAGCGTCCTCAGAACACCCCCATTTTGTTTATTTGCAAACATTTCAGGACACCGCGAGAGTTCTTAGAACACATCCAGCTTGCCACAGAACAACACAGACAGCGTCTCCAGGACACCCCCTACGAACATTTCAGAACACCGCGAGAGTTCTTAGAACACTTTAAATTTGACAACGAACAATACGGACAGTGTCCTCAGAACACCCCCATTTTGTTTATTTGCGAACATTTCAGGACACCGCGAGAGTTCTTAGAACACTTTCAACTTGCCAGAGAACAATACCGACAGCGTCTTCAGGACACCCCCTATGAACATTTCAGGAAACCGTGACAGTTCTGAGAACACTTTCAACTTGACAACGAACAATACGGACAGCGTCATCAGAACAACCCAATTTGTTTATTTGCGAACATTTCAGGACATCGCGAGAGTTCTTAGAACACATTCAGCTTGCCACAGAACAATACAGACAGCGTCTTCAGGACACCCCCTACAAACATTTCAGGACACCGCGTGAGTTCTTAGAACACTTTCAACTTGACAACGACCAATACGGACAGCGTCCTCAGAACACACCCATTTTGTTTATTTGCAAACATTTCAGGACACCCCGAGAGTTCTTTGAACACTTTCAACTTGCCATAGAACAATACGGACAGTGTCTTCAGGACACCCCCTACGAACATTTCAGGACACTGCGAGTGTTCTTAGAACACTTTCAACTTGATAACGAACAATACAGACAGCGTCCTGAGAACACCCCCATTTTGTTTATTTGCGAACATTTCAGGACACTGCGAGAGTTCTTAGAACACATCCAGCTTGCCACAGAACAATACGGAGAGCGTCTCCAGGACACCCCCTATGAACATTTCAGAACACTGCGAGAGTTCTTAGAACACACCCCAATTTTGTTCATTGCTGAACATTTCAGGACACCGCAAGAGTTCTTAGAACACATTCAGCTTGCCACAGAACAATACGGACAGCCTCTTGAGGACACCCCATATGAACATTTAAGGACACTGCGTGAGTTCTTAGAACACACCCCCATTTTATTTATCTGCGAATATTTCGGGACACCGCAAGAGTTCTTCGAAGACATTCAGCTTGCCACAGAACAATACGGACAGAGTCTTCAGGACACCCCCTATGAACATTTCAGAACACCGCGAGAGTTCTTAGAACACTTTAAATTTGACAACAAACAATATGGACAGCGTCCTCAGAACACCATAATTTTGCATATTTGCGAACATTTCAGGACACCGCAAGAATTCTTAGAACACTTTCAGCTTGCCATAGAATAATACGAACATTTCAGGACACCGCGTGAGTTCTTAGAACATACCCCCATTTTGTTTATTTGCGAACATTTCAGGACACCGCAAGAATTCTTAGAACACATTCAGCTTGCCACAGAACAATACGGACAGCATCTTCAGGACACCCCCTACAAACATTTCAGGACACCGCAAGAGTTCTTAGAACACTTTCAACTTGACAACGAACAATACAGACAGCGTCCATTTTGTTTATTTGCAAACATTTCAGGACACCGCGAGAGTTCTTAGAACACATCCAGCTTGCCACAGAACAACACAGACAGCGTCTCCAGGACACCCCCTACGAACATTTCAGAACACCGCGAGAGTTCTTAGAACACTTTAAATTTGACAACGAACAATACGGACAGTGTCCTCAGAACACCCCCATTTTGTTTATTTGCGAACATTTCAGGACACCGCGAGAGTTCTTAGAACACATCCAGCTTGCCACAGAACAATACGGACAGCGTCTCCAGGACACCCCCTACGAACATTTCAGAACACCGCAAGAGTTTTTAGAAAACTTTAAATTTGACAACGAACAATACGGAGAGCGTCCTCAGAACACCCCAATTTTGTATATTTGCGAACATTTCAGAACACCGCGAGACTTCTTAGAACACATTCAGCTTGCCACAGAACAATATGGACAGCGTCTTCAGGACACCCCCTACGAACATTTGAGGACACTGCGTGAGTTCTTAGAACACTCCCATTTTGTTTATATGCGAACATTTCAGAACACCGCGAGAGTTCTTAGAAAGCATTCAACTTGCCGCAGAACAATACGGACAGCGTCTTCAGGACACCCCCTACGAACATTTCAGGACACAGCGAGAGTTCTTAGAACACTTTCAACTTGACAACGAACAATACGGACAGGGTCCTCAAAACACACCCATTTTGTTTATTTGCAAACATTTCAGGACACCCGAGAGTTCTTTGAACACTTTCAACTTGCCAGAGAACAATACGGACAGTGTGTTCAGAACACCCCATACAAACATTTGAGGACACCGCGTGAGTTCTTAAAACACACCCCCATTTTGTTTATTTGCGAACATTCCAGGACACCGCAAGAGTTCTTAGAACACTTTCAACTTGCCAGAGAACAATATGGACAGCGTCTTCAGGACACCCCTATGAACTTTTCAAGGTACCGCGAGAGTTCTTAGAACACTTTCAACTTGACAACGAACAATACGGACAGCATCCTCAGAACACACCCATTTTGTTTATTTGCAAACATTTCAGGACACCCCGAGAGTTCTTTGAACACTTTCAACTTGCCAGAGAACAATACGGACAGTGTCTTCAGAACACCCCCATTTTGCTTATTTGCAAACAGTTCAGGACACTGTGAGAGTTCTTAGAACACTTTCAACTTGACAACGAACAATACAGACAGTGTCCTCAGAACACCCCCATTTTGCTTGTTTGCGAACATTTGAGGACACCGCAAGAGTTCTTAGAACACATTCATCTTGCCACAGAACAATACAGACAGCGTCTTCAGGACACCCCCTACGAACATTTCAGGACACTGCGTGAGTTCTTAGAACACACCCCCATTTTATTTATCTGCGAACATTTCGGGACACTGCAAGAGTTCTTAGAAGACATTCAGCTTGCCACAGAACAATACGGACAGCGTCCTCAGAACACACCCATTTTGTTTATTTGCAAACATTTCAGGACACCCCGAGAGTTCTTTGAACACTTTCAACTTGCCAGAGAACAATACAGACAGTGTCTTCAGGACACCCCCTACGAACATTGCAGGACACCGCGAGAGTTCTTAGAACACTTTCAACTTGACAACGAACAATACAGACAGCGTCCTCAGAACACCCCCATTTTGTTTATTTGCGAACATTTCAGGACAGCGCGAGAGTTCTTAGAACACATTCAGCTTGCCACAGAACAATACGGACAGCATCTCCAGGACACCACCTACGAACATTTCAGAACACCGCGAGAGTTCTTAGAACACACCCCCATTTTGTTCATTGCCGAACATTTCAGGACACCGCAAGAGTTCTTAGAACACATTCAGCTTGCCACAGAACAATACGGACAGCGTCTTCAGGACACCCCCTTTGATCATTTAAGGAAACTGCGTGAGTTCTTAGAACACACCCCCATTTTATTTATCTGCGAACATTTCGGGACACCGCGAGAGTTCTTAGAAGACATTCAGCTTGCCACAGAACAATACGGACAGAGTCTTCAGGACACCCCCTATGAACATTTCAGAACACCGCGAGAGTTCTTAGAACACTTTAAATTTGACAACAAACAATATGGACAGCGTCCTCAGAACACCATAATTTTGCATATTTGCGAACATTTCAGGACACCGCAAGAATTCTTAGAACACTTTCAGCTTGCCATAGAATAATACGAACATTTCAGGACACCGCGTGAGTTCTTAGAACATACCCCCATTTTGTTTATTTGCGAACATTTCAGGACACCGCAAGAATTCTTAGAACACATTCAGCTTGCCACAGAACAATACGGACAGCATCTTCAGGACACCCCCTACAAACATTTCAGGACACCGCAAGAGTTCTTAGAACACTTTCAACTTGACAACGAACAATACAGACAGCGTCCTCAGAACACCCCCATTTTGTTTATTTGCAAACATTTCAGGACACCGCGAGAGTTCTTAGAACACATCCAGCTTGCCACAGAACAACACAGACAGCGTCTCCAGGACACCCCCTACGAACATTTCAGAACACCGCGAGAGTTCTTAGAACACTTTAAATTTGACAACGAACAATACGGACAGTGTCCTCAGAACACCCCCATTTTGTTTATTTGCGAACATTTCAGGACACCGCGAGAGTTCTTAGAACACTTTCAACTTGCCAGAGAACAATACCGACAGCGTCTTCAGGACACCCCCTATGAACATTTCAGGAAACCGTGACAGTTCTGAGAACACTTTCAACTTGACAACGAACAATACGGACAGCGTCATCAGAACAACCCAATTTGTTTATTTGCGAACATTTCAGGACACCGCAAGAGTTCTTAGAACACATTCAGCTTGCCACAGAACAATACAGACAGCGTCTTCAGGACACCCCCTACAAACATTTCAGGACACCGCGTGAGTTCTTAGAACACTTTCAACTTGACAACGACCAATACGGACAGCGTCCTCAGAACACACCCATTTTGTTTATTTGCAAACATTTCAGGACACCCCGAGAGTTCTTTGAACACTTTCAACTTGCCATAGAACAATACGGACAGTGTCTTCAGGACACCCCCTATGAACATTTCAGGACACTGCGAGTGTTCTTAGAACACTTTCAACTTGACAACGAACAATACAGACAGCGTCCTGAGAACACCCCCATTTTGTTTATTTGCGAACATTTCAGGACACTGCGACAGTTCTTAGAACACATCCAGCTTGCCACAGAACAATACGGAGAGCGTCTCCAGGACACCCCCTACGAACATTTCAGAACACTGCGAGAGTTCTTAGAACACACCCCAATTTTGTTCATTGCTGAACATTTCAGGACACCGCACGAGTTCTTAGAACACATTAAGCTTGCCACAGAACAATACGGACAGCCTCTTGAGGACACCCCCTATGAACATTTAAGGACACTGCGTGAGTTCTTAGAACACACCCCCATTTTATTTATCTGCGAATATTTCGGGACACCGCGAGAGTTCTTCGAAGACATTCAGCTTGCCACAGAACAATACAGACAGAGTCTTCAGGACACCCCCTACGAACATTTCAGAACACCGCGAGAGTTCTTAGAACACTTTAAATTTGACAACAAACAATATGGACAGCGTCCTCAGAACACCATAATTGTGTATATTTGCGAACATTTCAGGACACCGCGAGAGTTCTTAGAACACTTTCAGCTTGCCATAAAATAATACGAACTTTTCAGGACACTGCGTAAGTTCTTAGAACATACCCCCATTTTGTTTATTTGCGAACATTTCAGGACACCGCAAGAATTCTTAGAACACATTCAGCTTGCCACAGAACAATACGGACAGCATCTTCAGGACACCCCCTACAAACATTTCAGGACACCGCAAGAGTTCTTAGAACACTTTCAACTTGACAACAACAATACAGACAGCGTCCTCAGAACACCCCCATTTTGTTTATTTGCAAACATTTCAGGACACCGCGAGAGTTCTTAGAACACATCCAGCTTGCCACAGAACAACACAGACAGCGTCTCCAGGACACCCCCTACGAACATTTCAGAACACCGCGAGAGTTCTTAGAACACTTTAAATTTGACAACGAACAATACGGACAGTGTCCTCAGAACACCCCCATTTTGTTTATTTGTGAACATTTCAGGACACCGCGAGAGTTCTTAGAACACTTTCAACTTGCCAGAGAACAATACCGACAGCGCCTTCAGGACACCCCCTATGAACATTTCAGGAAACCGTGACAGTTCTGAGAACACTTTCAACTTGACAACGAACAATACGGACAGCGTCATCAGAACACCCCAATTTGTTTATTTGCGAACATTTCAGGACACCGCGAGAGTTCTTAGAACACATTCAGCTTGCCACAGAACAATACAGACAGCGTCTTCAGGACACCTCCTACAAACATTTCAGGACACCGCGTGAGTTCTTAGAACACTTTCAACTTGACAACGACCAATACGGACAGCGTCCTCAGAACACACCCATTTTGTTTATTTGCAAACATTTCAGGACACCCCGAGAGTTCTTCGAACACTTTCAACTTGCCATAGAACAATACGGACAGTGTCTTCAGGACACCCCCTACGAACATTTCAGGACACTGCGAGTGTTCTTAGAACACTTTCAACTTGACAACGAACAATACAGACAGCGTCCTGAGAACACCCCCATTTTGTTTATTTGCGAACATTTCAGGACACTGCGAGAGTTCTTAGAACACATCCAGCTTGCCACAGAACAATACGGAGAGCGTCTCCAGGACACCCCCTACAAACATTTCAGAACACTGCGAGAGTTCTTAGAACACACCCCAATTTTGTTCATTGCTGAACATTTCAGGACACCGCACGAGTTCTTAGAACACATTCAGCTTGCCACAGAACAATACGGACAGCCTCTTGAGGACACCCCCTATGAACATTTAAGGACACTGCGTGAGTTCTTAGAACACACCCCCATTTTATTTATCTGCAAATATTTCGGGACACCGCGAGAGTTCTTCGAAGACATTCAGCTTGCCACAGAACAATACAGACAGAGTCTTCAGGACACCCCCTACGAACATTTCAGAACACCGCGAGAGTTCTTAGAACACTTTAAATTTGACAACAAACAATATGGACAGCGTCCTCAGAACACCATAATTGTGTATATTTGCGAACATTTCAGGACACCGCGAGAGTTCTTAGAACACTTTCAGCTTGCCATAAAATAATACGAACATTTCAGGACACTGCGTAAGTTCTTAGAACATACCCCCATTTTGTTTATTTGCGAACATTTCAGGACACCGCAAGAATTCTTAGAACACATTCAGCTTGCCACAGAACAATACGGACAGCATCTTCAGGACACCCCCTACAAACATTTCAGGACACCGCAAGAGTTCTTAGAACACTTTCAACTTGACAACGAACAATACAGACAGCGTCCTCAGAACACCCCCATTTTGTTTATTTGCAAACATTTCAGGACACCGCGAGAGTTCTTAGAACACATCCAGCTTGCCACAGAACAACACAGACAGCGTCTCCAGGACACCCCCTACGAACATTTCAGAACACCGCGAGAGTTCTTAGAACACTTTCAATTTGACAACGAACAATACGGACAGTGTCCTCAGAACACCCCCATTTTGTTTATTTGCGAACATTTCAGGACACCGCGAGAGTTCTTAGAACACTTTCAACTTGCCAGAGAACAATACCGACAGCGTCTTCAGGACACCCCCTATGAACATTTCAGGAAACCGTGACAGTTCTGAGAACACTTTCAACTTGACAACGAACAATAATGGACAGCGTCATCAGAACACCCCAATTTGTTTATTTGCGAACATTTCAGGACACCGCGAGAGTTCTTAGAACACATCCAGCTTGCCACAGAACAACACAGACAGCGTCTCCAGGACACCCCCTACGAACATTTCAGAACACCGCGAGAGTTCTTAGAACACTTTCAACTTGCCAGAGAACAATACCGACAGCGTCTTCAGGACACCCCCTATGAACATTTCAGGAAACCGTGACAGTTCTGAGAACACTTTCAACTTGACAACGAACAATACGGACAGTGTCCTCAGAACACCCCCATTTTGTTTATTTGCGAACATTTCAGGACACCGCGAGAGTTCTTAGAACACTTTCAACTTGCCAGAGAACAATACCGACAGCGTCTTCAGGACACCCCCTATGAACATTTCAGGAAACCGTGACAGTTCTGAGAACACTTTCAACTTGACAACGAACAATAATGGACAGCGTCATCAGAACACCCCAATTTGTTTATTTGCGAACATTTCAGGACACCGCGTGAGTTCTTAGAACACTTTCAACTTGACAACGACCAATACGGACAGCGTCCTCAGAACACACCCATTTTGTTTATTTGCAAACATTTCAGGACACCCCGAGAGTTCTTTGAACACTTTCAACTTGCCATAGAACAATACGGACAGTGTCTTCAGGACACCCCCTACGAACATTTCAGGACACTGCGAGTGTTCTTAGAACACTTTCAACTTGACAACGAACAATACAGACAGCGTCCTGAGAACACCCCCATTTTGTTTATTTGCGAACATTTCAGGACACTGCGAGAGTTCTTAGAACACATCCAGCTTGCCACAGAACAATACGGAGAGCGTCTCCAGGACACCCCCTACGAACATTTCAGAACACTGCAAGAGTTCTTAGAACACACCCCAATTTTGTTCATTGCTGAACATTTCAGGACACTGCAAGAGTTCTTAGAACACATTCAGCTTGCCACAGAACAATACGGACAGCCTCTTGAGGACACCCCCTATGAACATTTAAGGACACTGCGTGAGTTCTTAGAACACACCCCCATTTTATTTATCTGCGAATATTTCGGGATACCGCGAGAGTTCTTCGAAGACATTCAGCTTGCCACAGAACAATACAGACAGAGTCTTCAGGACACCCCCTACGAACATTTCAGAACACCGCGAGAGTTCTTAGAACACTTTAAATTTGACAACAAACAATATGGACAGCGTCCTCAGAACACCATAATTGTGTATATTTGCGAACATTTCAGGACACCGCGAGAGTTCTTAGAACACTTTCAGCTTGCCATAAAATAATACGAACATTTCAGGACACTGCGTAAGTTCTTAGAACATACCCCCATTTTGTTTATTTGCGAACATTTCAGGACACCGCAAGAATTCTTAGAACACATTCAGCTTGCCACAGAACAATGCGGACAGCATCTTCAGGACACCCCCTACAAACATTTCAGGACACCGCGACAGTTCTTAGAACACTTTCAACTTGCCAGAGAACAATACAGACAGCGTCTTCAGGACACCCCCTACGAACATTTCAGGACATGCAAGTGTTCTTAGAACACTTTCAACTTGACAACGAACAATACGGACAGCGTCCTCAGAACACCCCCATTTTGTTTATTTGCGAACATTTCAGGACACCGCAACAGTTATTAGAACACATTCAGCTTGCCACAGAACAATACGGACAGTGTCTTCAGGACACCCCCTACGAACATTTCAGGACACCGCAAGTGTTCTTAGAACACTTTCAACTTGACAACGAACAATACGGACAGCGTCCTCAGAACACCCCCATTTTGTTTATTTGCGAACATTTCAGGACACTGCAAGAGATCTTAGAACACTTTCAACTTGACAACGAACAATACAGACAGCGTCCTCAGAACACCCCCATTTTGTTTATTTGCAAACATTTCAGGACACCGCAACAGTTATTAGAACACATTCAGCTTGCCACAGAACAATACGGACAGCATCTCCAGGACACCACCTACAAACATTTCAAGACACCGCGACAGTTCTTAGAACACTTTCAACTTGCCAGAGAACAATACAGACAGCGTCTTCAGGACACCCCCTACGAACATTGCAGGACACCGCGAGAGTTCTTAGAACACTTTCAACTTGACAACGAACAATACAGACAGCGTCCTCAGAACACCCCCATTTTGTTTATTTGCGAACATTTCAGGACACCGTGAGAGTTCTTAGAACACATCCAGCTTGCCACAGAACAATACGGACAGCATCTCCAGGACACCACCTACGAACATTTCAGAACACCGCGAGAGTTCTTAGAACACACCCCCATTTTGTTCATTGCCGAACATTTCAGGACACCGCAAGAGTTCTTAGAACACATTCAGCTTGCCACAGAACAATACGGACAGCGTCTTCAGGACACCCCCTATGAACATTTAAGGAAACTGCGTGAGTTCTTAGAACACACCCCCATTTTATTTATCTGCAAACATTTCGGGACACCGCGAGAGTTCTTAGAAGACATTCAGCTTGCCACAGAACAATACGGACAGAGTCTTCAGGACACCCCCTATGAACATTTCAGAACACCGCGAGAGTTCTTAGAACACTTTCAGCTTGCCATAGAAAAATACAAACATTTCAGGACACCGCGTGAGTTCTTAGAACATACCCCCATTTTGTTTATTTGCGAACATTTCAGGACACCGCAAGAATTCTTAGAACACATTCAGCTTGCCACAGAACAATACGGACAGCATCTTCAGGACACCCCCTACAAACATTTCAGGACACCGCGAGAGTTCTAAGAACACTTTCAACTTGACAACGAACAATACAGACCGCGTCCTCAGAACACCCCCATTTTGTTTATTTGCGAACATTTCAGGACACCGCGAGAGTTCTTAGAACACTTTCAACTTGCCAGAGAACAATCCGGACAGCGTCTTCAGGACACCCCCTATGAACATTTCAGGAAACCGTTACAGTTCTGAGAACACTTTCAACTTGGCAACGAACAATACGGACAGCGTCATCAGAACACCCCCAATTTGTTTATTTGCGAACATTTCAGGACACCGCGAGAGTTCTTAGAACACATCCAGCTTGCCACAGAACAACACGGACAGCGTCTCCAGGACACCCCCTACGAACATTTCAGAACACCGCAAGAGTTCTTAGAACACTTTAAATTTGACAATGAACAATACGGAGAGCGTCCTCAGAACACTCCAATTTTGTATATTTGTGAACATTTCAGGACACCGCAATGCTTCTTGGAACACTTTCAGCTTGCCATAGAATAATACGAACATTTCAGGACACCACGTGAGTTCTTAGAACATACCCCCATTTTGATTATTTGAGAACATTTCAGGACACTGCGAGAATTCTTAGAACACATTCAGCTTGCCACAGAACAATACGGACACCGTCTTCAGGACACCCCCTGCGAACATTTAAAGACACCGCGTGAGTTCTTAGAACACACCCCCATTTTGTTTATCTGCGAACATTTCAGGACACCGCGAGAGTTCTTAGAACACTTTCAACTTGACAACGAACAATACGGACAGTGTCCTCAGAACACCCCCATTTTGTTTATTTGCGAACATTTCAGGACACCGCGAGAGTTCTTAGAACACTTTCAACTTGCCAGAGAACAATACGGACAGCGTCTTCAGGACACCCCCTATGAACATTTCAGGAAACCGTGACAGTTCTGAGTACACTTTCAACTTGACAACGAACAATACGGACAGCGTCATCAGAACACATCCAATTTTTTTATTTGCGAACATTTCAGGACACCGCGAGAGTTCTTAAAACACATTCAGCTTGCCACAGAACAATACGGACAGCGTCTTCAGGACACCGCCTACGAACATTCCAGGACACCACGTGAGTTCTTAGAACACTTTCAACTTGACAACGACCAATACGGACAGCGTCCTCAGAACACACCCATTTTGTTTATTTGCAAACATTTCAGGACACCCCGAGAGTTCTTTGAACACTTTCAACTTGCCATAGAACAATACGGACAGTGTCTTCAGGACACCCCCTACGAACATTTCAGGACACCGCGAGAGTTCTTAGAACACTTTCAACTTGACAACGAACAATACAGACAGCGTCCTCAGAACACCCCCATTTTGTTTATTTGCGAACATTTCAGGACACTGCGAGAGTTCTTAGAACACTTTAAATTTGACAACAAACAATATGGACAGCGTCCTCAGAACACCATAATTTTGCATATTTGCGAACATTTCAGGACACCGCAAGAATTCTTAGAACACGTTCAGCTTGCCATAGAATAATACGAACATTTCAGGACACCGCGTGAGTTCTTAGAACATACCCCCATTTTGTTTATTTGCGAACATTTCAGGACACCGCAAGAATTCTTAGAACACATTCAGCTTGCCACAGAACAATACGGACAGCATCTTCAGGACACCCCCTACAAACATTTCAGGACACCGCAAGAGTTCTTAGAACACTTTCAACTTGACAACGAACAATACAGACAGCGTCCTCAGAACACCCCCATTTTGTTTATTTGCAAACATTTCAGGACACCGCGAGAGTTCTTAGAACACATCCAGCTTGCCACAGAACAACACAGACAGCGTCTCCAGGACACCCCCTACGAACATTTCAGAACACCGCGAGAGTTCTTAGAACACTTTTAACTTGCCAGAGAACAATACCGACAGCGTCTTCAGGACACCCCCTACGAACATTTCAGGACACCCCGAGAGTTCTTTGAACACTTTCAACTTGCCATAGAACAATACGGACAGTGTCTTCAGGACACCCCCTACGAACATTTCAGGACACTGCGAGTGTTCTTAGAACACTTTCAACTTGACAACGAACAATACAGACAGCGTCCTGAGAACACCCCCATTTTGTTTATTTGCGAACATTTCAGGACACCGCAAGAGTTCTTAGAACACTTTCAACTTGCCAGAGAAGAATACCGACAGCGTCTTCAGGACACCCCCTATGAACATTTCAGGAAACCGTGACAGTTCTGAGAACACTTTCAACTTGACAACCAACAATACGGACAGCGTCATCAGAACACCCCAATTTGTTTATTTGCGAACATTTCAGGACACCGCGAGAGTTCTTAGAACACATTCAGCTTGCCACAGAACAATACAGACAGCGTCTTCAGGACACCCCCTACAAACATTTCAGGACACCGCGTGAGTTCTTAGAACACTTTCAACTTGACAACGACCAATACGGACAGCGTCCTCAGAACACACCCATTTTGTTTATTTGCAAACATTTCAGGACACCCCGAGAGTTCTTTGAACACTTTCAACTTGCCATAGAACAATACGGACAGTGTCTTCAGGACACCCCCTACGAACATTTCAGGACACTGCGAGTGTTCTTAGAACACTTTCAACTTGACAACGAACAATACAGACAGCGTCCTGAGAACACCCCCATTTTGTTTATTTGCGAACATTTCAGGACACTGCGAGAGTTCTTAGAACACATCCAGCTTGCCACAGAACAATACGGAGAGCGTCTCCAGGACACCCCCTACGAACATTTCAGAACACTGCGAGAGTTCTTAGAACACACCCCAATTTTGTTCATTGCTGAACATTTCAGGACACCGCACGAGTTCTTAGAACACATTCAGCTTGCCACAGAACAATACGGACAGCCTCTTGAGGACACCCCCTATGAACATTTAAGGACACTGCGTGAGTTCTTAGAACACACCCCCATTTTATTTATCTGCGAATATTTCGGGACACCGCGAGAGTTCTTCGAAGACATTCAGCTTGCCACAGAACAATACAGACAGAGTCTTCAGGTCACCCCCTACGAACATTTCAGAACACCGCGAGAGTTCTTAGAACACTTTAAATTTGACAACAAACAATATGGACAGCGTCCTCAGAACACCATAATTGTGTATATTTGCGAACATTTCAGGACACCGCGAGAGTTCTTAGAACACTTTCAGCTTGCCATAAAATAATACGAACATTTCAGGACACTGCGTAAGTTCTTAGAACATACCCCCATTTTGTTTATTTGCGAACATTTCAGGACACCGCAAGAATTCTTAGAACACATTCAGCTTGCCACAGAACAATACGGACAGCATCTTCAGGACACCCCCTACAAACATTTCAGGACACCGCAAGAGTTCTTAGAACACTTTCAACTTGACAACGAACAATACAGACAGCGTCCTCAGAACACCCCCATTTTGTTTATTTGCAAACATTTCAGGACACCGCGAGAGTTCTTAGAACACATCCAGCTTGCCACAGAACAACACAGACAGCGTCTCCAGGACACCCCCTACGAACATTTCAGAACACCGCGAGAGTTCTTAGAACACTTTAAATTTGACAACGAACAATACGGACAGTGTCCTCAGAACACCCCCATTTTGTTTATTTGTGAACATTTCAGGACACCGCGAGAGTTCTTAGAACACTTTCAACTTGCCAGAGAACAATACCGACAGCGCCTTCAGGACACCCCCTATGAACATTTCAGGAAACCGTGACAGTTCTGAGAACACTTTCAACTTGACAACGAACAATACGGACAGCGTCATCAGAACACCCCAATTTGTTTATTTGCGAACATTTCAGGACACCGCGAGAGTTCTTAGAACACATTCAGCTTGCCACAGAACAATACAGACAGCGTCTTCAGGACACCTCCTACAAACATTTCAGGACACCGCGTGAGTTCTTACAACACTTTCAACTTGACAACGACCAATACGGACAGCGTCCTCAGAACACACCCATTTTGTTTATTTGCAAACATTTCAGGACACCCCGAGAGTTCTTCGAACACTTTCAACTTGCCATAGAACAATACGGACAGTGTCTTCAGGACACCCCCTACGAACATTTCAGGACACTGCGAGTGTTCTTAGAACACTTTCAACTTGACAACGAACAATACAGACAGCGTCCTGAGAAAACCCCCATTTTGTTTATTTGCGAACATTTCAGGACACTGCGAGAGTTCTTAGAACACATCCAGCTTGCCACAGAACAATACGGAGAGCGTCTCCAGGACACCCCCTACGAACATTTCAGAACACTGCGAAAGTTCTTAGAACACACCCCAATTTTGTTCATTGCTGAACATTTCAGGACACCGCACGAGTTCTTAGAACACATTCAGCTTGCCACAGAACAATACGGACAGCCTCTTGAGGACACCCCCTATGAACATTTAAGGACACTGCGTGAGTTCTTAGAACACACCCCCATTTTATTTATCTGCAAATATTTCGGGACACCGCGAGAGTTCTTCGAAGACATTCAGCTTGCCACAGAACAATACAGACAGAGTCTTCAGGACACCCCCTACGAACATTTCAGAACACCGCGAGAGTTCTTAGAACACTTTAAATTTGACAACAAACAATATGGACAGCGTCCTCAGAACACCATAATTGTGTATATTTGCGAACATTTCAGGACACCGCGAGAGTTCTTAGAACACTTTCAGCTTGCCATAAAATAATACGAACATTTCAGGACACTGCGTAAGTTCTTAGAACATACCCCCATTTTGTTTATTTGCGAACATTTCAGGACACCGCAAGAATTCTTAGAACACATTCAGCTTGCCACAGAACAATACGGACAGCATCTTCAGGACACCCCCTACAAACATTTCAGGACACCGCAAGAGTTCTTAGAACACTTTCAACTTGACAACGAACAATACAGACAGCGTCCTCAGAACACCCCCATTTTGTTTATTTGCAAACATTTCAGGACACCGCGAGAGTTCTTAGAACACATCCAGCTTGCCACAGAACAACACAGACAGCGTCTCCAGGACACCCCCTACGAACATTTCAGAACACCGCGAGAGTTCTTAGAACACTTTAAATTTGACAACGAACAATACGGACAGTGTCCTCAGAACACCCCCATTTTGTTTATTTGCGAACATTTCAGGACACCGCGAGAGTTCTTAGAACACTTTCAACTTGCCAGAGAACAATACCGACAGCGTCTTCAGGACACCCCCTATGAACATTTCAGGAAACCGTGACAGTTCTGAGAACACTTTCAACTTGACAACGAACAATACGGACAGCGTCATCAGAACAACCCAATTTGTTTATTTGCGAACATTTCAGGACACCGCAAGAGTTCTTAGAACACATTCAGCTTGCCACAGAACAATACAGACAGCGTCTTCAGGACACCCCCTACAAACATTTCAGGACACCGCGTGAGTTCTTAGAACACTTTCAACTTGACAACGACCAATACGGACAGCGTCCTCAGAACACACCCATTTTGTTTATTTGCAAACATTTCAGGACACCCCGAGAGTTCTTTGAACACTTTCAACTTGCCATAGAACAATACGGACAGTGTCTTCAGGACACCCCCTATGAACATTTCAGGACACTGCGAGTGTTCTTAGAACACTTTCAACTTGACAACGAACAATACAGACAGCGTCCTGAGAACACCCCCATTTTGTTTATTTGCGAACATTTCAGGACACTGCGACAGTTCTTAGAACACATCCAGCTTGCCACAGAACAATACGGAGAGCGTCTCCAGGACACCCCCTACGAACATTTCAGAACACTGCGAGAGTTCTTAGAACACACCCCAATTTTGTTCATTGCTGAACATTTCAGGACACCGCACGAGTTCTTAGAACACATTAAGCTTGCCACAGAACAATACGGACAGCCTCTTGAGGACACCCCCTATGAACATTTAAGGACACTGCGTGAGTTCTTAGAACACACCCCCATTTTATTTATCTGCGAATATTTCGGGACACCGCGAGAGTTCTTCGAAGACATTCAGCTTGCCACAGAACAATACAGACAGAGTCTTCAGGACACCCCCTACGAACATTTCAGAACACCGCGAGAGTTCTTAGAACACTTTAAATTTGACAACAAACAATATGGACAGCGTCCTCAGAACACCATAATTGTGTATATTTGCGAACATTTCAGGACACCGCGAGAGTTCTTAGAACACTTTCAGCTTGCCATAAAATAATACGAACATTTCAGGACACTGCGTAAGTTCTTAGAACATACCCCCATTTTGTTTATTTGCGAACATTTCAGGACACCGCAAGAATTCTTAGAACACATTCAGCTTGCCACAGAACAATACGGACAGCATCTTCAGGACACCCCCTACAAACATTTCAGGACACCGCAAGAGTTCTTAGAACACTTTCAACTTGACAACAACAATACAGACAGCGTCCTCAGAACACCCCCATTTTGTTTATTTGCAAACATTTCAGGACACCGCGAGAGTTCTTAGAACACATCCAGCTTGCCACAGAACAACACAGACAGCGTCTCCAGGACACCCCCTACGAACATTTCAGAACACCGCGAGAGTTCTTAGAACACTTTAAATTTGACAACGAACAATACGGACAGTGTCCTCAGAACACCCCCATTTTGTTTATTTGTGAACATTTCAGGACACCGCGAGAGTTCTTAGAACACTTTCAACTTGCCAGAGAACAATACCGACAGCGCCTTCAGGACACCCCCTATGAACATTTCAGGAAACCGTGACAGTTCTGAGAACACTTTCAACTTGACAACGAACAATACGGACAGCGTCATCAGAACACCCCAATTTGTTTATTTGCGAACATTTCAGGACACCGCGAGAGTTCTTAGAACACATTCAGCTTGCCACAGAACAATACAGACAGCGTCTTCAGGACACCTCCTACAAACATTTCAGGACACCGCGTGAGTTCTTAGAACACTTTCAACTTGACAACGACCAATACGGACAGCGTCCTCAGAACACACCCATTTTGTTTATTTGCAAACATTTCAGGACACCCCGAGAGTTCTTCGAACACTTTCAACTTGCCATAGAACAATACGGACAGTGTCTTCAGGACACCCCCTACGAACATTTCAGGACACTGCGAGTGTTCTTAGAACACTTTCAACTTGACAACGAACAATACAGACAGCGTCCTGAGAACACCCCCATTTTGTTTATTTGCGAACATTTCAGGACACTGCGAGAGTTCTTAGAACACATCCAGCTTGCCACAGAACAATACGGAGAGCGTCTCCAGGACACCCCCTACAAACATTTCAGAACACTGCGAGAGTTCTTAGAACACACCCCAATTTTGTTCATTGCTGAACATTTCAGGACACCGCACGAGTTCTTAGAACACATTCAGCTTGCCACAGAACAATACGGACAGCCTCTTGAGGACACCCCCTATGAACATTTAAGGACACTGCGTGAGTTCTTAGAACACACCCCCATTTTATTTATCTGCAAATATTTCGGGACACCGCGAGAGTTCTTCGAAGACATTCAGCTTGCCACAGAACAATACAGACAGAGTCTTCAGGACACCCCCTACGAACATTTCAGAACACCGCGAGAGTTCTTAGAACACTTTAAATTTGACAACAAACAATATGGACAGCGTCCTCAGAACACCATAATTGTGTATATTTGCGAACATTTCAGGACACCGCGAGAGTTCTTAGAACACTTTCAGCTTGCCATAAAATAATACGAACATTTCAGGACACTGCGTAAGTTCTTAGAACATACCCCCATTTTGTTTATTTGCGAACATTTCAGGACACCGCAAGAATTCTTAGAACACATTCAGCTTGCCACAGAACAATACGGACAGCATCTTCAGGACACCCCCTACAAACATTTCAGGACACCGCAAGAGTTCTTAGAACACTTTCAACTTGACAACGAACAATACAGACAGCGTCCTCAGAACACCCCCATTTTGTTTATTTGCAAACATTTCAGGACACCGCGAGAGTTCTTAGAACACATCCAGCTTGCCACAGAACAACACAGACAGCGTCTCCAGGACACCCCCTACGAACATTTCAGAACACCGCGAGAGTTCTTAGAACACTTTCAATTTGACAACGAACAATACGGACAGTGTCCTCAGAACACCCCCATTTTGTTTATTTGCGAACATTTCAGGACACCGCGAGAGTTCTTAGAACACTTTCAACTTGCCAGAGAACAATACCGACAGCGTCTTCAGGACACCCCCTATGAACATTTCAGGAAACCGTGACAGTTCTGAGAACACTTTCAACTTGACAACGAACAATAATGGACAGCGTCATCAGAACACCCCAATTTGTTTATTTGCGAACATTTCAGGACACCGCGAGAGTTCTTAGAACACATCCAGCTTGCCACAGAACAACACAGACAGCGTCTCCAGGACACCCCCTACGAACATTTCAGAACACCGCGAGAGTTCTTAGAACACTTTCAACTTGCCAGAGAACAATACCGACAGCGTCTTCAGGACACCCCCTATGAACATTTCAGGAAACCGTGACAGTTCTGAGAACACTTTCAACTTGACAACGAACAATACGGACAGTGTCCTCAGAACACCCCCATTTTGTTTATTTGCGAACATTTCAGGACACCGCGAGAGTTCTTAGAACACTTTCAACTTGCCAGAGAACAATACCGACAGCGTCTTCAGGACACCCCCTATGAACATTTCAGGAAACCGTGACAGTTCTGAGAACACTTTCAACTTGACAACGAACAATAATGGACAGCGTCATCAGAACACCCCAATTTGTTTATTTGCGAACATTTCAGGACACCGCGTGAGTTCTTAGAACACTTTCAACTTGACAACGACCAATACGGACAGCGTCCTCAGAACACACCCATTTTGTTTATTTGCAAACATTTCAGGACACCCCGAGAGTTCTTTGAACACTTTCAACTTGCCATAGAACAATACGGACAGTGTCTTCAGGACACCCCCTACGAACATTTCAGGACACTGCGAGTGTTCTTAGAACACTTTCAACTTGACAACGAACAATAAAGACAGCGTCCTGAGAACACCCCCATTTTGTTTATTTGCGAACATTTCAGGACACTGCGAGAGTTCTTAGAACACATCCAGCTTGCCACAGAACAATACGGAGAGCGTCTCCAGGACACCCCCTACGAACATTTCAGAACACTGCAAGAGTTCTTAGAACACACCCCAATTTTGTTCATTGCTGAACATTTCAGGACACTGCAAGAGTTCTTAGAACACATTCAGCTTGCCACAGAACAATACGGACAGCCTCTTGAGGACACCCCCTATGAACATTTAAGGACACTGCGTGAGTTCTTAGAACACACCCCCATTTTATTTATCTGCGAATATTTCGGGATACCGCGAGAGTTCTTCGAAGACATTCAGCTTGCCACAGAACAATACAGACAGAGTCTTCAGGACACCCCCTACGAACATTTCAGAACACCGCGAGAGTTCTTAGAACACTTTAAATTTGACAACAAACAATATGGACAGCGTCCTCAGAACACCATAATTGTGTATATTTGCGAACATTTCAGGACACCGCGAGAGTTCTTAGAACACTTTCAGCTTGCCATAAAATAATACGAACATTTCAGGACACTGCGTAAGTTCTTAGAACATACCCCCATTTTGTTTATTTGCGAACATTTCAGGACACCGCAAGAATTCTTAGAACACATTCAGCTTGCCACAGAACAATGCGGACAGCATCTTCAGGACACCCCCTACAAACATTTCAGGACACCGCGACAGTTCTTAGAACACTTTCAACTTGCCAGAGAACAATACAGACAGCGTCTTCAGGACACCCCCTACGAACATTTCAGGACATGCAAGTGTTCTTAGAACACTTTCAACTTGACAACGAACAATACGGACAGCGTCCTCAGAACACCCCCATTTTGTTTATTTGCGAACATTTCAGGACACCGCAACAGTTATTAGAACACATTCAGCTTGCCACAGAACAATACGGACAGTGTCTTCAGGACACCCCCTACGAACATTTCAGGACACCGCAAGTGTTCTTAGAACACTTTCAACTTGACAACGAACAATACGGACAGCGTCCTCAGAACACCCCCATTTTGTTTATTTGCGAACATTTCAGGACACTGCAAGAGTTCTTAGAACACTTTCAACTTGACAACGAACAATACAGACAGCGTCCTCAGAACACCCCCATTTTGTTTATTTGCAAACATTTCAGGACACCGCAACAGTTATTAGAACACATTCAGCTTGCCACAGAACAATACGGACAGCATCTCCAGGACACCACCTACAAACATTTCAAGACACCGCGACAGTTCTTAGAACACTTTCAACTTGCCAGAGAACAATACAGACAGCGTCTTCAGGACACCCCCTACGAACATTGCAGGACACCGCGAGAGTTCTTAGAACACTTTCAACTTGACAACGAACAATACAGACAGCGTCCTCAGAACACCCCCATTTTGTTTATTTGCGAACATTTCAGGACACCGTGAGAGTTCTTAGAACACATCCAGCTTGCCACAGAACAATACGGACAGCATCTCCAGGACACCACCTACGAACATTTCAGAACACCGCGAGAGTTCTTAGAACACACCCCCATTTTGTTCATTGCCGAACATTTCAGGACACCGCAAGAGTTCTTAGAACACATTCAGCTTGCCACAGAACAATACGGACAGCGTCTTCAGGACACCCCCTATGAACATTTAAGGAAACTGCGTGAGTTCTTAGAACACACCCCCATTTTATTTATCTGCAAACATTTCGGGACACCGCGAGAGTTCTTAGAAGACATTCAGCTTGCCACAGAACAATACGGACAGAGTCTTCAGGACACCCCCTATGAACATTTCAGAACACCGCGAGAGTTCTTAGAACACTTTCAGCTTGCCATAGAAAAATACAAACATTTCAGGACACCGCGTGAGTTCTTAGAACATACCCCCATTTTGTTTATTTGCGAACATTTCAGGACACCGCAAGAATTCTTAGAACACATTCAGCTTGCCACAGAACAATACGGACAGCATCTTCAGGACACCCCCTACAAACATTTCAGGACACCGCGAGAGTTCTAAGAACACTTTCAACTTGACAACGAACAATACAGACCGCGTCCTCAGAACACCCCCATTTTGTTTATTTGCGAACATTTCAGGACACCGCGAGAGTTCTTAGAACACTTTCAACTTGCCAGAGAACAATCCGGACAGCGTCTTCAGGACACCCCCTATGAACATTTCAGGAAACCGTTACAGTTCTGAGAACACTTTCAACTTGGCAACGAACAATACGGACAGCGTCATCAGAACACCCCCAATTTGTTTATTTGCGAACATTTCAGGACACCGCGAGAGTTCTTAGAACACATCCAGCTTGCCACAGAACAACACGGACAGCGTCTCCAGGACACCCCCTACGAACATTTCAGAACACCGCAAGAGTTCTTAGAACACTTTAAATTTGACAATGAACAATACGGAGAGCGTCCTCAGAACACTCCAATTTTGTATATTTGTGAACATTTCAGGACACCGCAATGCTTCTTGGAACACTTTCAGCTTGCCATAGAATAATACGAACATTTCAGGACACCACGTGAGTTCTTAGAACATACCCCCATTTTGATTATTTGAGAACATTTCAGGACACTGCGAGAATTCTTAGAACACATTCAGCTTGCCACAGAACAATACGGACACCGTCTTCAGGACACCCCCTGCGAACATTTAAAGACACCGCGTGAGTTCTTAGAACACACCCCCATTTTGTTTATCTGCGAACATTTCAGGACACCGCGAGAGTTCTTAGAACACTTTCAACTTGACAACGAACAATACGGACAGTGTCCTCAGAACACCCCCATTTTGTTTATTTGCGAACATTTCAGGACACCGCGAGAGTTCTTAGAACACTTTCAACTTGCCAGAGAACAATACGGACAGCGTCTTCAGGACACCCCCTATGAACATTTCAGGAAACCGTGACAGTTCTGAGTACACTTTCAACTTGACAACGAACAATACGGACAGCGTCATCAGAACACATCCAATTTTTTTATTTGCGAACATTTCAGGACACCGCGAGAGTTCTTAAAACACATTCAGCTTGCCACAGAACAATACGGACAGCGTCTTCAGGACACCGCCTACGAACATTCCAGGACACCACGTGAGTTCTTAGAACACTTTCAACTTGACAACGACCAATACGGACAGCGTCCTCAGAACACACCCATTTTGTTTATTTGCAAACATTTCAGGACACCCCGAGAGTTCTTTGAACACTTTCAACTTGCCATAGAACAATACGGACAGTGTCTTCAGGACACCCCCTACGAACATTTCAGGACACCGCGAGAGTTCTTAGAACACTTTCAACTTGACAACGAACAATACAGACAGCGTCCTCAGAACACCCCCATTTTGTTTATTTGCGAACATTTCAGGACACTGCGAGAGTTCTTAGAACACTTTAAATTTGACAACAAACAATATGGACAGCGTCCTCAGAACACCATAATTTTGCATATTTGCGAACATTTCAGGACACCGCAAGAATTCTTAGAACACGTTCAGCTTGCCATAGAATAATACGAACATTTCAGGACACCGCGTGAGTTCTTAGAACATACCCCCATTTTGTTTATTTGCGAACATTTCAGGACACCGCAAGAATTCTTAGAACACATTCAGCTTGCCACAGAACAATACGGACAGCATCTTCAGGACACCCCCTACAAACATTTCAGGACACCGCAAGAGTTCTTAGAACACTTTCAACTTGACAACGAACAATACAGACAGCGTCCTCAGAACACCCCCATTTTGTTTATTTGCAAACATTTCAGGACACCGCGAGAGTTCTTAGAACACATCCAGCTTGCCACAGAACAACACAGACAGCGTCTCCAGGACACCCCCTACGAACATTTCAGAACACCGCGAGAGTTCTTAGAACACTTTCAACTTGCCAGAGAACAATACCGACAGCGTCTTCAGGACACCCCCTACGAACATTTCAGGACACCCCGAGAGTTCTTTGAACACTTTCAACTTGCCATAGAACAATACGGACAGTGTCTTCAGGACACCCCCTACGAACATTTCAGGACACTGCGAGTGTTCTTAGAACACTTTCAACTTGACAACGAACAATACAGACAGCGTCCTGAGAACACCCCCATTTTGTTTATTTGCGAACATTTCAGGACACCGCAAGAGTTCTTAGAACACTTTCAACTTGCCAGAGAAGAATACCGACAGCGTCTTCAGGACACCCCCTATGAACATTTCAGGAAACCGTGACAGTTCTGAGAACACTTTCAACTTGACAACCAACAATACGGACAGCGTCATCAGAACACCCCAATTTGTTTATTTGCGAACATTTCAGGACACCGCGAGAGTTCTTAGAACACATTCAGCTTGCCACAGAACAATACAGACAGCGTCTTCAGGACACCCCCTACAAACATTTCAGGACACCGCGTGAGTTCTTAGAACACTTTCAACTTGACAACGACCAATACGGACAGCGTCCTCAGAACACACCCATTTTGTTTATTTGCAAACATTTCAGGACACCCCGAGAGTTCTTTGAACACTTTCAACTTGCCATAGAACAATACGGACAGTGTCTTCAGGACACCCCCTACGAACATTTCAGGACACTGCGAGTGTTCTTAGAACACTTTCAACTTGACAACGAACAATACAGACAGCGTCCTGAGAACACCCCCATTTTGTTTATTTGCGAACATTTCAGGACACTGCGAGAGTTCTTAGAACACATCCAGCTTGCCACAGAACAATACGGAGAGCGTCTCCAGGACACCCCCTACGAACATTTCAGAACACTGCGAGAGTTCTTAGAACACACCCCAATTTTGTTCATTGCTGAACATTTCAGGACACCGCACGAGTTCTTAGAACACATTCAGCTTGCCACAGAACAATACGGACAGCCTCTTGAGGACACCCCCTATGAACATTTAAGGACACTGCGTGAGTTCTTAGAACACACCCCCATTTTATTTATCTGCGAATATTTCGGGACACCGCGAGAGTTCTTCGAAGACATTCAGCTTGCCACAGAACAATACAGACAGAGTCTTCAGGTCACCCCCTACGAACATTTCAGAACACCGCGAGAGTTCTTAGAACACTTTAAATTTGACAACAAACAATATGGACAGCGTCCTCAGAACACCATAATTGTGTATATTTGCGAACATTTCAGGACACCGCGAGAGTTCTTAGAACACTTTCAGCTTGCCATAAAATAATACGAACATTTCAGGACACTGCGTAAGTTCTTAGAACATACCCCCATTTTGTTTATTTGCGAACATTTCAGGACACCGCAAGAATTCTTAGAACACATTCAGCTTGCCACAGAACAATACGGACAGCATCTTCAGGACACCCCCTACAAACATTTCAGGACACCGCAAGAGTTCTTAGAACACTTTCAACTTGACAACGAACAATACAGACAGCGTCCTCAGAACACCCCCATTTTGTTTATTTGCAAACATTTCAGGACACCGCGAGAGTTCTTAGAACACATCCAGCTTGCCACAGAACAACACAGACAGCGTCTCCAGGACACCCCCTACGAACATTTCAGAACACCGCGAGAGTTCTTAGAACACTTTAAATTTGACAACGAACAATACGGACAGTGTCCTCAGAACACCCCCATTTTGTTTATTTGTGAACATTTCAGGACACCGCGAGAGTTCTTAGAACACTTTCAACTTGCCAGAGAACAATACCGACAGCGCCTTCAGGACACCCCCTATGAACATTTCAGGAAACCGTGACAGTTCTGAGAACACTTTCAACTTGACAACGAACAATACGGACAGCGTCATCAGAACACCCCAATTTGTTTATTTGCGAACATTTCAGGACACCGCGAGAGTTCTTAGAACACATTCAGCTTGCCACAGAACAATACAGACAGCGTCTTCAGGACACCTCCTACAAACATTTCAGGACACCGCGTGAGTTCTTACAACACTTTCAACTTGACAACGACCAATACGGACAGCGTCCTCAGAACACACCCATTTTGTTTATTTGCAAACATTTCAGGACACCCCGAGAGTTCTTCGAACACTTTCAACTTGCCATAGAACAATACGGACAGTGTCTTCAGGACACCCCCTACGAACATTTCAGGACACTGCGAGTGTTCTTAGAACACTTTCAACTTGACAACGAACAATACAGACAGCGTCCTGAGAACACCCCCATTTTGTTTATTTGCGAACATTTCAGGACACTGCGAGAGTTCTTAGAACACATCCAGCTTGCCACAGAACAATACGGAGAGCGTCTCCAGGACACCCCCTACGAACATTTCAGAACACTGCGAAAGTTCTTAGAACACACCCCAATTTTGTTCATTGCTGAACATTTCAGGACACCGCACGAGTTGTTAGAACACATTCAGCTTGCCACAGAACAATACGGACAGCCTCTTGAGGACACCCCCTATGAACATTTAAGGACACTGCGTGAGTTCTTAGAACACACCCCCATTTTATTTATCTGCAAATATTTCGGGACACCGCGGGAGTTCTTCGAAGACATTCAGCTTGCCACAGAACAATACAGACAGAGTCTTCAGGACACCCCCTACGAACATTTCAGAACACCGCGAGAGTTCTTAGAACACTTTAAATTTGACAACAAACAATATGGACAGCGTCCTCAGAACACCATAATTGTGTATATTTGCGAACATTTCAGGACACCGCGAGAGTTCTTAGAACACTTTCAGCTTGCCATAAAATAATACGAACATTTCAGGACACTGCGTAAGTTCTTAGAACATACCCCCATTTTGTTTATTTGCGAACATTTCAGGACACCGCAAGAATTCTTAGAACACATTCAGCTTGCCACAGAACAATACGGACAGCATCTTCAGGACACCCCCTACAAACATTTCAGGACACCGCAAGAGTTCTTAGAACACTTTCAACTTGACAACGAACAATACAGACAGCGTCCTCAGAACACCCCCATTTTGTTTATTTGCAAACATTTCAGGACACCGCGAGAGTTCTTAGAACACATCCAGCTTGCCACAGAACAACACAGACAGCGTCTCCAGGACACCCCCTACGAACATTTCAGAACACCGCGAGAGTTCTTAGAACACTTTAAATTTGACAACGAACAATACGGACAGTGTCCTCAGAACACCCCCATTTTGTTTATTTGCGAACATTTCAGGACACCGCGAGAGTTCTTAGAACACTTTCAACTTGCCAGAGAACAATACCGACAGCGTCTTCAGGACACCCCCTATGAACATTTCAGGAAACCGTGACAGTTCTGAGAACACTTTCAACTTGACAACGAACAATAATGGACAGCGTCATCAGAACACCCCAATTTGTTTATTTGCGAACATTTCAGGACACCGCGAGAGTTCTTAGAACACATCCAGCTTGCCACAGAACAACACAGACAGCGTCTCCAGGACACCCCCTACGAACATTTCAGAACACCGCGAGAGTTCTTAGAACACTTTAAATTTGACAACGAACAATACGGACAGTGTCCTCAGAACACCCCCATTTTGTTTATTTGCGAACATTTCAGGACACCGCGAGAGTTCTTAGAACACTTTCAACTTGCCAGAGAACAATACCGACAGCGTCTTCAGGACACCCCCTATGAACATTTCAGGAAACCGTGACAGTTCTGAGAACACTTTCAACTTGACAACGAACAATAATGGACAGCGTCATCAGAACACCCCAATTTGTTTATTTGCGAACATTTCAGGACACCGCGTGAGTTCTTAGAACACTTTCAACTTGACAACGACCAATACGGACAGCGTCCTCAGAACACACCCATTTTGTTTATTTGCAAACATTTCAGGACACCCCGAGAGTTCTTTGAACACTTTCAACTTGCCATAGAACAATACGGACAGTGTCTTCAGGACACCCCCTACGAACATTTCAGGACACTGCGAGTGTTCTTAGAACACTTTCAACTTGACAACGAACAATACAGACAGCGTCCTGAGAACACCCCCATTTTGTTTATTTGCGAACATTTCAGGACACTGCGAGAGTTCTTAGAACACATCCAGCTTGCCACAGAACAATACGGAGAGCGTCTCCAGGACACCCCCTACGAACATTTCAGAACACTGCGAGAGTTCTTAGAACACACCCCAATTTTGTTCATTGCTGAACATTTCAGGACACTGCAAGAGTTCTTAGAACACATTCAGCTTGCCACAGAACAATACGGACAGCCTCTTGAGGACCCCCCCTATGAACATTTAAGGACACTGCGTGAGTTCTTAGAACACACCCCCATTTTATTTATCTGCGAATATTTCGGGATACCGCGAGAGTTCTTCGAAGACATTCAGCTTGCCACAGAACAATACAGACAGAGTCTTCAGGACACCCCCTACGAACATTTCAGAACACCGCGAGAGTTCTTAGAACACTTTAAATTTGACAACAAACAATATGGACAGCGTCCTCAGAACACCATAATTGTGTATATTTGCGAACATTTCAGGACACCGCGAGAGTTCTTAGAACACTTTCAGCTTGCCATAAAATAATACGAACATTTCAGGACACTGCGTAAGTTCTTAGAACATACCCCCATTTTGTTTATTTGCGAACATTTCAGGACACCGCAAGAATTCTTAGAACACATTCAGCTTGCCACAGAACAATGCGGACAGCATCTTCAGGACACCCCCTACAAACATTTCAGGACACCGCGACAGTTCTTAGAACACTTTCAACTTGCCAGAGAACAATACAGACAGCATCTTCAGGACACCCCCTACGAACATTTCAGGACATGCAAGTGTTCTTAGAACACTTTCAACTTGACAACGAACAATACGGACAGCGTCCTCAGAACACCCCCATTTTGTTTATTTGCGAACATTTCAGGACACCGCAACAGTTATTAGAACACATTCAGCTTGCCACAGAACAATACGGACAGTGTCTTCAGGACACCCCCTACGAACATTTCAGGACACCGCAAGTGTTCTTAGAACACTTTCAACTTGACAACGAACAATACGGACAGCGTCCTCAGAACACCCCCATTTTGTTTATTTGCGAACATTTCAGGACACTGCAAGAGTTCTTAGAACACTTTCAACTTGACAACGAACAATACAGACAGCGTCCTCAGAACACCCCCATTTTGTTTATTTGCAAACATTTCAGGACACCGCAACAGTTATTAGAAGACATTCAGCTTGCCACAGAACAATACGGACAGCATCTCCAGGACACCACCTACAAACATTTCAGGACACCGCGACAGTTCTTAGAACACTTTCAACTTGCCAGAGAACAATACAGACAGCGTCTTCAGGACACCCCCTACGAACATTGCAGGACACCGCGAGAGTTCTTAGAACACTTTCAACTTGACAACGAACAATACAGACAGCGTCCTCAGAACACCCCCATTTTGTTTATTTGCGAACATTTCAGGACACCGTGAGAGTTCTTAGAACACATCCAGCTTGCCACAGAACAATACGGACAGCATCTCCAGGACACCACCTACGAACATTTCAGAACACCGCGAGAGTTCTTAGAACACACCCCCATTTTGTTCATTGCCGAACATTTCAGGACACCGCAAGAGTTCTTAGAACACATTCAGCTTGCCACAGAACAATACGGACAGCGTCTTCAGGAAACCCCCTATGAACATTTAAGGAAACTGCGTGAGTTCTTAGAACACACCCCCATTTTATTTATCTGCAAACATTTCGGGACACCGCGAGAGTTCTTAGAAGACATTCAGCTTGCCACAGAACAATACGGACAGAGTCTTCAGGACACCCCCTACAAACATTTCAGGACACCGCGAGAGTTCTAAGAACACTTTCAACTTGACAACGAACAATACAGACCGCGTCCTCAGAACACCCCCATTTTGTTTATTTGCGAACATTTCAGGACACCGCGAGAGTTCTTAGAACACTTTCAACTTGCCAGAGAACAATCCGGACAGCGTCTTCAGGACACCCCCTATGAACATTTCAGGAAACCGTTACAGTTCTGAGAACACTTTCAACTTGGCAACGAACAATACGGACAGCGTCATCAGAACACCCCCAATTTGTTTATTTGCGAACATTTCAGGACACCGCGAGAGTTCTTAGAACACATCCAGCTTGCCACAGAACAACACGGACAGCGTCTCCAGGACACCCCCTACGAACATTTCAGAACACCGCAAGAGTTCTTAGAACACTTTAAATTTGACAATGAACAATACGGAGAGCGTCCTCAGAACACTCCAATTTTGTATATTTGTGAACATTTCAGGACACCGCAATGCTTCTTGGAACACTTTCAGCTTGCCATAGAATAATACGAACATTTCAGGACACCACGTGAGTTCTTAGAACATACCCCCATTTTGATTATTTGAGAACATTTCAGGACACTGCGAGAATTCTTAGAACACATTCAGCTTGCCACAGAACAATACGGACACCGTCTTCAGGACACCCCCTGCGAACATTTAAAGACACCGCGTGAGTTCGTAGAACACACCCCCATTTTGTTTATCTGCGTACATTTCAGGACACCAAGAGAGTTCTTAGAAAACATTCAGCTTGCCACAAAACAATACGGACAGTGTCTTCAGGACACCCCCAGCGAACATTTCAGGACACCGCGAGAGTTCTTAGAACACTTTCAACTTGACAACGAACAATACGGACAGTGTCCTCAGAACACCCCCATTTTGTTTATTTGCGAACATTTCAGGACACCGCGAGAGTTCTTAGAACACTTTCAACTTGCCAGAGAACAATACGGACAGCGTCTTAAGGACACCCCCTATGAACATTTCAGGAAACCGTGACAGTTCTGAGAACACTTTCAACTTGACAACGAACAATACGGACAGCGTCATCAGAACACCCCCAATTTTTTTATTTGCGAACATTTCAGGACACCGCGAGAGTTCTTAAAACACATTCAGCTTGCCACAGAACAATACGGACAGCGTCTTCAGGACACCGCCTACGAACATTCCAGGACACCACGTGAGTTCTTAGAACACTTTCAACTTGACAACGACCAATACGGACAGCGTCCTCATAACACACCCATTTTGTTTATTTGCAAACATTTCAGGACACCCCGAGAGTTCTTTGAACACTTTCAACTTGCCATAGAACAATACGGACAGTGTCTTCAGGACACCCCCTACGAACATTTCAGGACACCGCGAGAGTTCTTAGAACACTTTCAACTTGACAACGAACAATACAGACAGCGTCCTCAGAACACCCCCATTTTGTTTATTTGCGAACATTTCAGGACACTGCGAGAGTTCTTAGAACACATCCAGCTTGCCACAGAACAATACGGACAGCGTCTCCAGGACAACCCCTACGAACATTTCAGAACACCGCGAGAGTTCTTAGAACACACCCCCATTTTGTTCATTGCTGAACATTTCAGGACACCGCAAGAGTTCTTAGAACACATTCAGCTTGCCACAGAACAATACGGACAGCCTCTTCAGGACACCCCCTATGAACATTTAAGGACACTGCGTGAGTTCTTCGAACACACCCCCATTTTATTTATCTGCGAACATTTCGGGACACCGCAAGAGTTCTTCGAAGACATTCAGCTTGCCACAGAACAATACAGACAGAGTTTTCAGGACACCCCCTACGAACATTTCAGAACACCGCGAGAGTTCTTAGAACACTTTAAATTTGACAACAAACAATACGGACAGCGTCCTCAGAACACCATAATTGTGTATATTTGCGAACATTTCAGGACACCGCGAGAGTTCTTAGAACACTTTCAGCTTGCCAGAGAACAATACAGACAGCGTCTTCCGGACACCCCCTACGAACATTTCAGGACACGCAAGTGTTCTTAGAACACTTTCAACTTGACAACGAACAATACGGACAGCGTCCTCAGAACACCCCCATTTTGTTTATTTGCGAACATTTCAGGACACCGCAACAGTTATTAGAACACATTCAGCTTACCACAGAACAATACGGACAGTGTCTTCAGGACACCCCCTACGAACATTTCAGGACACCACAAGTGTTCTTAGAACACTTTCAACTTGACAACGAACAATACGGACAGCGTCCTCAGAACATCCTCATTTTGTTTATTTGCGAACATTTCAGGACACCGCAAGAGTTCTTAGAACACTTTCAACTTGACAACGAACAATACAGACAGCATCCTCAGAACACCCCCATTTTGTTTATTTGCAAACATTTCAGGGCACCCCGAGTGTTCTTAGAACACTTTCAACTTGCCAGAGAACAATACAGACAGCGTCTTCAGGACACCCCCTACGAACATTTCAGGACACTGCAAGTGTTCTTAGAACACTTTCAACTTGACAACGAACAATACAGACAGTGTCCTCAGAAAAACCCCCATTTTGTTTATTTGCAAACATTTCAGGAAACCGCAAGAGTTCTTAGAACACTTTCAACTTGACAACGAACAATACAGAGAGCGTCCTCAGAACACCCCCATTTTGCTTATTTGCGAACATTTCAGGACACCGCAACAGTTATTAGAACACATTCAGCTTGCCAAAGAACAATACGGACAGTGTCTTCAGGACACCCCCTACGAACATTTTTAGGACACTGCGTGAGTTCTTAGAACACACCCCCATTTTGTTCATTTGCAAACATTTCAGGACATCACGAGAGTTCTTAGAACACATTCAGCTTGCCACAGAACAATATGGACATCCTCTTCAGGACACCCCCTACGATCATTTAAGGACACCGCGTGAGTTCTTAGAACACACCCCCAATTTATTTATCTGTGAACATTTCAGGATACCGCGAGAGTTCTTAGAACACATTCAGCTTGCCACCGAACAATACGGACAGCGTCTCCAGGACACCCCCTACGAACATTTCAGAACACCACGAGAGTTCTTAGAACACTTTAATTTGACAACGAACAATGCAGAGAGCGTCCTCAGAACACCTCAATTTTGTATATTTGCGAACATTTCAGGACACCGCGAGAGTTCTTAGAACACTTTCAGCTTGCCATAGAATAATATGAACATTTCAAGACACTGCGTGAGTTCTTAGAACATACCCCCATTTTGATTATTTGAGAACATTTCAGGACACCGCTAGAATTCTTAGAACACATTCAGCTTGCCACAGAACAATACGGACAGCGTCTTCAGGACACCACCTGGAAACATTTAAAGACACCGCGTGAGTTCTTAGAACACACCCCCATTTTGTTTATCTGCGAACATTTCAGGACACCACGAGAGCTCTTAGAAAACATTCAGCTTGCCACAGAACAATACGGACAGTGTCTTCAGGACACCCCCTACGACGTTTCAGGACACCGTGAGAGTTCTTAGAACACTTTCAACTTGACAACGAACAATACGGACAGCATACTCAGAACACCCCCATTTTCTTTATTTGCGAACATTTCAGGACACCGCGAGAGTGCTTAGAACACTTTCAACTTGCCAGAGAACAATACGGACAGCGTCTTCAGGACACCCCCTACGAACTTTTCAGGACACCGTGACAGTTATGAGAACACTTTCAACTTGACAACGAACAATACGGACAGCGTCATCAGAACACCCCCAATTTGTTTATTTGCAAACATTTCAGGACACCGCAGGAGTTCTTAGAACACATTCAGCTTGCCACAGAACAATACGGACAGCGTCTTCAGGACACCCCCTACGAACATTTCAGGACACTGCGAGAGTTCTTAGAACACTTTCAACTTGACAACGAATAATACGGACAGCGTCCTCAGAACACACCCATTTTGTTTATTTGCAAACATTTCAGGACACCCCGAGAGTTCTTTGAACACTTTCAACTTGCCAGAGAACAATACGGACAGTGTCTTCAGGACACCCCCTACGAACATTTCAGGACACCGCGAGAGTTCTTAGAACACTTTCAACTTGACAATGAACAATGCAGGCAGCGTCCTCAGAACACCCCCATTTTGTTTATTTGCGAACATTTCAGGACACCGCGAGAGTTCTTAGAACACATCCAGCTTGCCAAAGAACAATACGGACAGCGTTTCCAGGACACCCCCTACGAACATTTCAGAACACCGCGAGAGTTCTTAGAACACTTTAAATTTGACAACGAACAATACGGAGAGCGTCCTCAGAACACCCCAATTTTGTATATTTGTGAACATTTCAGGACGCCGCGAGACTTCTTAGAACACATTCAGCTTGCCACAGAACAATATGGACAGCGTCTTCAGGACACCCCCTACAAACATTTGAGGACACCGCGTGAGTTCTTAGAACACTCCCATTTTGTTTATCTGCGAACATTTCAGAACACTGCGAGAGTTCTTAGAAAACATTCAACTTGCCGCAGAACAATACGGACAGCCTCTTCAGGACACCCCCTACGAACATTTCAGGACACAGCGAGAGTTCTTAGAACACTTTCAACTTGACAACGAATAATACGGACAGCGTCCTCAGAACACACCCATTTTGTTTATTTGCAAACATTTCAGGACACCCCGAGAGTTCTTTGAACACTTTCAACTTGCCAGAGAACAATACGGACAGTGTCTTCAGGACACCCCCTACGAACATTTCAGGACACCGCGAGAGTTCTTAGAACACTTTCAACTTGACAATGAACAATGCAGGCAGCGTCCTCAGAACACCCCCATTTTGTTTATTTGCGAACATTTCAGGACACCGCGAGAGTTCTTAGAACACATCCAGCTTGCCAAAGAACAATACGGACAGCGTCTCCAGGACACCCCCTACGAACATTTCAGAACACCGCGAGAGTTCTTAGAACACTTTAAATTTGACAACGAACAATACGGAGAGCGTCCTCAGAACACCCCAATTTTGTATATTTGTGAACATTTCAGGACGCCGCGAGACTTCTTAGAACACATTCAGCTTGCCACAGAACAATATGGACAGCGTCTTCAGGACACCCCCTACAAACATTTGAGGACACCGCGTGAGTTCTTAGAACACTCCCATTTTGTTTATCTGCGAACATTTCAGGACACCGCAAGAATTCTTAGAACACATTCAGCTTGCCACAGAACAATGCGGACAGCATCTTCAGGACACCCCCTACAAACATTTCAGGACACTGCGACAGTTCTTAGAACACTTTCAACTTGCCAGAGAACAATACAGACAGCGTCTTCAGGACACCCCCTACGAACATTTCAGGACACGCAAGTGTTCTTAGAACACTTTCAACTTGACAACGAACAATACGGACAGCGTCCTCAGAACACCCCCATTTTGTTTATTTGCGAACATTTCAGGACACCGCAACAGTTATTAGAACACATTCAGCTTGCCACAGAACAATACGGACAGTGTCTTCAGGACACCCCCTACGAACATTTCAGGACACCGCAAGTGTTCTTAGAACACTTTCAACTTGACAACGAACAATACGGACAGCATACTCAGAACACCCCCATTTTCTTTATTTGCGAACATTTCAGGACACCGCGAGAGTGCTTAGAACACTTTCAACTTGCCAGAGAACAATACGGACAGCGTCTTCAGGACACCCCCTACGAACTTTTCAGGACACCGTGACAGTTATGAGAACACTTTCAACTTGACAACGAACAATACGGACAGCGTCATCAGAACACCCCCAATTTGTTTATTTGCAAACATTTCAGGACACCGCAGGAGTTCTTAGAACACATTCAGCTTGCCACAGAACAATATGGACAGCGTCTTCAGGACACCCCCTACAAACATTTGAGGACACCGCGTGAGTTCTTAGAACACTCCCATTTTGTTTATCTGCGAACATTTCAGAACACTGCGAGAGTTCTTAGAAAACATTCAACTTGCCGCAGAACAATACGGACAGCCTCTTCAGGACACCCCCTACGAACATTTCAGGACACAGCGAGAGTTCTTAGAACACTTTCAACTTGACAACGAATAATACGGACAGCGTCCTCAGAACACACCCATTTTGTTTATTTGCAAACATTTCAGGACACCCCGAGAGTTCTTTGAACACTTTCAACTTGCCAGAGAACAATACGGACAGTGTCTTCAGGACACCCCCTACGAACATTTCAGGACACCGCGAGAGTTCTTAGAACACTTTCAACTTGACAATGAACAATGCAGGCAGCGTCCTCAGAACACCCCCATTTTGTTTATTTGCGAACATTTCAGGACACCGCGAGAGTTCTTAGAACACATCCAGCTTGCCAAAGAACAATACGGACAGCGTCTCCAGGACACCCCCTACGAACATTTCAGAACACCGCGAGAGTTCTTAGAACACTTTAAATTTGACAACGAACAATACGGAGAGCGTCCTCAGAACACCCCAATTTTGTATATTTGTGAACATTTCAGGACGCCGCGAGACTTCTTAGAACACATTCAGCTTGCCACAGAACAATATGGACAGCGTCTTCAGGACACCCCCTACAAACATTTGAGGACACCGCGTGAGTTCTTAGAACGCTCCCATTTTGTTTATCTGCGAACATTTCAGGACACCGCAAGAATTCTTAGAACACATTCAGCTTGCCACAGAACTATGCGGACAGCATCTTCAGGACACCCCCTACAAACATTTCAGGACACTGCGACAGTTCTTAGAACACTTTCAACTTGCCAGAGAACAATACAGACAGCGTCTTCAGGACACCCCCTACGAACATTTCAGGACACGCAAGTGTTCTTAGAACACTTTCAACTTGACAACGAACAATACGGACAGCATCCTCAGAACACCCCCATTTTGTTTATTTGCGAACATTTCAGGACACCGCAACAGTTATTAGAACACATTCAGCTTGCCACAGAACAATACGGACAGTGTCTTCAGGACACCCCCTACGAACATTTCAGGACACCGCAAGTGTTCTTAGAACACTTTCAACTTGACAACGAACAATACGGACAGCGTCCTCAGAACACCCCCATTTTGTTTATTTGCGAACATTTCAGGACACTGCAAGAGTTCTTAGAACACTTTCAACTTGACAACGAACAATACAGACAGCGTCCTCAGAACACCCCCATTTTGTTTATTTGCAAACATTTCAGGACACCGCAACAGTTATTAGAACACATTCAGCTTGCCACAGAACAATACGGACAGCATCTCCAGGACACCACCTACAAACATTTCAGGACACCGCGACAGTTCTTAGAACACTTTCAACTTGCCAGAGAACAATACAGACAGCGTCTTCAGGACACCCCCTACGAACATTGCAGGACACCGCGAGAGTTCTTAGAACACTTTCAACTTGACAACGAACAATACAGACAGCGTCCTCAGAACACCCCCATTTTGTTTATTTGCGAACATTTCAGGACACCGCGAGAGTTCTTAGAACACATCCAGCTTGCCACAGAACAATACGGACAGCATCTCCAGGACACCACCTACGAACATTTCAGAACACCGCGAGAGTTCTTAGAACACACCCCCATTTTGTTCATTGCCGAACATTTCAGGACACCGCAAGAGTTCTTAGAACACATTCAGCTTGCCACAGAACAATACGGACAGCGTCTTCAGGACACCCCCTATGAACATTTAAGGAAACTGCGTGAGTTCTTAGAACACACCCCCATTTTATTTATCTGCAAACATTTCGGGACATCGCGAGAGTTCTTAGAAGACATTCAGCTTGCCACAGAACAATACGGACAGAGTCTTCAGGACACCCCCTATGAACATTTCAGAACACCGCGAGAGTTCTTAGAACACTTTCAGCTTGCCATAGAAAAATACAAACATTTCAGGACACCGCGTGAGTTCTTAGAACATACCCCCATTTTGTTTATTTGCGAACATTTCAGGACACCGCAAGAATTCTTAGAACACATTCAGCTTGCCACAGAACAATACGGACAGCATCTTCAGGACACCCCCTACAAACATTTCAGGACACCGCGAGAGTTCTAAGAACACTTTCAACTTGACAACGAACAATACAGACCGCGTCCTCAGAATACCCCCATTTTGTTTATTTGCGAACATTTCAGGACACCGCGAGAGTTCTTAGAACACTTTCAACTTGCCAGAGAACAATCCGGACAGCGTCTTCAGGACACCCCCTATGAACATTTCAGGAAACCGTTACAGTTCTGAGAACACTTTCAACTTGGCAACGAACAATACGGACAGCGTCATCAGAACACCCCCAATTTGTTTATTTGCGAACATTTCAGGACACCGCGAGAGTTCTTAGAACACATCCAGCTTGCCACAGAACAACACGGACAGCGTCTCCAGGACACCCCCTACGAACATTTCAGAACACCGCAAGAGTTCTTAGAACACTTTAAATTTGACAATGAACAATACGGAGAGCGTCCTCAGAACACTCCAATTTTGTATATTTGTGAACATTTCAGGACACCGCAATGCTTCTTGGAACACTTTCAGCTTGCCATAGAATAATACGAACATTTCAGGACACCACGTGAGTTCTTAGAACATACCCCCATTTTGATTATTTGAGAACATTTCAGGACACTGCGAGAATTCTTAGAACACATTCAGCTTGCCACAGAACAATACGGACACCGTCTTCAGGACACCCCCTGCGAACATTTAAAGACACCGCGTGAGTTCTTAGAACACACCCCCATTTTGTTTATCTGCGTACATTTCAGGACACCAAGAGAGTTCTTAGAAAACATTCAGCTTGCCACAAAACAATACGGACAGTGTCTTCAGGACACCCCCTGCGAACATTTCAGGACACCGCGAGAGTTCTTAGAACACTTTCAACTTGACAACGAACAATACGGACAGTGTCCTCAGAACACCCCCATTTTGTTTATTTGCGAACATTTCAGGACACCGCGAGAGTTCTTAGAACACTTTCAACTTGCCAGAGAACAATACGGACAGCGTCTTCAGGACACCCCCTATGAACATTTCAGGAAACCGTGACAGTTCTGAGAACACTTTCAACTTGACAACGAACAATACGGACAGCGTCATCAGAACACCCCCAATTTTTTTATTTGCGAACATTTCAGGACACCGCGAGAGTTCTTAAAACACATTCAGCTTGCCACAGAACAATACGGACAGCGTCTTCAGGACACCGCCTACGAACATTCCAGGACACCACGTGAGTTCTTAGAACACTTTCAACTTGACAACGACCAATACGGACAGCGTCCTCATAACACACCCATTTTGTTTATTTGCAAACATTTCAGGACACCCCGAGAGTTCTTTGAACACTTTCAACTTGCCATAGAACAATACGGACAGTGTCTTCAGGACACCCCCTACGAACATTTCAGGACACCGCGAGAGTTCTTAGAACACTTTCAACTTGACAACGAACAATACAGACAGCGTCCTCAGAACACCCCCATTTTGTTTATTTGCGAACATTTCAGGACACTGCGAGAGTTCTTAGAACACATCCAGCTTGCCACAGAACAATACGGACAGCGTCTCCAGGACAACCCCTACGAACATTTCAGAACACCGCGAGAGTTCTTAGAACACACCCCCATTTTGTTCATTGCTGAACATTTCAGGACACCGCAAGAGTTCTTAGAACACATTCAGCTTGCCACAGAACAATACGGACAGCCTCTTCAGGACACCCCCTATGAACATTTAAGGACACTGCGTGAGTTCTTAGAACACACCCCCATTTTATTTATCTGCGAACATTTCGGGACACCGCAAGAGTTCTTCGAAGACATTCAGCTTGCCACAGAACAATACAGACAGTGTCTTCAGGACACCCCCTACGAACATTTCAGGACACCGCAAGTGTTCTTAGAACACTTTCAACTTGACAACGAACAATACGGACAGCGTCCTCAGAACACCCCCATTTTGTTTATTTGCGAACATTTCAGGACACTGCAAGAGTTCTTAGAACACTTTCAACTTGACAACGAACAATACAGACAGCGTCCTCAGAACACCCCCATTTTGTTTATTTGCAAACATTTCAGGACACCGCAACAGTTATTAGAACACATTCAGCTTGCCACAGAACAATACGGACAGCATCTCCAGGACACCACCTACAAACATTTCAGGACACCGCGACAGTTCTTAGAACACTTTCAACTTGCCAGAGAACAATACAGACAGCGTCTTCAGGACACCCCCTACGAACATTGCAGGACACCGCGAGAGTTCTTAGAACACTTTCAACTTGACAACGAACAATACAGACAGCGTCCTCAGAACACCCCCATTTTGTTTATTTGCGAACATTTCAGGACACCGCGAGAGTTCTTAGAACACATCCAGCTTGCCACAGAACAATACGGACAGCATCTCCAGGACACCACCTACGAACATTTCAGAACACCGCGAGAGTTCTTAGAACACACCCCCATTTTGTTCATTGCCGAACATTTCAGGACACCGCAAGAGTTCTTAGAACACATTCAGCTTGCCACAGAACAATACGGACAGCGTCTTCAGGACACCCCCTATGAACATTTAAGGAAACTGCGTGAGTTCTTAGAACACACCCCCATTTTATTTATCTGCAAACATTTCGGGACACCGCGAGAGTTCTTAGAAGACATTCAGCTTGCCACAGAACAATACGGACAGAGTCTTCAGGACACCCCCTATGAACATTTCAGAACACCGCGAGAGTTCTTAGAACACTTTCAGCTTGCCATAGAAAAATACAAACATTTCAGGACACCGCGTGAGTTCTTAGAACATACCCCCATTTTGTTTATTTGCGAACATTTCAGGACACCGCAAGAATTCTTAGAACACATTCAGCTTGCCACAGAACAATACGGACAGCATCTTCAGGACACCCCCTACAAACATTTCAGGACACCGCGAGAGTTCTAAGAACACTTTCAACTTGACAACGAACAATACAGACCGCGTCCTCAGAACACCCCCATTTTGTTTATTTGCGAACATTTCAGGACACCGCGAGAGTTCTTAGAACACTTTCAACTTGCCAGAGAACAATCCGGACAGCGTCTTCAGGACACCCCCTATGAACATTTCAGGAAACCGTTACAGTTCTGAGAACACTTTCAACTTGGCAACGAACAATACGGACAGCGTCATCAGAACACCCCCAATTTGTTTATTTGCGAACATTTCAGGACACCGCGAGAGTTCTTAGAACACATCCAGCTTGCCACAGAACAACACGGACAGCGTCTCCAGGACACCCCCTACGAACATTTCAGAACACCGCAAGAGTTCTTAGAACACTTTAAATTTGACAATGAACAATACGGAGAGCGTCCTCAGAACACTCCAATTTTGTATATTTGTGAACATTTCAGGACACCGCAATGCTTCTTGGAACACTTTCAGCTTGCCATAGAATAATACGAACATTTCAGGACACCACGTGAGTTCTTAGAACATACCCCCATTTTGATTATTTGAGAACATTTCAGGACACTGCGAGAATTCTTAGAACACATTCAGCTTGCCACAGAACAATACGGACACCGTCTTCAGGACACCCCCTGCGAACATATAAAGACACCGCGTGAGTTCTTAGAACACACCCCCATTTTGTTTATCTGCGTACATTTCAGGACACCAAGAGAGTTCTTAGAAAACATTCAGCTTGCCACAAAACAATACGGACAGTGTCTTCAGGACACCCCCTGCGAACATTTCAGGACACCGCGAGAGTTCTTAGAACACTTTCAACTTGACAACGAACAATACGGACAATGTCCTCAGAACACCCCCATTTTGTTTATTTGCGAACATTTCAGGACACCGCGAGAGTTCTTAGAACACTTTCAACTTGCCAGAGAACAATACGGACAGCGTCTTCAGGACACCCCCTATGAACATTTCAGGAAACCGTGACAGTTCTGAGAACACTTTCAACTTGACAACGAACAATACGGACAGCGTCATCAGAACACCCCCAATTTTTTTATTTGCGAACATTTCAGGACACCGCGAGAGTTCTTAAAACACATTCAGCTTGCCACAGAACAATACGGACAGCGTCTTCAGGACACCGCCTACGAACATTCCAGGACACCACGTGAGTTCTTAGAACACTTTCAACTTGACAACGACCAATACGGACAGCGTCCTCATAACACACCCATTTTGTTTATTTGCAAACATTTCAGGACACCCCGAGAGTTCTTTGAACACTTTCAACTTGCCATAGAACAATACGGACAGTGTCTTCAGGACACCCCCTACGAACATTTCAGGACACCGCGAGAGTTCTTAGAACACTTTCAACTTGACAACGAACAATACAGACAGCGTCCTCAGAACACCCCCATTTTGTTTATTTGCGAACATTTCAGGACACTGCGAGAGTTCTTAGAACACATCCAGCTTGCCACAGAACAATACGGACAGCGTCTCCAGGACAACCCCTACGAACATTTCAGAACACCGCGAGAGTTCTTAGAACACACCCCCATTTTGTTCATTGCTGAACATTTCAGGACACCGCAAGAGTTCTTAGAACACATTCAGCTTGCCACAGAACAATACGGACAGCCTCTTCAGGACACCCCCTATGAACAATTAAGGACACTGCTTGAGTTCTTAGAACACACCCCCATTTTATTTATCTGCAAACATTTCGGGACACCGCAAGAGTTCTTCGAAGACATTCAGCTTGCCACAGAACAATACAGACAGTGTCTTCAGGACACCCCCTACGAACATTTCAGGACACCGCAAGTGTTCTTAGAACACTTTCAACTTGACAACGAACAATACGGACAGCGTCCTCAGAACACCCCCATTTTGTTTATTTGCGAACATTTCAGGACACTGCAAGAGTTCTTAGAACACTTTCAACTTGACAACGAACAATACAGACAGCGTCCTCAGAACACCCCCATTTTGTTTATTTGCAAACATTTCAGGACACCGCAACAGTTATTAGAACACATTCAGCTTGCCACAGAACAATACGGACAGCATCTCCAGGACACCACCTACAAACATTTCAGGACACCGCGACAGTTCTTAGAACACTTTCAACTTGCCAGAGAACAATACAGACAGCGTCTTCAGGACACCCCCTACGAACATTGCAGGACACCGCGAGAGTTCTTAGAACACTTTCAACTTGACAACGAACAATACAGACAGCGTCCTCAGAACACCCCCATTTTGTTTATTTGCGAACATTTCAGGACACCGCGAGAGTTCTTAGAACACATCCAGCTTGCCACAGAACAATACGGACAGCATCTCCAGGACACCACCTACGAACATTTCAGAACACCGCGAGAGTTCTTAGAACACACCCCCATTTTGTTCATTGCCGAACATTTCAGGACACCGCAAGAGTTCTTAGAACACATTCAGCTTGCCACAGAACAATACGGACAGCGTCTTCAGGACACCCCCTATGAACATTTAAGGAAACTGCGTGAGTTCTTAGAACACACCCCCATTTTATTTATCTGCAAACATTTCGGGACACCGCGAGAGTTCTTAGAAGACATTCAGCTTGCCACAGAACAATACGGACAGAGTCTTCAGGACACCCCCTATGAACATTTCAGAACACCGCGAGAGTTCTTAGAACACTTTCAGCTTGCCATAGAAAAATACAAACATTTCAGGACACCGCGTGAGTTCTTAGAACATACCCCCATTTTGTTTATTTGCGAACATTTCAGGACACCGCAAGAATTCTTAGAACACATTCAGCTTGCCACAGAACAATACGGACAGCATCTTCAGGACACCCCCTACAAACATTTCAGGACACCGCGAGAGTTCTAAGAACACTTTCAACTTGACAACGAACAATACAGACCGCGTCCTCAGAACACCCCCATTTTGTTTATTTGCGAACATTTCAGGACACCGCGAGAGTTCTTAGAACACTTTCAACTTGCCAGAGAACAATCCGGACAGCGTCTTCAGGACACCCCCTATGAACATTTCAGGAAACCGTTACAGTTCTGAGAACACTTTCAACTTGGCAACGAACAATACGGACAGCGTCATCAGAACACCCCCAATTTGTTTATTTGCGAACATTTCAGGACACCGCGAGAGTTCTTAGAACACATCCAGCTTGCCACAGAACAACACGGACAGCGTCTCCAGGACACCCCCTACGAACATTTCAGAACACCGCAAGAGTTCTTAGAACACTTTAAATTTGACAATGAACAATACGGAGAGCGTCCTCAGAACACTCCAATTTTGTATATTTGTGAACATTTCAGGACACCGCAATGCTTCTTGGAACACTTTCAGCTTGCCATAGAATAATACGAACATTTCAGGACACCACGTGAGTTCTTAGAACATACCCCCATTTTGATTATTTGAGAACATTTCAGGACACTGCGAGAATTCTTAGAACACATTCAGCTTGCCACAGAACAATACGGACACCGTCTTCAGGACACCCCCTGCGAACATTTAAAGACACCGCGTGAGTTCTTAGAACACACCCCCATTTTGTTTATCTGCGTACATTTCAGGACACCAAGAGAGTTCTTAGAAAACATTCAGCTTGCCACAAAACAATACGGACAGTGTCTTCAGGACACCCCCTGCGAACATTTCAGGACACCGCGAGAGTTCTTAGAACACTTTCAACTTGACAACAAACAATACGGACAATGTCCTCAGAACACCCCCATTTTGTTTATTTGCGAACATTTCAGGACACCGCGAGAGTTCTTAGAACACTTTCAACTTGCCAGAGAACAATACGGACAGCGTCTTCAGGACACCCCCTATGAACATTTCAGGAAACCGTGACAGTTCTGAGAACACTTTCAACTTGACAACGAACAATACGGACAGCGTCATCAGAACACCCCCAATTTTTTTATTTGCGAACATTTCAGGACACCGCGAGAGTTCTTAAAACACATTCAGCTTGCCACAGAACAATACGGACAGCGTCTTCAGGACACCGCCTACGAACATTCCAGGACACCACGTGAGTTCTTAGAACACTTTCAACTTGACAACGACCAATACGGACAGCGTCCTCATAACACACCCATTTTGTTTATTTGCAAACATTTCAGGACACCCCGAGAGTTCTTTGAACACTTTCAACTTGCCATAGAACAATACGGACAGTGTCTTCAGGACACCCCCTACGAACATTTCAGGACACCGCGAGAGTTCTTAGAACACTTTCAACTTGACAACGAACAATACAGACAGCGTCCTCAGAACACCCCCATTTTGTTTATTTGCGAACATTTCAGGACACTGCGAGAGTTCTTAGAACACATCCAGCTTGCCACAGAACAATACGGACAGCGTCTCCAGGACAACCCCTACGAACATTTCAGAACACCGCGAGAGTTCTTAGAACACACCCCCATTTTGTTCATTGCTGAACATTTCAGGACACCGCAAGAGTTCTTAGAACACATTCAGCTTGCCACAGAACAATACGGACAGCCTCTTCAGGACACCCCCTATGAACAATTAAGGACACTGCTTGAGTTCTTAGAACACACCCCCATTTTATTTATCTGCAAACATTTCGGGACACCGCAAGAGTTCTTCGAAGACATTCAGCTTGCCACAGAACAATACAGACAGTGTCTTCAGGACACCCCCTACGAACATTTCAGGACACCGCAAGTGTTCTTAGAACACTTTCAACTTGACAACGAACAATACGGACAGCGTCCTCAGAACACCCCCATTTTGTTTATTTGCGAACATTTCAGGACACTGCAAGAGTTCTTAGAACACTTTCAACTTGACAACGAACAATACAGACAGCGTCCTCAGAACACCCCCATTTTGTTTATTTGCAAACATTTCAGGACACCGCAACAGTTATTAGAACACATTCAGCTTGCCACAGAACAATACGGACAGCATCTCCAGGACACCACCTACAAACATTTCAGGACACCGCGACAGTTCTTAGAACACTTTCAACTTGCCAGAGAACAATACAGACAGCGTCTTCAGGACACCCCCTACGAACATTGCAGGACACCGCGAGAGTTCTTAGAACACTTTCAACTTGACAACGAACAATACAGACAGCGTCCTCAGAACACCCCCATTTTGTTTATTTGCGAACATTTCAGGACACCGCGAGAGTTCTTAGAACACATCCAGCTTGCCACAGAACAATACGGACAGCATCTCCAGGACACCACCTACGAACATTTCAGAACACCGCGAGAGTTCTTAGAACACACCCCCATTTTGTTCATTGCCGAACATTTCAGGACACCGCAAGAGTTCTTAGAACACATTCAGCTTGCCACAGAACAATACGGACAGCGTCTTCAGGACACCCCCTATGAACATTTAAGGAAACTGCGTGAGTTCTTAGAACACACCCCCATTTTATTTATCTGCAAACATTTCGGGACACCGCGAGAGTTCTTAGAAGACATTCAGCTTGCCACAGAACAATACGGACAGAGTCTTCAGGACACCCCCTATGAACATTTCAGAACACCGCGAGAGTTCTTAGAACACTTTCAGCTTGCCATAGAAAAATACAAACATTTCAGGACACCGCGTGAGTTCTTAGAACATACCCCCATTTTGTTTATTTGCGAACATTTCAGGACACCGCAAGAATTCTTAGAACACATTCAGCTTGCCACAGAACAATACGGACAGCATCTTCAGGACACCCCCTACAAACATTTCAGGACACCGCGAGAGTTCTAAGAACACTTTCAACTTGACAACGAACAATACAGACCGCGTCCTCAGAACACCCCCATTTTGTTTATTTGCGAACATTTCAGGACACCGCGAGAGTTCTTAGAACACTTTCAACTTGCCAGAGAACAATCCGGACAGCGTCTTCAGGACACCCCCTATGAACATTTCAGGAAACCGTTACAGTTCTGAGAACACTTTCAACTTGGCAACGAACAATACGGACAGCGTCATCAGAACACCCCCAATTTGTTTATTTGCGAACATTTCAGGACACCGCGAGAGTTCTTAGAACACATCCAGCTTGCCACAGAACAACACGGACAGCGTCTCCAGGACACCCCCTACGAACATTTCAGAACACCGCAAGAGTTCTTAGAACACTTTAAATTTGACAATGAACAATACGGAGAGCGTCCTCAGAACACTCCAATTTTGTATATTTGTGAACATTTCAGGACACCGCAATGCTTCTTGGAACACTTTCAGCTTGCCATAGAATAATACGAACATTTCAGGACACCACGTGAGTTCTTAGAACATACCCCCATTTTGATTATTTGAGAACATTTCAGGACACTGCGAGAATTCTTAGAACACATTCAGCTTGCCACAGAACAATACGGACACCGTCTTCAGGACACCCCCTGCGAACATTTAAAGACACCGCGTGAGTTCTTAGAACACACCCCCATTTTGTTTATCTGCGTACATTTCAGGACACCAAGAGAGTTCTTAGAAAACATTCAGCTTGCCACAAAACAATACGGACAGTGTCTTCAGGACACCCCCTGCGAACATTTCAGGACACCGCGAGAGTTCTTAGAACACTTTCAACTTGACAACGAACAATACGGACAATGTCCTCAGAACACCCCCATTTTGTTTATTTGCGAACATTTCAGGACACCGCGAGAGTTCTTAGAACACTTTCAACTTGCCAGAGAACAATACGGACAGCGTCTTCAGGACACCCCCTATGAACATTTCAGGAAACCGTGACAGTTCTGAGAACACTTTCAACTTGACAACGAACAATACGGACAGCGTCATCAGAACACCCCCAATTTTTTTATTTGCGAACATTTCAGGACACCGCGAGAGTTCTTAAAACACATTCAGCTTGCCACAGAACAATACGGACAGCGTCTTCAGGACACCGCCTACGAACATTCCAGGACACCACGTGAGTTCTTAGAACACTTTCAACTTGACAACGACCAATACGGACAGCGTCCTCATAACACACCCATTTTGTTTATTTGCAAACATTTCAGGACACCCCGAGAGTTCTTTGAACACTTTCAACTTGCCATAGAACAATACGGACAGTGTCTTCAGGACACCCCCTACGAACATTTCAGGACACCGCGAGAGTTCTTAGAACACTTTCAACTTGACAACGAACAATACAGACAGCGTCCTCAGAACACCCCCATTTTGTTTATTTGCGAACATTTCAGGACACTGCGAGAGTTCTTAGAACACATCCAGCTTGCCACAGAACAATACGGACAGCGTCTCCAGGACAACCCCTACGAACATTTCAGAACACCGCGAGAGTTCTTAGAACACACCCCCATTTTGTTCATTGCTGAACATTTCAGGACACCGCAAGAGTTCTTAGAACACATTCAGCTTGCCACAGAACAATACGGACAGCCTCTTCAGGACACCCCCTATGAACAATTAAGGACACTGCTTGAATTCTTAGAACACACCCCCATTTTATTTATCTGCAAACATTTCGGGACACCGCAAGAGTTCTTCGAAGACATTCAGCTTGCCACAGAACAATACAGACAGTGTCTTCAGGACACCCCCTACGAACATTTCAGGACACCGCAAGTGTTCTTAGAACACTTTCAACTTGACAACGAACAATACGGACAGCGTCCTCAGAACACCCCCATTTTGTTTATTTGCGAACATTTCAGGACACTGCAAGAGTTCTTAGAACACTTTCAACTTGACAACGAACAATACAGACAGCGTCCTCAGAACACCCCCATTTTGTTTATTTGCAAACATTTCAGGACACCGCAACAGTTATTAGAACACATTCAGCTTGCCACAGAACAATACGGACAGCATCTCCAGGACACCACCTACAAACATTTCAGGACACCGCGACAGTTCTTAGAACACTTTCAACTTGCCAGAGAACAATACAGACAGCGTCTTCAGGACACCCCCTACGAACATTGCAGGACACCGCGAGAGTTCTTAGAACACTTTCAACTTGACAACGAACAATACAGACAGCGTCCTCAGAACACCCCCATTTTGTTTATTTGCGAACATTTCAGGACACCGCGAGAGTTCTTAGAACACATCCAGCTTGCCACAGAACAATACGGACAGCATCTCCAGGACACCACCTACGAACATTTCAGAACACCGCGAGAGTTCTTAGAACACACCCCCATTTTGTTCATTGCCGAACATTTCAGGACACCGCAAGAGTTCTTAGAACACATTCAGCTTGCCACAGAACAATACGGACAGCGTCTTCAGGACACCCCCTATGAACATTTAAGGAAACTGCGTGAGTTCTTAGAACACACCCCCATTTTATTTATCTGCAAACATTTCGGGACACCGCGAGAGTTCTTAGAAGACATTCAGCTTGCCACAGAACAATACGGACAGAGTCTTCAGGACACCCCCTATGAACATTTCAGAACACCGCGAGAGTTCTTAGAACACTTTCAGCTTGCCATAGAAAAATACAAACATTTCAGGACACCGCGTGAGTTCTTAGAACATACCCCCATTTTGTTTATTTGCGAACATTTCAGGACACCGCAAGAATTCTTAGAACACATTCAGCTTGCCACAGAACAATACGGACAGCATCTTCAGGACACCCCCTACAAACATTTCAGGACACCGCGAGAGTTCTAAGAACACTTTCAACTTGACAACGAACAATACAGACCGCGTCCTCAGAACACCCCCATTTTGTTTATTTGCGAACATTTCAGGACACCGCGAGAGTTCTTAGAACACTTTCAACTTGCCAGAGAACAATCCGGACAGCGTCTTCAGGACACCCCCTATGAACATTTCAGGAAACCGTTACAGTTCTGAGAACACTTTCAACTTGGCAACGAACAATACGGACAGCGTCATCAGAACACCCCCAATTTGTTTATTTGCGAACATTTCAGGACACCGCGAGAGTTCTTAGAACACATCCAGCTTGCCACAGAACAACACGGACAGCGTCTCCAGGACACCCCCTACGAACATTTCAGAACACCGCAAGAGTTCTTAGAACACTTTAAATTTGACAATGAACAATACGGAGAGCGTCCTCAGAACACTCCAATTTTGTATATTTGTGAACATTTCAGGACACCGCAATGCTTCTTGGAACACTTTCAGCTTGCCATAGAATAATACGAACATTTCAGGACACCACGTGAGTTCTTAGAACATACCCCCATTTTGATTATTTGAGAACATTTCAGGACACTGCGAGAATTCTTAGAACACATTCAGCTTGCCACAGAACAATACGGACACCGTCTTCAGGACACCCCCTGCGAACATTTAAAGACACCGCGTGAGTTCTTAGAACACACCCCCATTTTGTTTATCTGCGTACATTTCAGGACACCAAGAGAGTTCTTAGAAAACATTCAGCTTGCCACAAAACAATACGGACAGTGTCTTCAGGACACCCCCTGCGAACATTTCAGGACACCGCGAGAGTTCTTAGAACACTTTCAACTTGACAACGAACAATACGGACAATGTCCTCAGAACACCCCCATTTTGTTTATTTGCGAACATTTCAGGACACCGCGAGAGTTCTTAGAACACTTTCAACTTGCCAGAGAACAATACGGACAGCGTCTTCAGGACACCCCCTATGAACATTTCAGGAAACCGTGACAGTTCTGAGAACACTTTCAACTTGACAACGAACAATACGGACAGCGTCATCAGAACACCCCCAATTTTTTTATTTGCGAACATTTCAGGACACCGCGAGAGTTCTTAAAACACATTCAGCTTGCCACAGAACAATACGGACAGCGTCTTCAGGACACCGCCTACGAACATTCCAGGACACCACGTGAGTTCTTAGAACACTTTCAACTTGACAACGACCAATACGGACAGCGTCCTCATAACACACCCATTTTGTTTATTTGCAAACATTTCAGGACACCCCGAGAGTTCTTTGAACACTTTCAACTTGCCATAGAACAATACGGACAGTGTCTTCAGGACACCCCCTACGAACATTTCAGGACACCGCGAGAGTTCTTAGAACACTTTCAACTTGACAACGAACAATACAGACAGCGTCCTCAGAACACCCCCATTTTGTTTATTTGCGAACATTTCAGGACACTGCGAGAGTTCTTAGAACACATCCAGCTTGCCACAGAACAATACGGACAGCGTCTCCAGGACAACCCCTACGAACATTTCAGAACACCGCGAGAGTTCTTAGAACACACCCCCATTTTGTTCATTGCTGAACATTTCAGGACACCGCAAGAGTTCTTAGAACACATTCAGCTTGCCACAGAACAATACGGACAGCCTCTTCAGGACACCCCCTATGAACAATTAAGGACACTGCTTGAGTTCTTAGAACACACCCCCATTTTATTTATCTGCAAACATTTCGGGACACCGCAAGAGTTCTTCGAAGACATTCAGCTTGCCACAGAACAATACAGACAGAGTTTTCAGGACACCCCCTACGAACATTTCAGAACACCGCGAGAGTTCTTAGAACACTTTAAATTTGACAACAAACAATACGGACAGCGTCCTCAGAACACCATAATTGTGTATATTTGCGAACATTTCAGGACACCGCGAGAGTTCTTAGAACACTTTCAGCTTGCCAGAGAACAATACAGACAGCGTCTTCCGGACACCCCCTACGAACATTTCAGGACACGCAAGTGTTCTTAGAACACTTTCAACTTGACAACGAACAATACGGACAGCGTCATCAGAACACCCCCAATTTGTTTATTTGCAAACATTTCAGGACACCGCAGGAGTTCTTAGAACACATTCAGCTTGCCACAGAACAATACGGACAGCGTCTTCAGGACACCCCCTACGAACATTTCAGGACACTGCGAGAGTTCTTAGAACACTTTCAACTTGACAACGAATAATACGGACAGCGTCCTCAGAACACACCCATTTTGTTTATTTGCAAACATTTCAGGACACCCCGAGAGTTCTTTGAACACTTTCAACTTGCCAGAGAACAATACGGACAGTGTCTTCAGGACACCCCCTACGAACATTTCAGGACACCGCGAGAGTTCTTAGAACACTTTCAACTTGACAATGAACAATGCAGGCAGCGTCCTCAGAACACCCCCATTTTGTTTATTTGCGAACATTTCAGGACACCGCGAGAGTTCTTAGAACACATCCAGCTTGCCAAAGAACAATACGGACAGCGTCTCCAGGACACCCCCTACGAACATTTCAGAACACCGCGAGAGTTCTTAGAACACTTTAAATTTGACAACGAACAATACGGAGAGCGTCGTCAGAACACCCCAATTTTGTATATTTGTGAACATTTCAGGACGCCGCGAGACTTCTTAGAACACATTCAGCTTGCCACAGAACAATATGGACAGCGTCTTCAGGACACCCCCTACAAACATTTGAGGACACCGCGTGAGTTCTTAGAACACTCCCATTTTGTTTATCTGCGAACATTTCAGAACACTGCGAGAGTTCTTAGAAAACATTCAACTTGCCGCAGAACAATACGGACAGCCTCTTCAGGACACCCCCTACGAACATTTCAGGACACAGCGAGAGTTCTTAGAACACTTTCAACTTGACGACGAACAATACGGACAGGGTCGTCAAAACACACCCATTTTGTTTATTTGCAAACATTTCAGGACACCCTGAGAGTTCTTTGAACACATTCAACTTGCCAGAGAACAATACGGACAGTGTCTTCAGAACACCCCCTACAAACATTTGAGGACACCGCGTGAGTTCTTAAAACACACCCCCATTTTGTTTATTTGCGAACATTCCAGGACACCGCAAGAGTTCTTAGAACACTTTCAACTTGACAACGAACAATACGGACAGCGTCCTCAGAACACACCCATTTTGTTTATTTGCAAACATTTCAGGACACGCCGAGAGTTCTTTGAACACTTTCAACTTGCCAGAGAACAATACGGACAGTGTCTTCAGAACACCCCCTACGAACATTTCAGGACACCGTGAGAGTTCTTAGAACACTTTCAACTTGACAACGAACAATACAGACAGCGTCGTCAGAACACCCCCATTTTGCTTATTTGCGAACATTTCAGGACACCGCAAGAGTTCTTAGAACATATTCATCTTTCCACAGAACAATACAGACAGCTTCTTCAGGACACCCCCTACGAACATTTCAGGACACCACGTGAGTTCTTAGGACACACCCCCATTTTGTTCATTTGCGAACATTTCAGGACACCGCGAGAGTTATTAGAACACATTCAGCTTGCCACAGAACAATACGGAAAGAGTCTTCAGGACACCCCCTATGAACATTTCAGAACACCGCGAGAGTTCTTAGAACACTTTCAGCTTGCCATAGAATAATATGAACATGTCAGGACACCGCGTGAGTTCTTAGAACATACCCCCATTTTGTTTATTTCCGAACATTTCAGGACACGGTGTGAATTCTTAGAACACATTCAGCTTGCCACAGAACAATACGGACAGCGTCTTCAGGGCACCCCCTACTAACATTTCAGGACACTGCGAGAGTTCTTAGAACACTTTCAACTTGACAACGAACAATACGGACAGCGTCCTCAGAACACACCCTATTTGTTTATTTGCAAACATTTCAGGACACCCCGAGAGTTCTTTGAACACTTTCAACTTGCCAGAGAACAATACTGACAGTGTCTTCAGGACACCCCCTACGAACATTTCAGGACACCGCAAGAGTTCTTAGAACACTTTCAACTTGACAACGAACAATACAGACAGCGTCCTCAGAACACCCCCATTTTGTTTATTTGCGAACATTTCAGAACACCGCGAGAGTTCTTAGAACACAACCAGCTTGCCACAGAACAATACGGACAGCGTCTCCAGGACACCCCCTACGAACATTTCAGAACACCGCGAGTGTTCTTAGAACACTTTAAATTTGACAACGAACAATACGGAGAGCGTCCTCAGAACACCCCAATTTTGTATATTTGCGAACATTTCAGGACACCGCGAGACTTCTTAGAACACTTTCAGATTGCCATAGAATAAAATGAACATTTCAGGACACCACGTGAGTTCTTAGAACATACCCCCATTTTGATTATTTGAGAAAATTTCAGGACACCGCGAGAATTCTTAGAACACATTCAGCTTGCCACAGAACAATACGGACAGCGTCTTCAGGACACCCCCTGCGAACATTTAAAGACACCGCATGAGTTCTTAGAACACACCCCCATTTTGTTTATCTGCGAACATTTCAGGACACCAAGAGAGTTCTTAGAAAACATTCAGCTTGCCACAGAACAATACGGACAGTGTCTCCAGGACACCCCCTACGAACATTTCAGGACACAGCGAGAGTTCTTAGCTTAGAACACTTTCAACTTGACAACGAACAATACGGACAGCGTCCTCAGAACACACCCATTTTGTTTATTTGCAAACATTTCAGGACACCGCGTGAGCTCTTAGAACACTTTCAACTTGACCATGAACAATACGGACAGCGTCCTCAGAACACACCCATTTTGTTTATTTGCAAACATTTCAGGACACCCCGAGAGTTCTTTGAACACTTTCAACTTGCCAGAGAACAATACGGACAGTGTCTTCAGGACACCCCCTACGAACATTGCAGGACACCGTGGCAGTTCTGAGAACACTTTCAACTTGACAACGAACAATACGGACAGCGTCATCAGAACACCCCCAATTTGTTTATTTGCAAACATTTCAGGACACCGCGAGAGTTCTTAGAACACATTCAGCTTGCCACAGAACAATACGGACAGCGTCTTCAGGACAACCCCTACGAACATTTCAGGACACCGCGTGAGTTCTTAGAACACTTTCAACTTGACCATGAACAATACGGACAGCGTCCTCAGAACACACCCATTTTGTTTATTTGCAAACATTTCAGGACACCCCGAGAGTTCTTTGAACACTTTCAACTTGCCAGAGAACAATACAGACAGTGTCTTCAGGACACCCCCTACGAACATTGCAGGACACCGTGAGAGTTCTTAGAACCCTTTCAACTTGACAACGAACAATACGGACAGCGTCCTCAGAACACCCCCATTTTGTTTATTTGCGAACATTTCAGGACACCGCGAGAGTTCTTAGAACACTTTCAATTTGCCAGAGAACAATACGGACAGCGTCTTCAGGACACCCCCTACGAACATTTCAGGACACCGTGACAGTTCTGAGAACACTTTCAACTTGACAACGAACAATACGGACAGCGTCATCAGAACACCCCCAATTTGTTTATTTGCGAACATTTCAGGACACAGCGAGAGTTCTTAGAACACATTCAGCTTGCCACAGAACAATACGGACAGCGTCTTCAGGACACCCCCTACGAACATTTCAGGACACCGCAAGTGTTTTTAGAACACTTTCAACTTGACAACGAACAATACGGACAACGTCCTCAGAACACCCCCATTTTGTTTATTTGCGAACATTTCAGGACACCGCAAGAGTTCTTAGAACACTTTCAACTTGACAACGAACAATACAGACAGCGTCCTCAGAACACCCTCATTTTGTTTATTTGCGAACATTTCAGGACACCGCAACAGTTATTAGAACACATTCAGCTTGCCACAGAACAATACGGACATCCTCTTCAGGACACCCCCTACGATCATTTAAGGACACAGCGTGAGTTCTTAGAACACACCCCCAATTTATTTATCTGTGTACATTTCAGTACACCGCGAGAGTTCTTAGAACACATTCCGCTTGCCACAGAACAATACGGACAGCGTCTCCAGGACAGCCCCTACGAACATTTCAGAACACCGTGAGAGTTCTTAGAACACTTTAAATTTGACAACGAACAATACGGAGAGCGTCCTCAGAACACCCCAATTTTGTATATTTGCGAACATTTCAGGATACCGCGAGAGTTCTTAGAACACTTTCAGCTTGCCATAGAATAATACGAACATGTCAGGACACCGCTTGAGTTCTTAGAACATACCCCCATTTTGTTTATTTGCGAACATTTCAGGACACCGTGAGAATTCTTAGAACACATTCAGCTTGCCACAGAACAATACGGACAGCGTCTTCAGGGCACCCCCTACGAACATTTCAGGACACCGCGCGAGTTCTTATAACACTTTCAACTTTACAACAAACAATACAGACAGCGTCCTCAGAACACCCCCATTTTGTTTATTTGCGAACATTTCAGGACACCCCGAGAGTTCTTAGAACACTTTCAACTTGCCAGAGAACAATACAGACGGCGTCTTCAGGACACCCCCTACGAACATTTCAGGACACCGCAATTGTTCTTAGAACACTTTCAACTTGACAACGAACAATACCGACAGCGTCCTCAGAACACCCCCATTTTGTTTATTTGCAACATTTCAGGACACCGCAAGAGTTCTTAGAACACTTTCAACTTGACAACGAACAATACAGACAGCGTCCTCAGAACACCCCCTACTAACATTTCAGGACACTGCGAGAGTTCTTAGAACACTTTCAACTTGACAACTAACAATATGGACAGCGTCCTCAGAACACACCCATTTTGTTTATTTGCAAACATTTCAGGACACCCCGAGAGTTCTTTGAACACTTTCAACTTGCCAGAGAACAATATGGACAGTGTCTTCAGGACACCCCCTACGAACATTTCAGGACACCGCGAGAGTTCTTAGAACACTTTCAACTTGACAACGAACAATACAGACAGCGTCCTCAGAACACCCCCATTTTGTTTATTTGCAACATTTCAGGAGACCGCAAGAGTTCTTAGAACACTTTCAACTTGCCAGAGAACAATACAGACCGCGTCTTCAGGACACCCCCTACGAACATTTCAGGACACCGCAATTGTTCTTAGAGCACTTTCAACTTGACAACGAACAATACGGACAGCGTCCTCAGAACACCCCCATTTTGTTTATTTGCGAACATTTCAGGACACCACAAGAGTTCTTAGAACACTTTCAACTTGCAAGAGAACAAAACAGACAGGGTCTTCAGGACACCCCCTACGATCATTTCAGGACACCGCGTGAGTTCTTAGAACACTTTCAACTTGACCATGAACAATACGGACAGCGTCCTCAGAACACACCCATTTTCTTTATTTGCAAACATTTCAGGACACCCCGAGAGTTCTTTGAACACTTTCAACTTGCCAGAGAACAATACGGACAGTGTCTTCAGGACACCCCCTACGAACATTGCAGGACAGCGTGAGAGTTCTTAGAACACTTTCAACTTGACAACGAACAATACAGACAGTGTCCTCAGAACACCCCCATTTTGTTTATTTGCGAACATTTCAGGACACCGCGAGAGTTCTTCGAACACTTTCAGCTTGCCATAGAATAATACGAACATGTCAGGACACCACGTGAGTTCTTAGAACATACCCCCATTTTGTTTATTTGCGAACATTTCAGGACACCGTGAGAATTCTTAGAACACATTCAGCTTGGCACAGAACAATACGGACAGCGTCTTCAGGAAACCCCCCACGAACATTTCAGGACACCGCGCAAGTTCTTAGAAAACTTTCAACTTGACAACGAACAATACAGACAGTGTCCTCAGAACACCCCCATTTTGTTTATTTGCGAACATTTCAGGACACCCCGAGAGTTCTTAGAACACTTTCAACTTGCCAGAGAACAATACAGACAGCGGGCCTCATTAGGACCCTGGCGGTAAGGGGTTTGCGCCAGCGTTAGCTGCGCCGACCCCTTACCGCCAACTACGAGTTCCCAGAGCGCCATGGTCATTTTTCCGCCCGCTTTTTGCGGGCGTAAAAATCCATGGCGCTCTGGGACCTCGGTGTTAATTACGCCACCGTAGTGTACGGTGGCATAATTAACACCTTCCCCACTCCCATTGAGCCCTATGGGGCCGAAATGGGAATGGGGAAGGGTAAATGGGTCAATGGGGACTTACCGCCCCACCGACCTCGGAATGGGGCGGTAAGTCCGCCATCCGCCATGGCGTAAAGGGACTTTGCGCCATGGCGGAAAAGTCCGCCGATGGCGGAAAAAATCCGCCAGGGTCGTAATGAGGGCCAGCGTCTTCAGGACACCCCCTACGAACATTTCAGGACACCGCAATTGTTCTTAGAACACTTTCAACTTGACAACGAACAATACGGACAGCGTCCTCAGAACACCCCCATTTTGTTTATTTGCAACATTTCAGGACACCGCAAGAGTTCTTAGAACACTTTCAACTTGCCAGAGAACAATACAGACAGCGTCCTCAGAACACACCCATTTTGTTTATTTGCAAACATTTCAGGACACCCCGAGAGTTCTTTGAACACTTTCAACTTGCCAGCGAACAATACGGACAGTGTTTTCAGGACACCCCCTACGAACATTTCAGGACACCGCGAGAGTTCTTAGAACACTTTCAACTTGACAACGAACAATACAGACAGCGTCCTCAGAACACCCCCATTTTGTTTATTTGCGAACATTTCAGAACACCGCGAGACTTCTTAGAACACTTTCAGCTTGCCATAGAATAATACGAACATTTCAGGACACCACGTGAGTTCTTAGAACATACCCCCATTTTGATTATTTGAGAACATTTCAGGACACCGCGAGAATTCTTAGAACATATTCAGCTTGCCACAGAACAATACGGACAGCGTCTTCAGGACACCCCCTGCGAACATTTAAAGACACCGCATGAGTTCTTAGAACACACCCCCATTTTGATTATTTGAGAACATTTCAGGACTTCAGGACACCCCCTACGAACATTTCAGGACACCGCAATTGTTCTTAGAACACTTTCAACTTGACAACGAACAATACGGACAGCGTCCTCAGAACACACCCATTTTGTTTATTTGCAAACATTTCAGGACACCCCGAGAGTTCTTAGAACACATCCAGCTTGCCACAGAACAATACGGACAGCGTCTTCAGGACACCCCCTGCGAACATTTAAAGACACCGCATGAGTTCTTAGAACACACCCCCATTTTGATTATTTGAGAACATTTCAGGACTTCAGGACACCACCTACGAACATTTCAGAACACCGCGAGAGTTCTTAGAACACTTTAAATTTGACAACGAACAATACGGAGAGCGTCCTCAGAACACCCCAATTTTGTATATTTGCGAACATTTCAGGACACCGCGAGACTTCTTAGAACACTTTCAGCTTGCCATAGAATAATACGAACATTTCAGGACACCACGTGAGTTTTTAGAACATACCCCCATTTTGATTATTTGAGAACATTTCAGGACACCGCGAGAATTCTTAGAACACATTCAGCTTGCCACAGAACAATACGGACAGCGTCTTCAGGACACCCCCTGCGAACAGTTAAAGACACTGCATGAGTTCTTAGAACACACCCCCATTTTGATTATTTGAGAACATTTCAGGACACCGCGAGAATTCTTAGAACACATTCAGCTTGCCACAGAACAATACGGACAGTGTCTTCAGGACACCCCCTACGAACATTTCAGGACACCGCGAGAGTTCTTAGCTTAGAACACTTTCAACTTGACAACGAACAATACGGACAGCGTCCTCAGAACACCCCCATTTTGTTTATTTGCGAACATTTCAGGACACCGCGAGAGTTCTTAGAACACTTTCAACTTGCCAGAGAACAATACGGACAGCGTCTTCAGGACACCCCCCTACGAACATTTCAGGACACCGTGGCAGTTCTGAGAACACTTTCAACTTGACAACGAACAATACGGACAGCGTCATCAGAACATCCCCAATTTGTTTATTTGCGAACATTTCAGGACACCGCGAGAGTTCTTAGAACACATTCAGCTTGCCACAGAACAATACGGACAGCGTCTTCAGGACACCCCCTGCGAACAGTTAAAGACACCGCATGAGTTCTTAGAACACACCCCCATTTTGATTATTTGAGAACATTTCAGGACACCGCGAGAATTCTTAGAACACATTCAGCTTGCCACAGAACAATGCGGACAGTGTCTTCAGGACACCCCCTACGAACATTTCAGGACACCGCGAGAGTTCTTATCTTAGAACACTTTCAACTTGACAACGAACAATACGGACAGCGTCCTCAGAACACCCCCATTTTGTTTATTTGCGAACATTTCAGGACACCGCGAGAGTTCTTAGAACACTTTCAACTTGCCAGAGAACAATACGGACAGCGTCTTCAGGACACCCCCCTACGAACATTTCAGGACACCGCGTGAGTTCTTAGAACACTTTCAACTTGACCATGAACAATACGGACAGCGTCCCCAGAACACACCCATTTTCTTTATTTGCAAACATTTCAGGACACCCCGAGAGTTCTTTGAACACTTTCAACTTGCCAGAGAACAATACGGACAGTGTCTTCAGGACACCCCCTACGAACATTGCAGGACACCGTGAGAGTTCTTAGAACACTTTCAACTTGACAACAAACAATACGGACAGCGTCCTCAGAACACACCCATTTTGTTTATTTGCAAACATTTCAGGACACCCCGAGAGTTCTTAGAACACATCCAGCTTGCCACAGAACAATACGGACAGCGTCTTCAGGACACCCCCTGCGAACATTTAAAGACACCGCATGAGTTCTTAGAACACACCCCCATTTTGATTATTTGAGAACATTTCAGGACTTCAGGACACCACCTACGAACATTTCAGAACACCGCGAGAGTTCTTCGAACACTTTAAATTTGACAACGAACAATACGGAGAGCGTCCTCAGAACACCCCAATTTTGTATATTTGCGAACATTTCAGGACACCGCGAGACTTCTTAGAACACTTTCAGCTTGCCATAGAATAATACGAACATTTCAGGACACCACGTGAGTTTTTAGAACATACCCCCATTTTGATTATTTGAGAACATTTCAGGACACCGCGAGAATTCTTAGAACACATTCAGCTTGCCACAGAACAATACGGACAGCGTCTTCAGGACACCCCCTGCGAACAGTTAAAGACACCGCATGAGTTCTTAGAACACACCCCCATTTTGATTATTTGAGAACATTTCAGGACACCGCAAGAATTCTTAGAACACATTCAGCTTGCCACAGAACAATACGGACAGTGTCTTCAGGACACCCCCTACGAACATTTCAGGACACCGCGAGAGTTCTTAGCTTAGAACACTTTCAACTTGACAACGAACAATACGGACAGCGTCCTCAGAACACCCCCATTTTGTTTATTTGCGAACATTTCAGGACACCGCGAGAGTTCTTAGAACACTTTCAACTTGCCAGAGAACAATACGGACAGCGTCTTCAGGACACCCCCTGCGAACAGTTAAAGACACTGCATGAGTTCTTAGAACACACCCCCATTTTGATTATTTGAGAACATTTCAGGACACCGCGAGAATTCTTAGAACACATTCAGCTTGCCACAGAACAATACGGACAGTGTCTTCAGGACACCCCCTACGAACATTTCAGGACACCGCGAGAGTTCTTAGCTTAGAACACTTTCAACTTGACAATGAACAATACGGACAGCGTCCTCAGAACACCCCCATTTTGTTTATTTGCGAACATTTCAGGACACCGCGAGAGTTCTTAGAACACTTTCAACTTGCCAGAGAACAATACGGACAGCGTCTTCAGGACACCCCCCTACGAACATTTCAGGACACCGTGGCAGTTCTGAGAACACTTTCAACTTGACAACGAACAATACGGACAGCGTCATCAGAACATCCCCAATTTGTTTATTTGCGAACATTTCAGGACACCGCGAGAGTTCTTAGAACACATTCAGCTTGCCACAGAACAATACGGACAGCGTCTTCAGGACACCCCCTGCGAACAGTTAAAGACACCGCATGAGTTCTTAGAACACACCCCCATTTTGATTATTTGAGAACATTTCAGGACACCGCGAGAATTCTTAGAACACATTCAGCTTGCCACAGAACAATGCGGACAGTGTCTTCAGGACACCCCCTACGAACATTTCAGGACACCGCGAGAGTTCTTATCTTAGAACACTTTCAACTTGACAACGAACAATACGGACAGCGTCCTCAGAACACCCCCATTTTGTTTATTTGCGAACATTTCAGGACACCGCGAGAGTTCTTAGAACACTTTCAACTTGCCAGAGAACAATACGGACAGCGTCTTCAGGACACCCCCCTACGAACATTTCAGGACACCGCGTGAGTTCTTAGAACACTTTCAACTTGACCATGAACAATACGGACAGCGTCCTCAGAACACACCCATTTTCTTTATTTGCAAACATTTCAGGACACCCCGAGAGTTCTTTGAACACTTTCAACTTGCCAGAGAACAATACGGACAGTGTCTTCAGGACACCCCCTACGAACATTGCAGGACACCGTGAGAGTTCTTAGAACACTTTCAACTTGACAACAAACAATACGGACAGCGTCCTCAGAACACACCCATTTTGTTTATTTGCAAACATTTCAGGACACCCCGAGAGTTCTTAGAACACATCCAGCTTGCCACAGAACAATACGGACAGCGTCTTCAGGACACCCCCTGCGAACATTTAAAGACACCGCATGAGTTCTTAGAACACACCCCCATTTTGATTATTTGAGAACATTTCAGGACTTCAGGACACCACCTACGAACATTTCAGAACACCGCGAGAGTTCTTCGAACACTTTAAATTTGACAACGAACAATACGGAGAGCGTCCTCAGAACACCCCAATTTTGTATATTTGCGAACATTTCAGGACACCGCGAGACTTCTTAGAACACTTTCAGCTTGCCATAGAATAATACGAACATTTCAGGACACCACGTGAGTTTTTAGAACATACCCCCATTTTGATTATTTGAGAACATTTCAGGACACCGCGAGAATTCTTAGAACACATTCAGCTTGCCACAGAACAATACGGACAGCGTCTTCAGGACACCCCCTGCGAACAGTTAAAGACACCGCATGAGTTCTTAGAACACACCCCCATTTTGATTATTTGAGAACATTTCAGGACACCGCAAGAATTCTTAGAACACATTCAGCTTGCCACAGAACAATACGGACAGTGTCTTCAGGACACCCCCTACGAACATTTCAGGACACCGCGAGAGTTCTTAGCTTAGAACACTTTCAACTTGACAACGAACAATACGGACAGCGTCCTCAGAACACCCCCATTTTGTTTATTTGCGAACATTTCAGGACACCGCGAGAGTTCTTAGAACACTTTCAACTTGCCAGAGAACAATACGGACAGCGTCTTCAGGACACCCCCCTACGAACATTTCAGGACACCGTGGCAGTTCTGAGAACACTTTCAACTTGACAACGAACAATACGGACAGCGTCATCAGAACATCCCCAATTTGTTTATTTGCGAACATTTCAGGACACCGCAAGAGTTCTTAGAACACATTCAGCTTGCCACAGAACAATACGGACAGCGTCTTCAGGACACCCCCTGCGAACAGTTAAAGACACCGCATGAGTTCTTAGAACACACCACCATTTTGATTATTTGAGAACATTTCAGGACACCGCGAGAATTCTTAGAACACATTCAGCTTGCCACAGAACAATACGGACAGTGTCTTCAGGACACCCCCTACGAACATTTCAGGACACCGCCAGAGTTCTTAGCTTAGAACACTTTCAACTTGACAACGAACAATATGGACAGCGTCCTCAGAACACCCCCATTTTGTTTATTTGCGAACATTTCAGGACACCGCGAGAGTTCTTAGAACACTTTCAACTTGCCAGAGAACAATACGGACAGCGTCTTCAGGACACCCCCCTACGAACATTTCAGGACACCGCGTGAGTTCTTAGAACACTTTCAACTTGACCATGAACAATACGGACAGCGTCCTCAGAACACACCCATTTTCTTTATTTGCAAACATTTCAGGACACCCCGAGAGTTCTTTGAACACTTTCAACTTGCCAGAGAACAATACGGACAGTGTCTTCAAGACACCCCCTACGAACATTGCAGGACACCGTGAGAGTTCTTAGAACACTTTCAACTTGACAACAAACAATATAGACAGCGTCCTCAGAACACCCCCATTTTGTTTATTTGCGAACATTTCAGGACACCGCGAGAGTTCTTCGAACACTTTCAGCTTGCCATAGAATAATACGAACATGTCAGGACACCGCGTGAGTTCTTAGAACATACCCCCATTTTGTTTATTTGCGAACATTTCAGGACACCGTGAGAATTCTTAGAACACATTCAGCTTGCCACAGAACAATACGGACAGCGTCTTCAGGGCACCCCCTACGAACATTTCAGGACACCGCGAGAGTTCTTAGAACACTTTCAACTTGACAACGAACAATACAGACAGCATCCTCAGAACACCACCATTTTGTTTATTTGCGAACATTTCAGGACACCCCGAGAGTTCTTAGAACACTTTCAACTTGCCAGAGGACAATACAGACAGCGTCTTCAGGACACCCCCTACGAACATTTCAGGACACCGCAATTGTTCTTAGAACACTTTCAACTTGACAACGAACAATACGGACAGCGTCCTCAGAACACCCCCATTTTGTTTATTTGCAAACCTTTCAGGACACCGCAAGAGTTCTTAGAACACTTTCAACTTGACAACGAACAATACAGACAGCGTCCTCAGAACACCCTCATTTTGTTTATTTGCGAACATTTCAGGACACCGCAACAGTTATTAGAACACATTCAGCTTGCCACAGAACAATACGGACAGTGTCTTCAGGACACCCCCTACGAACATTTTAGGACACTGCGTGAGTTCTTAGAACACATCCCCATTTTGTTCATTTGCGAACATTTCAGGACATCACAAGAGTTCTTAGAACACATTCAGCGTGCTACAGAACAATACGGACATCCTCTTCAGGACACCCCCTACGATCATTTAAGGACACCGCATGAGTTCTTAGAACACACCCCCAATTTATTTAATTGTGAACATTTCAGGATACCGCGAGAGTTCTTAGAACACATCCAGCTTGCCACAGAACAATACGGACAGCGTCTCCAGGACACCCCCTACGAACATTTCAGAACACCGCGAGAGTTCTTAGAACACTTTAAATTTGACAACGAACAATACGGAGAGCGTCCTCAGAACACCCCAATTTTGTATATTTGCGAACATTTCAGGACACCGCGAGACTTCTTAGAACACTTTCAGCTTGCCATAAAATAATACGAACATTTCAGGACACCACGTGAGTTCTTAGAACATGCCCCCATTTTGATTATTTGAGAACATTTCAGGACACCGCGAGAATTCTTAGAACACATTCAGCTTCCCACAGAACAATACGGACAGCGTCTTCAGGACACCCCCTGCGAACATTTAAAGACACCGCATGAGTTCTTAGAACACACCCCCATTTTGATTATTTGAGAACATTTCAGGACACCGCGAGAATTCTTAGAACACATTCAGCTTGCCACAGAACAATACGGACAGTGTCTTCAGGACACCCCCTACGAACATTTCAGGACACAGCGAGAGTTCTTAGCTTAGAACACTTTCAACTTGACAATGAACAATACGGACAGCGTCCTCAGAACACCCCCATTTTGTTTATTTGCGAACATTTCAGGACACCGCGAGAGTTCTTAGAACACTGTCAACTTGCCAGAGAACAATACGGACAGCGTCTTCAGGACACCCCCTACGAACATTTCAGGACACCGTGGCAGTTCTGAGAACACTTTCAACTTGACAACGAACAATACGGACAGCGTCATCAGAAGATCCCCAATTTGTTTATTTGCGAACATTTCAGGACACCGCGAGAGTTCTTAGAACACATTCAGCTTGCCACAGAACAATGCGGACAGCGTCTTCAGGACACCCCCTACGAACATTTCAGGACACCGCGTGAGTTCGTAGAACACTTTCAACTTGACCATGAACAATACGGACAGCGTCCTCAGAACACACCCATTTTCTTTATTTGCAAACATTTCAGGACACCGCGAGACTTCTTAGAACACTTTCAGCTTGCCATAAAATAATACGAACATTTCAGGACACCACGTGAGTTCTTAGAACATGCCCCCATTTTGATTATTTGAGAACATTTCAGGACACCGCGAGAATTCTTAGAACACATTCAGCTTCCCACAGAACAATACGGACAGCGTCTTCAGGACACCCCCTGCGAACATTTAAAGACACCGCATGAGTTCTTAGAACACACCCCCATTTTGATTATTTGAGAACATTTCAGGACACCGCGAGAATTCTTAGAACACATTCAGCTTGCCACAGAACAATACGGACAGTGTCTTCAGGACACCCCCTACGAAAATTTCAGGACACAGCGAGAGTTCTTAGCTTAGAACACTTTCAACTTGACAATGAACAATACGGACAGCGTCCTCAGAACACCCCCATTTTGTTTATTTGCGAACATTTCAGGACACCGCGAGAGTTCTTAGAACACTGTCAACTTGCCAGAGAACAATACGGACAGCGTCTTCAGGACACCCCCTACGAACATTTCAGGACACCGTGGCAGTTCTGAGAACACTTTCAACTTGACAACGAACAATACGGACAGCGTCATCAGAAGATCCCCAATTTGTTTATTTGCGAACATTTCAGGACACCGCGAGAGTTCTTAGAACACATTCAGCTTGCCACAGAACAATGCGGACAGCGTCTTCAGGACACCCCCTACGAACATTTCAGGACACCGCGTGAGTTCGTAGAACACTTTCAACTTGACCATGAACAATACGGACAGCGTCCTCAGAACACACCCATTTTCTTTATTTGCAAACATTTCAGGACACCCCGAGAGTTCTTTGAACACTTTCAACTTGCCAGAGAACAATACGGACAGTGTCTTCAGGACACCCCCTATGAACATTGCAGGACACCGTGAGAGTTCTTAGAACACTTTCAGCTTGCCATAGAATAATACGAACATTTCAGGACACTGCGTGAGTTCTTAGAACATACCCCCATTTTGTTTATTTGCGAACATTTCAGGAGACCGTGAGAATTCTTAGAACACATTCAGCTTGCCACAGAACAATACAGACAGCGTCTTCAGGGCACCCCCTGCGAACATTTAAAGACACCGCGTGAGTTCTTAGAACACACCCCCATTTTGTTTATCTGCAAACATTTCAGGACACCACGAGAGTTCTTAGAAAACATTCAGCTTGCCACAGAACAATACGGACAGTGTCTTCAGGACACCCCCTACGAACATTTCAGGACACCGTGAGAGTTCTTAGAACACTTTCAACTTGACAACGAACAATACGGACAGCGTCCTCAGAACACCCCCATTTTCTTTATTTCGAACATTTCAGGACACCGCGAGATAGCTTAGAACACTTTCAACTTGCCAGAGAACAATACGGACAGCGTCTTCAGGACACCCCCTACAAACATTTCAGGACACCGTGACAGTTCTGAGAACACTTTCAACTTGACAACGAACAATACGGACAGCGTCATCAGAACACCCCCAATTTGTTTATTTGCGAACATTTCAGGACACCGCAGGAGTTCTTAGAACACATTCAGCTTGCCACAGAACAATACGGACAGCGTCATCAGGACACCCCCTATGAACATTTCAGGACACCGCGTGAGTTCTTAGAACACACCCCCATTGTGTTCATTTGCAAACATTTCAGGAAACTGCGAGAGTTCTTAGAACACATTCAGTTTGCCACAGAAGAATACGGACAGCGTCTTCAGGAAACTCCCTACGAACATTTGAGGACACCGCGTGAGTTCTTAGAACACACCCCCATTTTGTTTATCTGCGAACATTTCAGGACAAAGCGAGAGTTCTTAGAACACATTCAGCTTGCCACAGAACAATACGGACAGTGTCTTCAGGACACCCCCTACGAACATTTCAGGACACCGCCAGAGTTCTTAGAACACTTTTAACTTGACAACGAACAATACGGACATCGTCCTCAGAATACCCCCATTTTGTTTATTTGCGAACATTTCAGGACACCGCGAGAGTACGGACAGCGTCCTCAGAACACGCCCATTTTGTTTATTTATGAAAATTTCAGGACACAGCGAGAGTTCTTAGAACACATTCAGCTTGCCACAGAACAATACGGACAGCGTCTTCAGCACAACCCCTACGATCATTTCAGGACACCGCGTGAGTTTTTAGAACACTCCCATTTTGTTTATCTGCGAACATTTCAGAACACCGCGAGAGTTCTTAGAAAACATTCAGCTTGCCGCAGAACAATACGGACAGCGTCTTCAGGACACCCCCTATGAACATTTCAGGACACAGCGAGAGTTCTTAGAACACTTTCAACTTGACAACGAACAATACGGACAGGGTCCTCAAAACACACCCATTTTGTTTATTTGCAAACATTTCAGGACACCCCGAGAGTTCTTTGAACACTTTCAACTTGCCAGAGAACAATACGGACAGCGTCTTCTGGAAACCCTTACGAACATTTCAGGACACCGCGAGAGTTCTTAGAACACTTTCAACTTGCCAGAGAACAATGCGGACAGTGTCTTCAGAACACCCCCTACGAACATTTCAGGACACCGTGAGAGTTATTAGAATACTTTCAACTTGTCAACGAACAATACAGAAAGCGCCCTCAGAACACCCCATTTTGTTTAATTGCGAACATTTCAGGACACCGCAAGAGTTCTTAGAACACATTCAGCTTGCCACAGAACAATACAGACAGGGTCTTCAGGACACCCCCTACGAACATTTCAGGACACCGCGTGAGTTCTTAGAACACACCCCCATTCTGTTCATTTGCGAACATTTCGGAACACCGCGAGAGTTCTTAGAAGACATTCAGCTTGCCACAGGACAATACGGACAGAGTCTTCAGCACACCCCCTATGAACATTTCAGAACACCGCGAGAGTTCTTAGAACACTTTAAATTAGACAACAAACAATACGATCAGCGTCCTCAGAACACCCCAATTTTGTATATTTGAGAACATTTCAGGACACCGCAAGATTTCTTAGAACACACCCCCATTCTGTTCATTTGCGAACATTTCAGGACACCGCAAGAGTTCTTAGCACACATTCAGCTTGCCACAGAACAATACAGACAGCGTCTTCAGGACACCCCCTACGAACATTTCAGGACACCGCGTGAGTTCTTAGAACACACCCCCATTGTGTTTATTTGCGAACATTTCAGGACACCGCAAGAATTCTTAGAACACATTCAGCTTGCCACAGAACAATACGGACAGCATCTTCAGGACACCCCCTACAAACATTTCAGGACACCGCGACAGTTCTTAGAACACTTTCAACTTGACAACGAACAATACAGATAGCGTCCTCAGAACAACCCTATTTTGGTTATTTGCCAACATTTCAGGACACCCCGAGAGTTCTTAGAACACTTTCAACTTGCCAGAGAACAATACGGGCAGCGTCTTCAGGACACCCCCTACGAACATTTCAGGACACCGCAAGAGTTCTCAGAACACTTTCAACTTGACAACGAACAATACGGACAGCGTCCTCAGAACACCCCCATTTTGTTTATTTGCGAACATTTCAGGACACCGCAAGAGTTCTTAGAACACTTTCAACTTGACAATGAACAATACAGACAGCGTCCTCAGAACACCCCCATTTTGTTTATTTGCGAACATTTCAAGACACCGCAAGAGTTATTAGAACACATTCAGCTTGCAACAGAACAATATGGACAGTGTCTTCAGGATACACCCTACGAACATTTTAGGACACTGTGTGAGTTCTTAGAACACACCCCCATTTTGTTCATTTGCGAACATTTCAGGACATCACGAGAGTTCTTAGAACACATTCAGCTTGCCACAGAAAAATACGGACATCCTCTTTAGGACACCCCCTACGATCATTTAAGTACACCGCGTGAGTTATTAGAACACACCCCTATTTTATTTATCTGTGAACATTTCAGGACACCGCGAGAGTTCTTAGAACACATTCAGCTTGCCACAGAACAATACGGACAGCGCCTCCAGGACACCCCCTACGAACATTTCAGAACACCGCGAGAGTTCTTAAACCACTTTAAATTTGACAACGAACAATACCGACAGCATCCTCAGAACACCCCAATTTTGTATATTTGCGAACATTTCAGGACAGCGCGAGAGTTCTTAGAATACTTTCAGCTAGCCATAGAATAATACGAACATTTCAGGACACCGCGTGAGTTCTTAGAACATACCCCCATTTTGATTATTTCAGAACATTTCAGGACACCGCGAGAATTCTTAGAACACATTCAGCTTGCCACAGAACAATACAGACAGCGACTTCAGGACACCCCCTACGAACATTTCAGGACACTGTGTGAGTTCTTAGAACACACCCCCATTTTTTTCATTTGCAAACATTTCAGTACACCGCGAGGGTTCTTAGAACACATTCAGCTTGCCAGAGACCAATACGGACAGCGTCTTCAGGACACCCCCTATGAACATTGGAGGACACCGCGTGAGTTCTTAGAACACACCCCCATTTTGTTTATTTACGAACATTACAGGACAACGTGAGAGTTCTTATAACACTTTCAACTTGCCAGAGAACAAAATGGACAGCGTCTTCAGGACACCTCTACGAACATTTCAGGACACTGTGAGAGTTCTTAGAACACTTTCAATATTTTCAATGACAACAAACAATACGGACAGCGTCCTCATAACACCCCCATTTTGTTTATTTCCGAACATTTCAGGACGCCACGAGAGTTCTTAGACCACATTCAGCTTGCCACAGAACAATACGGACAGCGTCTTCAGGACACCCCCTACGAACATTTCAGGACATTGCGTGAGTTCTTAGAACACACCCCCATTTTGTTCATTTGTGAACATTTCAGGATACCGCAAGAGTTCTTAGAACCCATTCAGCTTACCACAGAACAATACGGACAGCATCTTCAGGACACCGCCTTCGAACATTTGAGGACACCACATGAGTTCTTAGAACACACCCCCATTTTGTTTATCTGCGAACATTTCAGGACACCGCAAGAGTTCATAGAAAACATTCAGCTTGCCACAGAACAATACGGACAGCGTCTTCAGTACACCCCCTACTCACATTTCAGGACACTGCGAGAGTTCTTAGAACACTTTCAACTTGACAACGAACAATATGGACGGCGTCCTCAGAACACCCCCATATTGTTTATTTGCGAACATTTCAGGACACCGCGAGAGTTCTTAGAAAACATTCAGCTTGCCACAGAACAATAGGGACAGCGTCTTCAGGACACCCTCTATGAACATTGGAGGACACTGCGTTAGTTCTTAGAACACACCCCCATTTTGTTTATTTACGAACATTCCAGGACACCGTGAGAGTTCTTATAACACTTTCAACTTGCCAGAGAACAAAACGGACAGCGTCTTCAGGACACCCCTACGAACATTTCAGGACACTGTGAGAGTTCTTAGAACACTTTCAACTTGACAACAAACAATACGGACAGCGTCCTCATAACACCCCATTTTGTTTATTTCCGAACATTTCAGGACACCACGAGAGTTCTAAGACCACATTCAGCTTGCCACAGAACAATACGGATAGCGTCTTCAGGACACTCCCTACGAAAATTTCAGGACACTGTGTGAGTTCTTAGAACACACCCCCATTTTGTTCATTTGCGAAAATTTCAGGACACCGCGAGAGTTCTTAGATCACATTCAGCTTGCAACAGAGCAATACGGACAGCGTCTTAGGACACCCTCTACGAACATTTCAGGACACCGCGAGAGTTCTTAGAACACTTTCAACTTGACAACAAACAATACGGACAGCATCCTCAGAACACCCCCATTTTGTTTATTTCCGAACATTTCAGGACACAGCAAGAGCTCTTAGAACACTTTCAACTTGACAACAAACAATACGGACAGCATCCTCAGAACACCCCCATTTTGTTTATTTGCGAACATTCCAGGATACCGCAAGAGTTCTTATAACACATTCAGCTTGCCACAGAACAATACGGACAGTGTCTTCAGGACACCCCCTACGAACATTTCAGGACACTGCGAGAGTTCTTAGAACACTTTCAACTTGACAACGAACAATACGGACAGCATCCTCAGAACGCCCCCATTTTGTTTATTTACGAACATTTCAGGACACCGCGAGAGTTCTTAGAACACATTCAGCTTGCCACACAACAATACGGACAGCGTCTTCAGGACACCCCCTACGAACATTTCAGGACACTGCGTGAGTTATTAGAACACACCCCCATTTTGTTCATTTGCGAACATTTCAGGATACTGCGAGAGTTCTTAGAACTCATTCAGCTTGCCACAGAACAATACGGACAGCATCTTAGGACACCCTCTACGAACATTTCAGGACACTGCGAGAGTTCTTAGAACACTTTCAATACTTTCAATGACAACAAACAATACGGACAGCGTCCTCATAACACCCCCATTTTGTTTATTTCCGAACATTTCAGGACGCCACAAGAGTTCTTAGACCACATTCAGCTTGCCACAGAACAATACGGACAGTGTGTTCAGGATACCCCCTACGAACATTTCAGGACACTGCGTGAGTTCTTAGAACACACCCATATTTTGTTCATTTGCAAACATTTCAGGACACAGAACAATTTCAGGACACTTTGTGAGTTCTTAGAACACACCCCCATTTTGTTCATTTGCAAACATTTCAGGACACCGCGAGAGTTCTTAGAACAATTTCAGATTGCCACAGAACAATACGGACAGCGTCTTCAGGACACCCCCTATGTACATTTCAGGACACCGCGAGAGTTCTTAGAACACTTTCAACTTGACAACGAACAATAAGGACAGCGTCCTCAGAACACTCCCATTTTGTTTATTTGCGAACATTTCAGGACACTGCGAGAGTTCTTAGAACACATTCAGCTTGCAACAGAACAATACGGACAGCGTCTTCAGGACACCCCCTACGAACATTTCAGGACATTGCGTGAGTTCTTAGAACACACCACCATTTTGTTAATTTGTGAACATTTCAGGATACCGCGAGAGTTCTTAGAACACATTCAGCTTGCCACAGAACAATACGGACAGCATCTTCAGGACACCCCCTTCGAACATTTGAGGACACCACATGAGTTCTTAGAACACACCCCCATTTTGTTTGTCTGCGAACATTTCAGGACACCGCAAGAGTTCATAGAAAACATTCAGCTTGCCACAGACCAATACGGACAGCGTCTTCAGTACACCCCCTACTCACATTTCAGGACACTGCGAGAGTTCTTAGAACACTTTCAACTTGACAACGAACAATATGGACAGCGTCCTCATAACACCCCCATTTTGTTTATTTGCGAACATTTCAGGACACCACGAGAGTTCTTAGAACACATTCAGCTTGCCACAGAACAATACAGACAGCGTCTTCAGGAAACCCCTACGAACATTTCAGGACAGTGCGTGAGTTCTTAGAACACCCCCCCATTTTGTTCATTTGCAAACATTTCAGGACACCGCGAGAGTTCTTAGAACACATTCAGCTTGCCACAGAACAATACGGACAGCGTCTTCAGGACACCCCTATGAACATTGGAGACACCGCGTGAGTTCTTAGAACACATCCCCATTTTGTTTATTTACGAACATTCCAAGACACCGTTAGAGTTCTTATAACACTTTCAACTTGCCAGAGAACAAAACGGAAAGCGTCTTCAGGACACCTCTACGAACATTTCAGGACACTGTGAGAGTTCTTAGAACACTTTCAATACTTTCAATGACAACAAACAATATGGACAGCGTCCTCATAACACCCCCATTTTGTTTATTTCCGAACATTTCAGGACACCGCGAGAGTTCTTAGACCACATTCAGCTTGCCACAGAACAATACGGACAGTGTGTTCAGGATACCCCCTACGAACATTTCAGGACACTGCGTGAGTTCTTAGAACACACCCATATTTTGTTCATTTGCAAACATTTCAGGACACAGAACAATTTCAGGACACTTTGTGAGTTCTTAGAACACACCCCCATTTTGTTCATTTGCAAACATTTCAGGACACCGCGAGAGTTCTTAGAACAATTTCAGCTTGCCACAGAACAATACGGACAGCGTCTTCAGGACACCCCCTATGTACATTTCAGGACACCGCGAGAGTTCTTAGAACACTTTCAACTTGACAACGAACAATAAGGACAGCGTCCTCAGAACACTCCCATTTTGTTTATTTGCGAACATTTCAGGACACTGCGAGAGTTCTTAGAACACATTCAGCTTGCAACAGAACAATACGAACAGCGTCTTCAGGACACCCCCTACGAACATTTCAGGACATTGCGTGAGTTCTTAGAACACACCACCATTTTGTTAATTTGTGAACATTTCAGGATACCGCGAGAGTTCTTAGAACACATTCAGCTTGCCACAGAACAATACGGACAGCATCTTCAGGACACCCCCTTCGAACATTTGAGGACACCACATGAGTTCTTAGAACACACCCCCATTTTGTTTATCTGCGAACATTTCAGGACACCGCAAGAGTTCATAGAAAACATTCAGCTTGCCACAGACCAATACGGACAGCGTCTTCAGTACACCCCCTACTCACATTTCATGACACTGTGAGAGTTCTTAGAACACTTTCAACTTGACAACGAACAATATGGACAGCGTCTTCATAACACCCCCATTTTGTTTATTTGCGAACATTTCAGGACACCACGAGAGTTCTTAGAACACATTCAGCTTGCCACAGAACAATACGGACAGCGTCTTCAGGAAACCCCTACGAACATTTCAGGACAGTGCGTGAGTTCTTAGAACACCCCCCCATTTTGTCAATTTGCAAACATTTCAGGACACCGCGAGAGTTCTTAGAACACATTCAGCTTGCCACAGAACAATACGGACAGCGTCTTCAGGACACTCCTATGAACATTGGAGACACCGCGTGAGTTCTTAGAACACATCCCCATTTTGTTTATTTACGAACATTCCAAGACACCGTTAGAGTTCTTATAACACTTTCAACTTGCCAGAGAACAAAACGGAAAGCGTCTTCAGGACACCTCTACGAACATTTCAGGACACTGTGAGAGTTCTTAGAACACTTTCAATACTTTCAATGACAACAAACAATATGGACAGCGTCCTCATAACACCCCCATTTTGTTTATTTCCGAACATTTCAGGACACCGCGAGAGTTCTTAGACCACACCCCCATTTTGTTCATTTGCGAACATTTCAGGATACCGCGAGAGTTCTTAGAACACATTCAGCTTGCCACAGAACAATACGGACAGCATCTTCAGGACACCCCCTTCGAACATTTGAGGACACCCCGTGAGTTCTTAGAACACACCCCCATATTGTTTATCTGCGAACATTTCAGGACACCGCAAAAGTTCTTAGAACACATTCAGCTTGCCACAGAACAATACGGACAGCGTCTTCAGGACTCCCCCTACCAACATTTCAGGACACTGCGAGAGTTCTTAGAACACTTTCAACTTGACAACGAACAATACGGACGGCGTCCTCAGAACACCCCCATTTTGTTTATTTGCGAACATTTCAGGACACCGCAAGAGTTCTTAGAACACATTCAGCTTGCCACAGAATAATACGGACAGCGTCTTCAGGACACCCTCTATGAACATTGGAGCACACCGCGTGAGTTCTTAGAACAACCCCCATTTTGTTTATTTACGAACATTCCAGGACACCGTGAGAGTTTTTATAACACTTTCAACTTGACAACAGACAATACGGACAGCGTCCTCATAACACCCCCATTTTGTTTATTTCCGAACATTTCAGGACACCACGAGAGTTCTTAGACCACATTCAGCTTGCCACAGAACAATACGGACAGCGTCTTCAGGACATCCCCTACGAACATTTCAGGACACTGCGTGAGTTCTTAGAACACACCTCCATTTTGTTCATTTGCGAACATTTCAGGACACCGCGAGAGTTCTTAGAACACATTCAGCTTGCCACAGAACAATACGGACAGCATCTTAGGACACCCTCTACGAACATTTCAGGACACCACGAGAGTTCTTAGAACACTTTCAACTTGACAACGAACAATACGGACAGCGTCCTCAGAACACCCCCATTTTGTTTATTTGCGAACATTTCAGGACACCGCGAGCGTTCTTAGAACACATTCAGCTTGCCACAGAACAATACGGACAGCATCTTCAGGACACCCCCTATGAACATTTCAGGACACCGCGTGAGTTCTTAGAACACACCCCCATTTTGTTTATTTGCGAACATTCCAGGACACCGCAAGAGTTCTTATAACACTTTCAACTTGCCAGAGAACAATACAGACATCGTCTTCAGGACACCCCCTACGAACAATTCAGGACACTGTGAGAGTTCTTAGAACACTTTCAACTTGACAACGAACAATACGGACAGCATCCTCAGAACACCCATTGTGTTTATTTGCGAACATTTCAGGACACCGCGAGAGTTCTTAGAACACATTCAGCTTGCCACAGAACAATACGGACAGCGTCTTCAGAACACCCCCTACGAACATTTCAGGACACTGCCTGAGTTCTTAGAACACACCCCCATTTCGTTCATTTGCGAACATTTCAGGACACCGCGAGAGTTCTTAAAACACATTCAGCTTGCCACAGAACAATACGGACAGCGTTTTAGGACACCCTTTACGAACATTTCAGGACACTGCGAGAGTTCTTAGAACACATTCAACTTGACAACGAACAATACGGACAGCGTCCTCATAACACCCCCATTTTGTTTATTTGTGAACATTTCAGGACACCGCGAGAGTTCTTAGAACACATTAAGCTTGCCACAGAACAATACGGACAGCGTCTTAGGACACCCTTTACGAACATTTCAGGACACTGCGAGAGTTCTTAGAACACATTCAACTTGACAACGAACAATACGGACAGCGTCCTCATAACACCCCCATTTTGTTTATTTGTGAACATTTCAGGACACCGCGAGAGTTCTTAAAACACATTCAACTTGACAACGAACAATACGGACAGCGTCCTCATAACACCCCCATTTTGTTTATTTGTGAACATTTCAGGACACCGCGAGAGTTCTTAGAACACATTAAGCTTGCCACAGAACAATACGGACAGCGTCTTCAGGACACCCCCTACGAACATTTCAGGACACTGCGTGAGTTCTTAGAACACACCCCCATTTTGTTCATTTGCAAACATTTCAGGACATCGCGAGAGTTCTTAGAACACATTCAGGTTGCCACAGAACAATACTGACAGCGTCTTCAGGACACCCCCTATGAACATTGGAGGACACTGCGTGAGTTCTTAGAACACACCCCCATTTTGTTTATTTACGAACATTCCAGGACACTGTGAGAGTTCTTATAACACTTTCAACTTGCCAGAGAACAAAACGGACAGCGTCTTCAGGACACCTCTACGAACATTTCAGGACACTGTGAGAGTTCTTAGAACACTTTCAATACTTTCAATGACAACAAACAATACGGACAGCGTCCTCATAACACCCCCATTTTGTTTATTTCCGAACATTTCAGGACGCCTCGAGAGTTCTTAGACCACATTCAGCTTGCCACAGAACAATACGGACAGCGTCTTCAGGACACCCCCTACGAACATTTCAGGACACTGAGTGAGTTCTTAGAACACACCCCCATTTTGTTCATTTGCAAACATTTCAGGACACAGAACAATTTCAGGACACTGCGTGAGTTCTTAGAACACACCCCCATTTTGTTCATTTGCAAACATTTCAGGACACCGCGAGAGTTCTTAGAACAATTTCAGCTTGCCACAGAACAATACGGACAGCGTCTTCAGGACACCCCCTATGAACATTTCAGGACACCGCGAGAGTTCTTAGAACACTTTCAACTTGACAACGAACAATAAGGACAGCGTCCTCAGAACACTCCCATTTTGTTTATTTGCGAACATTTCAGGACACCGCGAGAGTTCTTAGAACACATTCAGCTTGCCACAGAACAATACGGACAGCGTCTTCAGGACACCCCCTACGAACATTTCAGGACATTGCGTGAGTTCTTAGAACACACCCCCATTTTGTTCATTTGCGAACATTTCAGGATACTGCGAGAGTTCTTAGAACACATTCAGCTTGCCACAGAACAATACGGACAGCATCTTAGGACACCCTCTACGAACATTTCAGGACACTGCGAGAGTTCTTAGAACACTTTCAATACTTTCAATGACAACAAACAATACGGACAGCGTCCTCATAACACCCCCATTTTGTTTATTTCCGAACATTTCAGGACGCCACAAGAGTTCTTAGACCACATTCAGCTTGCCACAGAACAATACGGACAGTGTCTTCAGGATACCCCCTACAAACATTTCAGGACACCGCGAGAGTTCTTAGAACACATTCAGCTTGTCACAGAACAATACGGACAGCGTCTTCAGGACACCCCCTACGAACATTTCAGGACATTGCGTGAGTTCTTAGAACACACCCCCATTTTGTTCATTTGCGAACATTTCAGGATACTGCGAGATTTCTTAGAACACATTCAGCTTGCCACAGAACAATACGGACAGCATCTTAGGACACCCTCTACGAACATTTCAGGACACTGCGAGAGTTCTTAGAACACTTTCAATACTTTCAATGACAACAAACAATACGGACAGCGTCCTCATAACACCCCCATTTTGTTTATTTCCGAACATTTCAGGACGCCACAAGAGTTCTTAGACCACATTCAGCTTGCCACAGAACAATACGGACAGTGTCTTCAGGATACCCCCTACGAACATTTCAGGACACTGCGTGAGTTCTTAGAACACACCCCCATTTTGTTCATTTGCAAACATTTCAGGACACAGAACAATTTCAGGACACTTTGTGAGTTCTTAGAACACACCCCCATTTTGTTCATTTGCAAACATTTCAGGACACCGCGAGAGTTCTTAGAACAATTTCAGCTTGCCACAGAACAATACGGACAGCGTCTTCAGGACACCCCCTATGTACATTTCAGGACACTGCGAGAGTTCTTAGAACACTTTCAACTTGACAACGAACAATAAGGACAGCGTCCTCAGAACACTCCCATTTTGTTTATTTGCTAACATTTCAGGACACTGCGAGAGTTCTTAGAACACATTCAGCTTGCAACAGAACAATACGGACAGCGTCTTCAGGACACCCCCTACGAACATTTCAGGACATTGCGTGAGTTCTTAGAACACACCACCATTTTGTTCATTTGTGAACATTTCAGGATACCGCGAGAGTTCTTAGAACACATTCAGCTTGCCACAGAACAATACGGACAGCATCTTCAGGACACCCCCTTCGAACATTTGAGGACACCACATGAGTTCTTAGAACACACCCCCATTTTGTTTATCTGCGAACATTTCAGGACACTGCAAGAGTTCATAGAAAACATTCAGCTTGCCACAGACCAATACTGACAGCGTCTTCAGTACACCCCCTACTCACATTTCAGGACACTGCGAGAGTTCTTAGAACACTTTCAACTTGACAACGAACAATATGGACAGCGTCCTCATAACACCCCCATTTTGTTTATTTGCGAACATTTCAGGACACCGCGAGAGTTCTTAGAACACATTCAGCTTGCCACAGAACAATACGGACAGCGTCTTCAGGACACCACCTACGAACATTTCAGGACAGTGCGTGAGTTCTTAGAACACACCCCCATTTTGTTCATTTGCAAACATTTTAGGACACCGCGAGAGTTCTTAGAACACATTCAGCTTGCCACAGAACAATACGGACAGCGTTTTCAGGACACCCCTATGAACATTGGAGACACCGCGTGAGTTCTTAGAACACATCCCCATTTTGTTTATTTACGAACATTCCAAGACACCGTTAGAGTTCTTATAACACTTTCAACTTGCCAGAGAACAAAACGGAAAGCGTCTTCAGGACACCTCTACGAACATTTCAGGACACTGTGAGAGTTCTTAGAACACTTTCAATACTTTCAATGACAACAAACAATATGGACAGCGTCCTCATAACACCCCCATTTTGTTTATTTCTGAACATTTCAGGACACCGCGAGAGTTCTTAGACCACACCCCCATTTTGTTCATTTGCGAACATTTCAGGATACCGTGAGAGTTCTTAGAACACATTCAGCTTGCCACAGAACAATACGGACAGCATCTTCAGGACACCCCCTTCGAACATTTGAGGACACCGCGTGAGTTCTTAGAACACACCCCCATTTTGTTTATCTGCGAACATTTCAGGACATCGCGAGAGTTCTTAGAACACATTCAGCTTGCCACAGAACAATACGGACAGCGTCTTCAGGACACCCCCTATGAACATTTCAGGACGCCAAGAGAGTTCTTAGACCACATTCAGCTTGCCACAGACCAATACGGACAGCGTCTTCAGGACACCCCCTACGAACATTTCAGGACACTGAGTGAGTTCTTAGAACACACCCCCATTTTGTTCATTTCCAAACATTTCAGGACACAGAACAATTTCAGGACACTGTGTGAGTTCTTAGAACACACACCCATTTTGTTCATTTGCAAACATTTCAGGACACCGCGAGAGTTCTTAGAACAATTTCAGCTTGCCACAGAACAATACGGACAGCGTCTTCAGGACACCCCCTATGAACATTTCAGGACACCGCGAGAGTTCTTAGAACACTTTCAACTTGACAACGAACAATAAGGACAGCGTCCTCAGAACACTCCCATTTTGTTTATTTGCGAACATTTCAGGACACCGCAAGAGTTCTTAGAACACATTCAGCTTGCCACAGAACAATACGGACAGCGTCTTCAGGACACCACCTATGAACATTTCAGGACAGTGCGTGAGTTCTTAGAACACACCCCCATTTTGTTCATTTGCAAACATTTCAGGACACCGCGAGAGTTCTTAGAACACATTCAGCTTGCCACAGAACAATACGGACAGCGTTTTCAGGACACCCCTATGAACATTTGAGACACCGCGTGAGTTCTTAGAACACATCCCCATTTTGTTTATTTACGAACATTCCAAGACACCGTTAGAGTTCTTATAACACTTTCAACTTGCCAGAGAACAAAACGGAAAGCGTCTTCAGGACACCTCTACGAACATTTCAGGACACTGTGAGAGTTCTTAGAACACTTTCAATACTTTCAATGACAACAAACAATATGGACAGCGTCCTCATAACACCCCCATTTTGTTTATTTCCGAACATTTCAGGACACCGCGAGAGTTCTTAGACCACACCCCCATTTTGTTCATTTGCGAACATTTCAGGATACCGCGAGAGTTCTTAGAACACATTCAGCTTGCCACAGAACAATACGGACAGCATCTTCAGGACACCCCCTTCGAACATTTGAGGACACCGCGTGAGTTCTTAGAACACACCCCCATTTTGTTTATCTGCGAACATTTCAGGACATCGCGAGAGTTCTTAGAACACATTCAGCTTGCCACAGAACAATACGGACAGCGTCTTCAGGACACCCCCTATGAACATTGGAGGACACCGCGTGAGTTCTTAGAACACACCCCCATTTTGTTTATTTACGAACATTCCAGGACACCGTGAGAGTTCTTATAACACTTTCAACTTGCCAGAGAACAAAACGGACAGCGTCTTCAGGACACCTCTACGAACATTTCAGGACACTGTGAGAGTTCTTAGAACACTTTCAATACTTTCAATGACAACAAACAATACGGACAGCGTCCTCATAACACCCCCATTTTGTTTATTTCCGAACATTTCAGGACGCCACGAGAGTTCTTAGACCACATTCAGCTTGCCACAGAACAATACGGACAGCGTCTTCAGGACACCCCTTACGAACATTTCAGGACACTGAGTGAGTTCTTAGAACACACCCCCATTTTGTTCATTTGCAAACATTTCAGGACACAGAACAATTTCAGGACACTGTGTGAGTTCTTAGAACACACCCCCATTTTGTTCATTTGCAAACATTTCAGGACACCGCGAGAGTTCTTAGAACAATTTCAGCTTGCCACAGAACAATACGGACAGCGTCTTCAGGACACCCCCTATGAACATTTCAGGACACCGCGAGAGTTCTTAGAACACTTTCAACTGGACAACGAACAATAAGGACAGCGTCCTCAGAACACTCCCATTTTGTTTATTTGCGAACATTTCAGGACACCGCGAGAGTTCTTAGAACACATTCAGCTTGCCACAGAACAATACGGACAGCGTCTTCAGGACACCCCCTACGAACATTTCAGGACATTGCGTGAGTTCTTAGAAAACACCACCATTTTGTTCATTTGTGAACATTTCAGGATACCGCGAGAGTTCTTAGAACACATTCAGCTTGCCACAGAACAATACGGACAGCATCTTCAGGACACCCCCTTCGAACATTTGAGGACACCAGGTGAGTTCTTAGAACACACCCCCATTTTGTTTATCTGCGAACATTTCAGGACATCGCAAGAGTTCATAGAAAACATTCAGCTTGCCACAGAAAAATACGGACAGCGTCTTCAGGACACCCCCTACGAACATTTCAGGACACTGCGAGAATTCTTAGGACACTTTCAACTTGACAACGAACAATACGGACAGCGTCCTCAGAACTCCCCCATTTTGTTTATTTGCGAACATTTCAGGACACTGCAAGAGTTCTTAGAACACATTCAGCTTGCTACAGAACAATACGGACAGCGTCTTCAGGACACCCTGTATGAACATTGGAGGACACTGCGTGAGTTCTTAGAACACACCCCCATTTTGTTTATTTACGAACATTCCAGGACACCGCAAGAGTTCTTATAACACTTTCAACTTGCCAGAGAACAAAACGGACAGCGTCTTGAGGACACCCCTACGAACATTTCAGGACACTGTGAGAGTTCTTAGAACACTTTCAACTTGACAACAAACAATACGGACAGCGTCCTCATAACACCCCCCCATTTTGTTTACTTCCGAACATTTCAGGACACCACGAGAGTTCTTAGACCACATTCAGCTTGCCACAGAACAATACGGACAGCGTCTTCAGGACACTCCCTACGAACATTTCAGGACACCGCGTGAGTTCTTAGAACACACCCCCATTTTGTTGATTTGCGAACATATCAGGAAACCGCGAGAGTTCTCAGAACTCATTCAGTTTGCCACAGAACAATACGGACAGCGTCTTCAGGAAACCCCCTACGAACATTTGAGGACACCGCGTGAGTTCTTAGAACACACTGCCATTTTGTTTATCTGCGAACATTTCAGGACAAAGAGAGAGTTCTTAGAACACATTCAGCTTGCCACAGAACAATAGGGACAGCGTCCTCAGAACACCCCCATTTTGTTTATTTACGAACATTTCAGGACACCGCGAGAGTTCTTAGAACACATTCAGCTTGCCACAGAACAATACGGACAGCGTCTTCAGGACACGCCTACGAACATTTGAGGACACCGTGTGAGTTCTTAGAACACACCCCCATTTTGTTTATCTGTGAACATTTCAGGACACTGCGAGAGTTCTTAGAACACTTTCAACTTGACAACGAACAATAAGGACAGCGTCCCCAGAAAAACCTCATTTTGTTTATTTGCTAACATTTCAGGACACCGTGAGAATTCTTAGAACACATTCAGCTTGCCACAGAACAATACGGACAGTGTCTTCAGGACACCCCCTACGAACATTTCAGGACACTGCGTGAGTTCTTAGAACACTTTAAATTTGAAAACAAACAATACGGACAGCGTCCTCAGAACACCCTCATTTTGTTTATTTGCGAACATTTCAGGACACCGCGAGAGTTCTTAGAACACTTTCAACTTGCCAGAGAACAATACGGACAGCGTCTTCAGGACACCCCCTACGAACATTTCAGGACACCGTGGCAGTTCTGAGAACACTTTCAACTTGACAACGAGCAATACAGACAGCGTCATCAGAACACCCCCAATTTGTTTATTTGTGAACATTTCAGGACACCGCGAGAGTTCTTAGAACACATTCAGCTTGCCACAGAACAATACGGACAGCATCTTCAGGACACCCCCTACGAACATTTCAGGACACCGCGTGAGTTCTTAGAACACTTTCAACTTGACAACAAACAATACGGACAGCGTCCTCATAACACCCCCATTTTGTTTATTTCCGAACATTTCAGGATACCACGAGAGTTCTTAGACCACATTCAGGTTGCCACAGAACAATACGGACAGCGTCTTCAGGACACTCCCTACGAACATTTCAGGACACTGCGTGAGTTCTTAGAACACACCCCCTTTTTGTTCACTTGCGAAAATTTCAGGACACCGCGAGAGTTCTTAGAACACATTCAGCTTGCACAGAGCAATACGGACAGCGTCTTAGGACACCCTCTACGAACATTTCAGGACACCGCGAGAGTTCTTAGAACACTTTCAACTTGACAACAAACAATACGGACAGCGTCCTCATAACACCCCCATTTTGTTTATTTCCGAACATTTCAGGATACCACGAGAGTTCTTAGACCACATTCAGCTTGCCACAGAACAATACGGACAGCGTCTTCAGGACACTCCCTACGAACATTTCAGGACACTGCGTGAGTTCTTAGAACACACCCCCTTTTTGTTCATTTGCAAAAATTTCAGGACACTGCGAGAGTTCTTAGAACACATTCAGCTTGCACAGAGCAATACGGACAGCGTCTTAGGACACCCTCTACGAACATTTCAGGACACCGCGAGAGTTCTTAGAACACTTTCAACTTGACAACAAACAATACGGACAGCATCCTCAGAACACCCCCATTTTGTTTATTTACGAACATTTCAGGACACCGCGAGAGTTCTTAGAACACATTCAGCTTGTCACAGAACAATACGGACAGCGTCTTCAGGACACCCCCTACGAAAATTTTCTGGACACTGCGTGAGTTCTTAGAACACACCCCCATTTTGTTCATTTGCGAACATTTCAGAATACCGCGAGAGTTCTTAGAACACATTCAGCTTGCCACAGAACAATACGGACAGCATCTTAGGACACCCTCTACGAACATTTCAGGACACTGCGAGAGTTCTTAGAACACTTTCAACTTGACAACGAACAATATGGACAGCGTCCTCATAACACCCCCATTTTGTTTATTTGCGAACATTTCAGGACACCACGAGAGTTCTTAGAACACATTCAGCTTGCCACAGAACAATACGGACAGCGTCTTCAGGACACCCCCTACGAACATTTCAGGACACTGCGTGAGTTCTTAGAACACACCCCCATTTTGTTCATTTGCAAACATTTCAGGACACCACAAGAGTTCTTAGAACACATTCAGCTTGCCACAGAACAATACGGACAGCATCTTAGGACACCCTCTACGAACATTTCAGGACACTGCGAGAGTTCTTAGAACACTTTCAACTTGACAACGAACAATAAGGACAGCGTCCCCAGAAAACCCTCATTTTGTTTATTTGCTAACATTTCAGGACACCGCGAGAGTTCTTAGAACACATTCAGCTTGCCACAGAACAATACGGACAGTGTCTTCAGGACACCCCCTACGAACATTTCAGGACACTGCGTGAGTTCTTAGAACACTTTAAATTTGACAACGAACAATACGGACAGCGTCCTCAGAACACCCACATTTTGTTTATTTGCGAACATTTCAGGACACCGCAAGAGTTCTTAGAACACTTTCAACTTGCCAGAGAACAATACGGACAGCGTCTTCAGGACACCCCCTACGAACATTTCAGGACACCGTGGCAGTTCTGAGAACACTTTCAACTTGACAACGAGCAATACGGACAGCGTCATCAGAACACCCCCAATTTGTTTATTTGCGAACATTTCAGGACACCGCGAGAGTTCTTAGAACACATTCAGCTTGCCACAGAACAATACGGACAGCGTCTTCAGGACACCCCCTACGAACATTTCAGGACACCGCGTGAGTTCTTAGAACACTTTCAACTTGACCATGAACAATACGGACAGCGTCCTCAGAACACACCCATTTTCTTTATTTGCAAACATTTCAGGACACCCCGAGAGTTCTTTGAACACTTTCAACTTGCCAGAGAACAATACGGACAGTGTCTTCATGACACCCCTACGAACATTTCAGGACACTGTGAGAGTTCTTAGAACACTTTCATCTTGACAACAAACAATACGGACAGCGTCCTCTTAACACCCCCATTTTGTTTATTTCCGAACATTTCAGGACACCACAAGAGTTCTTAGACCACATTCAGCTTGCCACAGAACAATACGGACAGCGTCTTCAGGACACTCCCTACGAACATTTCAGGACACTGCGTGAGTTCTTAGAACACACCCCCTTTTTGTTCATTTGCGAAAATTTCAGAACACCGCGAGAGTTCTTAGAACACATTCAGCTTGCACAGAGCAATACGGACAGCGTCTTAGGACACCCTCTACGAACATTTCAGGACACCGCGAGAGTTCTTAGAACACTTTCAACTTGACAACAAACAATACGGACAGCATCCTCAGAACACCCCCATTTTGTTTATTTACGAACATTTCAGGACACCGCGGGAGTTCTTAGAACACATTCAGCTTGCCACAGAACAATACGGACAGCGTCTTCAGGACACCCCCTCCGAAAATTTTCTGGACACTGTGTGAGTTCTTAGAACACACCCCCATTTTGTTCATTTGCGAACATTTCAGGATACCGCGAGAGTTCTTAGAACACATTCAGCTTGCCACAGAACAATACAGACAGCATCTTAGGACACCCTCTACGAACATTTCAGGACACTGCGAGAGTTCTTAGAACACTTTCAACTTGACAACGAACAATATGGACAGCGTCCTCATAACACCCCCATTTTGTTTATTTGCGAACATTTCAGGACACCACGAGAGTTCTTAGAACACATTCAGCTTGCCACAGAACAATACGGACAGCGTCTTCAGGACACCCCCTACGAACATTTCAGGACACTGCGTGAGTTCTTAGAACACACCCCCATTTTGTTCATTTGCAAACATTTCAGGACACCGCGAGAGTTCTTAGAACACATTCAGCTTGCCACAGAACAATACGGACAGCATCTTAGGACACCCTCTACGAACATTTCAGGACACTGCGAGAGTTCTTAGAACACTTTCAACTTGACAACGAACAATATGGACAGCGTCCTCATAACACCCCCATTTTGTTTATTTGTGAACATTTCAGGACACCACAAGAGTTCTTAGAACACATTCAGCTTGCCACAGAACAATACGGACAGCGTCTTCAGGACACCCCCTACGAACATTTCAGGACACTGCGTGAGTTCTTAGAACACACACCCATTTTGTTCATTTGCAAACATTTCAGGACACCGCGAGAGTTCTTAGAACACATTCAGCTTGCCACAGAACAATACGGACAGCATCTTCAGGACACCCCTATGAACATTGGAGACACCGCGTGAGTTCTTAGAACACATCCCCATTTTGTTTATTTACGAACATTCCAAGACACCGTGAGAGTTCTTATAACACTTTCAACTTGCCAGAGAACAAAACGGAAAGCGTCTTCAGGACACCTCTACGAACATTTCAGGACACTGTGAGAGTTCTTAGAACACTTTCAATACTTTCAATGACAACAAACAATACGGACAGCATCCTCATAACACCCCCATTTTGTTTATTTCCGAACATTTCAGGACACCACGAGAGTTCTTAGACCACACCCCCATTTTGTTCATTTGCGAACATTTCAGGATACCGCGACAGTTCTTAGAACACATTCAGCTTGCCACAGAACAATACGGACAGCATATTCAGGACACCCCCTTCGAACATTTGAGGACACCGCGTGAGTTCTTAGAACACACCCCCATTTTGTTTATCTGCGAACATTTCAGGACACCGCAAAAGTTCTTAGAACACATTCAGCTTGCCACAGAACAATACGGACAGCGTCTTCAGGACACCCCCTACCAACATTTCAGGACACTGCGAGAGTTCTTAGAACACTTTCAACTTGACAACAAACAATACGGACGGCGTCCTCAAAACACCCCCATTTTGTTTATTTGCGAACATTTCAGGACACCGCAAGAGTTCTTAGAACACATTCAGCTTGCCACAGAACAATACGGACAGCGTCTTCAGGACACTCCCTACGAACATTTCAGGACACCGCGTGAGTTCTTAGAACACACCCCCATTTTGTTTATTTGCAAACATTCCAGGACACCGCAAGAGTTCATATAACACTTTCAACTTGCCAGAGAACAATACGGACAGCGTCTTCAGGACACCCCTACGAACATTTCAGGACACTGTGAGAGTTCTTAGAACACTTTCAACTTGACAACGAACAATACGGACAGCATCCTCAGAACACCCCCATTTTGTTTATTTACGAACATTTCAGGATACTGCGAGAGTTCTTAGAACACATTCAGCTTGCCAGAGAACAATACGGACAGCATCTTTAGGACACCCCCTACGAACATTTCAGGACACTGCGTCAGTTCTTAGAACACACCCCCATTTTGTTCATTTGCGAACAT